>NC_057741.1:21226849-21281632 GCF_004010195.1 Chiloscyllium plagiosum | reverse complement strand
TGAAAAACAACCCTCCACCACCACCCTCTGTCTTCTACCTTGTCAAAGGCCTTCTCCTGGTCCAGGCTGATGAGGCAGGCACACATCCTCCTGTTCTCCACGTAGGCAATTGTATCACTGAGGAGCGCAAGGGTCTCAGAGATTGTCCTGTTTGATACAGCACAGTGGAGAAAGTGAGGTCTGATGCTGGAGATCAAAGTTGAAACTTTATTGCTGGAACAGCACAGCAGGTCAGGCAGCATCCAGGGAACAGGAGATTCGACGTTTCGGGCACAGGCCCTTCTTCAGGAATTCCTGACCTGCTGTGCTGTTCCAGCAATGAAGTTTCAACTTTGATCTCCAGCATCTGCAGACCTCACTTTCTCCTTTGATAAGGTTCCACATGATTGGCTGCTCTGGAAGATTACAGCCAGGGGAGCTGGCAAATTGGATACATAATTAGCTTGATGATCAGAAGTAGAGGGTAATAGTGGAAGGATACCTGTCAGATTGGAGGCCTGTGACTAGTGGAGGGCCTCAGGAGTCGATCTTGGGCCCATTGCTGTCTGTTATCTACATCAATGATCTGGATGAGAATGTACAAGGCATGATTAGAAAGTTTGCAGATGGTACTAAAACAGGAGGCATCGTGGACAGCGAGGAAAATTATAAGAAATTGCAGCTTGATCAGCTGGGGAAGTGAGCCAAGAAATGGTAAATGGAGTTTAATATGAATAAGTGCAAGGTCCTGTGTTTTAGAAAGTCAAATCAAGGTAGAAGTTTCATGGTGAATGGTAGGACCTTAAGGAGTGTAGTAGAATAGAGGGACATTGGAGTTCAGATGTACGGCTCTCTGAAAGTGGAGTCACGGTAGACAGGGCAGTGAAGGAAGCTTTTGGCACATTGGCCTTCATCAGTCAGAGCACTGAGTATAGAAGATGGGAAGTTATGTTGCAGTTGTACAGGACGTTGGTGAGGCCACACTTGGAGTATTGTGTTCAGTTTTGTTCATCTTGCTATCGGAAGGATGTTATTAACCTGGAAAGAGTGCAGAAGAAACTTACAAGGATGCTGTCAGGACTCAACGGCCTGAGTTATAGGGAGAGATTGGACAAGCTAGGACCTTTTTTCTTTAGAGTGTAGGAAACTGAGGAGGGATCTTATGGAAGTGAAAAAGATCATGTGAGGCATGG
This sequence comes from Chiloscyllium plagiosum, assembly GCF_004010195.1. Classification (NCBI taxonomy): domain Eukaryota; kingdom Metazoa; phylum Chordata; class Chondrichthyes; order Orectolobiformes; family Hemiscylliidae; genus Chiloscyllium; species Chiloscyllium plagiosum. The sequence continues at coordinate 21,280,460 of NC_057741.1, read as the reverse complement.
AGAGGGTGATGCACTCATTCTTTTTCCCAGGGTTGGGAAATTGAGGACTAGAGGGCATCAGTTTAAGGTTAGAGGGGAAGGAATAAAATGGAACCTGAAGGGAACTTTTTTATACAGAGGATGGTACAGATATGGAATGAGCTGCCACCGGAAGTGGTTCTGGTGGGTATATTACCAACATTTAAAAGGCATTTGGACAAATACATGGATAGGAAATGTTTAGAAGGATATGGGCCAAAATACAGGGAAATGGCGTTATTGTTGATGGACATTTTGGTCAGTATGGATCAGTTTGGGCCAAAGGGCCTATCTGCGTGCTGTAGGACTCTATGAGATAGGTCCGTCTCCCCTAATTCTAAGTTCTCATTGGGCTGGTTGTACACTAAGTAGTGATAGTTATTATTCTGGACAGACTGCCCAGTGAGTGCTGGTGTGCTCCTCCTGAGTGGCCCAAGCAATGAAAGCGCATCCTCAGAAGACTATTGTCTGCTCAGTAATGACCCCAACAGATGCACTGTGTGCTGTTTGCCATCATAAGTGAATATGGTAGATCATGAGCCTTAGCAGGGTGCTATAGTAGAGAGAGAATGAGTTTCAAGTAGCAGAGGGAAGATGGTGACCTTTACTGTGGCCAAGCAGAGAAGGTCATTAGTTTTCTTCCTTCACTGCTGGGCAGTGGGATGTCAACATCCTGCATGGCATAGGGAGACATAGACCGAACAAATCTTTGGACAAATCTTCTCCCCATTTGGGTTCAACAGCCTCCTGCTAGCTTGTGTCCACTCTTCTTCCAACTCTGACATACGTTGCAACCTGTTTTCCCTCTATCCACATTTATAGGTCACCTTGGTCACACATTCAGAAGTTCTCCCACGATAATCCTCATGTTGCTTTCAACTTTCAAACGCTCAGAGACAATGAGAGCTGAGGTAAAGCTGCAGGAGCAGGAGCTCACATAGAGCCACGAGAGGAGGAGCTGTGATGAAGTGGTAAGAGTGGGAACAGGTTACCAAAGTAAATGCGGAAGATCAGACAGAGAAGGAGGTCCTGCAGACACTCGCTGTTTCTAGCAGGTACAATATAGTCACCACCTGTGAGGACATAGTGAAAGATTGCAGGGATCCACACTGTAGACTAAAGAACCAGGTCCAGAGAGCTATTTAAAGCAGGGGAGGGCAGAATAAAAATGTGTTATGGACAAGGCAAAATCCCCATAAAACATTTCAAGAAGGAAGCCCAGACCCTAACGTTTCTAGTTGTTTTAAACAGGGATATAGTGGATATTCCAGGAGTGATGCAGCTGGCCCAACCACTCAGTTTTAAACAAAACAGAATTTATTTACAATCTACTGAATGAAACATGAGCAAAAGAGAACTGAATTTGGAATAAAAACCTATTTGAAAACCCAATCGACTCTGCCACAACTTAATGATGCTGTTCCAAATACTTGCAACATCCCCATAAACACCCCCTTGGCAAAAAATGTAAAATCAAATATAGGTTCTTAAGGAGAGATGTCAGAGAAAGGGAGGGTCAGCATGGAGCTGTTTCTTTGACCAGTACCCTCAAAAGCAAAACAGCTTTCTAAAACCAAGCCAAGCCAAACCTTGAACTGGGAGAACTGGCCATTCCCCTTTCATTGTACAAGTGTTTTTAAAGAAACACTTAAAAGCTTTTCCAAATTAGGTTCAGGACAATTTTGAGGAAGCTAGAGGAGTTCTTGGAAAAGTACAGGTCAAATCTTGTTGGAATGGAATTGGTAGGAGCAGGAAGGAAGGCCGGCTGAGGGTGGATTAGTAGTTAGGAATTAAACTATTAAGTGAAATAACTCCATGGAGTCTGATATCCCCGTCACCAAGTCACCCCTTATTTACATGTGCCCAGTGCATGAATTCCAACCAGCCAGCTCAGAGTCAGTCCCTAGAGTGAGGAGAATCCCTGACAACCCTATATATATCTGTTGGCCAGGGGTCCCTGATTGACCCAGATTAACAGCCCCAATCAGGGAACTCATATTCAGTGAGATCCACTTAGCCAATCCCATTCCAATCACGACAATATATACCAGAAGACAATATGGATGTGCAAATTAACATAGAAATCAATAGATTTGGAGAATTACTGTACAGCTTACTAAAGAGCTCTTGTGTGAAGGAGATGTTCCTTTCCATTGGTCATTGGTTCCATAACTGGGTCAGGAAGGAACTATACCAATGGGTCACACTTTCGTTGAACTAGAGTAGGGCCAACATCCTCGCAGAATGGCTAAATAAAAGATGACAAAGGCATTAAGCTAGCAAGATGGAGTTAAAGGGAGGAAGTGAGTGTGGTGTAAAATTATGTCCCAATACATGTGTGAATCATTATGCAACACATGTATTGGGCCAAGCAGTGGAATGTGGTGAAAGGGTTAAAATTGTGTCCCAATACATGTGTGAATCTAACCGAAAATGGAAGGTGTCGCTTAGTCCCGTGTGAATCTTGTTATACACCTTCCCGTGTGAATCTTCTTAACCAGAATGGAATGTGTTTTTTAGCCTTGCTCTGCTGTTCACATGAATGTTTATATCTGGAAAAGGGTATATCAGCTGGAGAAGTCTCCAGTTCGGTAGAGTCTGCTCCGGGGTTACGTTTAACCGCCGAGCGTGGGTTGTTGGCAACCGCTCTACGAGAACTGACGGCTCCCAGTTTTGGTAACATGTAGAGTGAGTATAAGCCAGACCCGTTGTAAGTACGAGACTGGTTGTGGGGACACTGCGGGGAATAAAACTATATTCTAGCAGACTCGCCTCTTGGCTGTTTGTTCTGTGTCAGACTACTTTCCTGCGAGCCTGGTCCTTGACCTTGAGAATTTTTTAAAACAGTGAGGACTGCAGATGCTGGAGATCAGAGCTGAAAAATGTGTTGCTGGAAAAGCACAGCAGGTCAGCAGCATCAAAGGAGCAGGAGAATCGATGTTTCGGGCATAAGCCCTTCTTCAGGAATCCTGAATTCAGAATTCCTGAAGAAGGGCTTATGCCCGAAACGTCGATTCTCCTGCTCTTTTGATGCTGCCTGACCTGCTGTGCTTAAAGGGAAGAAACCTAGCAAGACATTAAACAGAGTTTAAGTTTAACCAAAACAGGATTGGAGATAACAGGACAGACTAAATTTAGGAGGAAATATAAACAGTCTGAAATAATTAGAGCCATGGAACAGGAAAAAGGGAAAACTGTGTAGTCGATCTGATAATGGAGAATGAACCAGATAAGAGAAGTAACATTAGGGAAACATCAAAGGACAGTGACCTTAATTTGTTATTTTTTAGGACAGCAATTGACAAAGATATAACTATGATGGTAATAGATGGAGAAAAGTTGACTTTGAAAGACTATAAATAGAACTTAGGGAAAGTAAGGTGGACAGCCATATCTGCTAAGCAATGAGGTAGAACAGAACAGATTTAAAACTATACTTAACAGTGTTATAAATAAAAACTGCTAAAAACATGAACAGGGTAAACATTAATAAGAAAGCATGGATGATGAAAGACATAAGGGAAGTGTTGAGTGTTAAGAATGGGATATGCAAACAGGAGTGCAGAATAAGGGAGAGAACCACAAAGAAAAGAAATATTAGGAAGGCAAAGCCAAACTGTAAAATTAAATCTGAATGATACAAACCAATCAGGTAAATTTGACATGGAAGATGAAAATAATAATGGCATCAACACATTTAAAACAAAATATAAAAAATATTTAATCAATGAACCAAAACCAAGGATAAAGTCTCAGATCTGAACAGTCTGCAACCCCACATTTTAAAAGATTCAGAGGCACTATTTGACATGTTCAAAAACTCATTAGAGAAAGTAGTTCCAGTGGACTATTAGATAGTCATCATTATAGCTACATTTAAGAAGGAACATAGAACATATCTAGGGTGTTATTAACCAATCACTTCAATAAAAGTAGAGGAAAAACACTACCCTAAATGAAGGAGAAATTTTTGTTAAAATGGTTAAATGTTAGGTGTGACAGCAGAGACAATTCCCATGGTCTTTAGTGCCTTACCCGATAAAGCAAGTAGGTGGATCTTCAGTTTAAAGACAGTGTCCAGTGTAACACTCCCTCAAGTATTAACAAGCTCCATGATGAGCCCATGGCCAGGAATCCATTAGTCTATTGAAAGACCTGAATCCCAGGGAAAGCATTGTTTGATTGACAGTTCTGATAACTCTTCTAATCACTTTTGTCAATCACACAAGGTTCAGGTATGTAAGGTGATGACTGTTCATGCACTAAAATACAAACAGAAACTGCTTGAAAAACTCAACAGGTCAGGCAGGACCAGTTCTGAAGAAGAGTTAGACAGGACTCAAAAGGTTAGCTCTGTTTCTCTTTCTACAAACCTGCTGAATTTCCCAAGCATCTTCTAATTTTGTTTTAAAAGTCTAGCATCCGCAGCATTTTGATTATACACTTGTAGTTCCTGATAAAGATACTTTAAATTGATTCACCTTTTTAGTTCAGAAAGCATTAAGAAATTATGTAATTTTTAAAAATGTTTATTTTTACAAATCCTATCATCAAAATGGGGTTCACTGCCTCTAAAATCCCCTATAGTCACCATTGTGGGTGGTACAGCCTGGGTTGGCATGATTTGGTATTACAGACAAATAAATTGGGTGAGAGAGGTTAGTGAGTGTGAAGGAATAGTGTTAGAGAGCCTAACATTTAACAGAACAACACAGATGAAGTTGCAGAGAATTGAGGCAGGCATGTAAACTTTTTAACAGGCATTTTGGCATTTGGCAGACCCTGTAACCACCTGCACACTTCACCCAGGAAAGAGCCGCAACTATGTCCTGCACCCACACCCTGGAAGGAAAACTACATCATCTGGGACATTATTTCCTAAAATGCATGTGGTAAAAGTGACATTTTCTGAATTAAACTACCCACCTCTAAGGTGAAAATCTAACACTCAACATGCATTGTAAAAAGTGTGGCTTTGGAGCAGCTACAATTAGTGAGTTAACCACCTCTATAAAGTAGGATATGTCTGATGTAAGCAGGGTGTTTCTGGCTAAGAAGTTTCAGTCTCTCTCAATAAAATATGGATATTAATGAAGGTAAAGTTGCATAAAATTACTGCATCATAAGAATGCTCTCTCTTTAGAGAGAGATATTATTGGAGGTAGGTTAACCTGAGGGTCACAATACCCCGGGCAAAGGGAAGTGTTTGAGAAAGAGAATTTTTCGTGGTAATATCAGCCAGCATGGGAATTGAGCCCACACCATTGGTGTCACTCTATATCACAAACTAGCTATCCAGTCAACTGAGCTAAATCAAGCCCTTCATTGCCAATACTCACTTGAGAGCCCCTGTTTTAATACTTGAGTAATCTTATGCCACTTGTGACTTCAATTTTTAAAATGGAATTACAAATATCTTCTTCCTGTAGCTATCAGGCACCTACTTAAGTGTGCTCAGCTTTAAGTAACCTCATCAGGGTTTTATCACAACACATCTGGTCTAGGGTTAATACTAGTTCCTCACTCCCAGGGAACCTAATTCAATATGTATCCATCGTTCCTCAGGAGGTCCATCCCATTCCAAGGACTACACAGGACTGCCCCATATAAAGTAAAAATTGAAATTGAAAAGTCTCCCTCTCTATGCAATGGATGTTTCCCTTAAGATTAAAACAGCAAATTCCAGGAGGCTCTAACAAACCTTGAGACTACTTTACTTAACTTTCTGGGTTACAAATCAATGTAAAATAGGCAGAAGTTCATTAGCGGTGCATAAAACCATTCATGCTTAAAACTAGGCCTTAAAAACTGTTTAAAAGAAATCATCATTCTGCAGAAATACTTATAAGTTAATACATACTGATTTCAGCATCAAGTGATAGATTCTGGATAAAACTGAGACACGTGAAGTTATTAGTAACCTCCTGCATCCCATTGTCAATGCTGATTAATGGCAATCTGACAACCTCCTGAGCCATGATACTTGTCTTTTTAATGCTGATGGTCAAACCAAACTGGGCATAGGCGAGTTCTTCCATTTGCAGCTGAAGATGTCCCTCAGTAGGGAATGCTTGTGCAACATGAACGATAAGAACTTGGTGCGTATTTACATTGGGTCTCAATTGCTTAATGCTAAACAGCTTGCTGTGAGTTCCGGTATTTAAGTGAGATATAGAGTAGCTAAAGGCATGTGATATTAGCAAAGAGTCAATATGCCAAAGAGTTTCAGAACCAGAAAACAGCCCTGTTTGATCCTAGTGGAGCTCTTAAGGACTTGCATCATTCCCGCAGTCAGAGCAGACTTTACTTATTTGCTGAGATGGGAAGTGGTGTTCACACTGAGCTGCTTTGATGGGCAGTCAATTTTCTTTAGCTGATTAAGTAGGTCTTTCATGGCTGAATGCCTTGGTGAGATCAAGCCAGATAGTGAATAGTGGTCAGTTAATTGATGGCAGTTCTCTTGCAACAGTTGGACTGTGGAGATAATGTTGATTGAATTGGGACTAAGGGATGGTGTTTTTACAGGCGGGGGGTGGTGTGAGGAGGTGTAGTCCAGGTAGCTAGGGGAGTTGATGGGTTTGAAGTAGATGTCTGTGTTGAGTCGGTGATGGAGATGGGGATGGGGAAGTCCAGGAAGAGGAGGGAGGTGTTTGAGATGGTCCAGGTGAACTAGAAGTCAAGGTGGAAGGTGTTCGTGAAGTTTATGAATTGTTCAACCTCCTTGTGGGAGCACAAAGTGGCACTGATACAGTCAACAATGTAGCAGAGGAGAAGGTGGGGAATGGTGTGACTGTGAAAAATGGACTGTTCCACATATCCAGCAAAGAGGCAGACACAGCTGGGGCCCATGCGGGTGCCCATGGCTATTCCTTCCATCTGAAGGAATTGGAAGGATTTGAAGGAGAAGCTGTTGACACTATCCCTTACTCCTAGTTCCTCCGCCTCTGCTGTATCTGTTCCCAGGAGGAGCAATTCCACTCCCGGACATCTCAGATGGCCTCCTATATCAAGGACTGCAATTTCTCCATCCACACGATCAACAATTCCCTCCAACATATCTCCTCCACTTCCCATACCTTCGTCCATGAACCCCACCCCTCCAACCACACCTAGGATAGAACTCCCTTGTCCTCACCTTCCACCCCACTAATCTCTGGATATAGTGCATCATCCTCCACCATTTCCGCCTACAATCAGACCCCATTAGAAATATATTTTCCTCCCCACCCCTATCTGCAGAGACCTTTCCCTCCGCGACTCCCTTGTTAGGTCCATGCCCACCACCAACCCACCCTCTACTCCCAGCACCTTCCCCTTTCACCGCAAGAGATGTAAAAGTCACACCACACCTTCCCCCTCATCCAAGGCCCCAAAGCATCCTTCCACATTTGGCAAAGATTTTCCTGCAAATCCAAACACCTCATCTCCCATGTCTATTGCTCTTGATGTGGTCTTCTCTACATTGGGAAGACAGGACGCCAACTCACAGAACATTTCAGGGAACATCTTTGGGACACACTCACCAAACAACTCCACCGCCCTGTGGCCAACCACTTCAACTCTCCCTGTCCGATCTGCCAAGGACATGCGAGTCCTGGGCCTCCTCCACCACCAAATCCAATCCAAAGAACGCCTCATCTTTCACCTTGCGACCCTTCAACCACATGGCATCAACATCGATTTCACCAGTTTACTCATCTCCACTCCCCCAACTCATCCTAGATCCAACCCTCCAACTTGGAAACACACTCTTGAACTGTCCTACCTTCCCCTATCCGCTCCACCCTCCGCTCCGACCTATCACCGTCACCCCCGCTCCTGCATCTACCTATTGCCTTCTCAGCTACCTTCCCCCCCACTCCGACCCACCCTCCCCTTGCTATTTATCTCTTAGACCCCTTCCCAACCTCTACATTCCTGATGAAGGGCTTATGCCTGAAACATCAACTCTCCTGTTCCTCGGATGCTGCCTGACCTGCTGTACTTTTCCAGCGCCACACTCTTCAACTCTGATCTCCAACATCTCCAATCCTCACTTTCTCACTGGCACATCAGTAAGCTATAGTGACCAGAATTTCTTCTGTGGCCATTTTCTCCCTAAAATACTGAGACAAGGTACTCTTCCAGCCACCTTTCCAATTGTTTATTGCAGAGAATAATGGCCTTCCCTGCCATTATTCTCAATGAAATTGTTTTCCTTGCTGATGAAATTATCGCCTTTGATTGAACATACATGGCCATAGAATCCTGGTTTTGAATATGTTCAGCTCCACAATTAGCAAGCTTTTGAGCCTTTGAAGTTGGATATCAAATAAAAATAATCTCACCATTTTGAGGGACAAATATAATCTTTTTAAATCAACATATTAGAATAGCATAAAAATTTAGCTCACCGTCTCCATCTAGTGGACATTGTTTTTGTGTTTACATATTGTGTGTGTGTGTGTGGATTTTTTTTATTTTAGATTAGATTCCCTCCAGTGTGGAAACAGGCCTTTGGCCCAACAAGTCCACACCGACCCTCCGAAGAGTAACCCACCCAGACACATTTCCCTCTGACTAATACACTTAACACGATGGGCAATTTAGCATGGCCAATCTACCCAACCTGCACATTTTTGGACTGTGGGAGGAAACCCACGCAGACACGAGGAGAATGTGCAAACTCTGCACAGACAGTTGCCCGAGGCTGGAATCGAATCCAGGTCCCTGGTCATGTGAGGCAGCAGTGCTAACTACTGAGCCACTGGGCTGCCCTTGCCATTTTCATGCAGTATGTAACTTAGTACCTCCATTGGATCATTGGAATAGTTGGGTATTGCAAGAAGTATGCATGTAAAATTAACTAAAATGTTTTATCAGCTGTTTTATAATGGTGGGATATTTCTGTGACCTTGGTCTCACCTGCACCAATTCTTTGAAATTAGGGACAAATGGTAATTGACAGGCATTCACAGACAGCAAGACAGAGGAAACCTTTGATGAGAGCCATGACTGCACTGTTTACAGTGGGTTCATAAATCCATTATAGCATTGTAAACAATTGAAATGAACATACTTTTGAGCCATTAAATAGTTACACCTGGTTCCCATTGTCAATTGCATGTTGTACATGTTAAAAGTCAAAGATTATTTAAAGGAAATTTATGCTTGCGTTGTTTTTCTGCAAGTTAGAACATGCAAAAACAATTATCCTTTCACAAGTTGGAGATTTACTTTCTTTACTCCTCACAGGCTACAAATATGAACAAAATTCTGTGTCCATCATACATTCCACAGTTATCACATACCTGATATGTTCCTTGACCATATGTTCTGTTTTGGTTTAAATTTAGGAAATAACCATTGTTCTTTATTTTGTAGCTCAATATTGGATGAGAAATTTATTGGCCATGCCAAAGAAGAAAATATATGATGTTACTGTAGCAAAATATCATCACACACCATCTCTTTGACTTACACAGGCTATTCATATCTAGATGCATCACACCATGCTATCTGATATCTAGTGATACTTTTCAATAAATATACGCCTAAAATCAATCCAAACAACACCTCCAGAGTTTCTGGAGATTTTTCTGCTGATATTGGCAATGAACTAGAAAAGTAATAGAGGATTAAACTGCAACACATAAAAGGAATCTATGCACATGTGTGTGTTAAGCTATTTTTCTTGGAAGCATTTTGAATAATACTTAAGCCAGTCCACAAGCACACACCACAACACTTTGTAACATGTTCAGACTGAGGATACAACCCTTAGGATTGCAAGACCATACCTCAGTTGAACTGCAATGGAAATTTTGAAACCTGGAAAATTGGAAATAGATAATCCTTATACATTAATGAAATTGACCTTGAAATAGAGTACACAAAACTCTATACAAAATATGGAAGTATCTTGAACCATGAGAAGAATGATATAGAACTTCCAAAGGGTTTAGATAGGTTGGTAGAATAGGCAGACAAGTGACAGATGAAATTTGCAGAGAAGTGTGAAGTGTTTCATTTTTGCAGTAAGAACTTAAGGCGGCAACACAGAACATAGGGTACAATTCTGAAAGGGGTGCAGGAGCACAGAAATTTAGGTTTACGTGTGCCTGAATTGTTGAAAGTGTCAGGATAACTTCAGAGTGCATTTAATAAAGTATACAGCATTCTTAGCTTTACCAATAGGGACACAGAGTACAAAAGCAAATAAATTATGTCAAACCTGCATGAACTATTGATCCAGCCTCAACTGGAGTCTTGTAGCCAGTCTGGGCACCACGCTTTAGGAAGGCTGTATAGTTATTAGAGAGGTGCAGAGAGGACTCATGGTTCCAGAGATGTGGAACTTTAGTTCTGTAATTCAAATGGAGCAATCAGGACTGCTTCCTTTGGAGAAGGTTAGGAAGTGATTTGATAGAAGTATTCAAAATGCTGATGGATCAGGAATGACTAGATCAGGATAAACTGTTCCCTCTGGTAGAAGGGATTGAGAAACTGAGTCCACAAATTTAAGGTAATTGACAAAAGAGGCAATGGTGACCTGAAGAAAAATCTTTTCATCAAGCAAGTGGTTAGAATCTGAAGGTCAGAGAGTATGGCTGGAGGCAGGTACAATTGAGATTAAGTCTGCATTTTGTAGATATCATTGGATAGCCAGAGTACTATTTTGAGTAGGTAATGTGGCCTTTAGACCTGGTCCTTTGGAGGAGGTCTGGTGACTTTTACAGGGAAGTTAGGTTCCCTTTAGAAGAGATAGGGTAACCTTTGAGGGAGATTAGTTATCCTTTGGTATGTTTAAAAGTAGGCATGAACATGTATCTAAAGTGCATAAACAATTTCACCGTCAAGCTTACAGAAAAGGTCAACCGACCTGTCCAAACCAAGTGTCAAAAGAACCTACCAAGCGGAAATAGAAATATAGGAATTTGGAGGGGGGCGGGGTAAGCCATTTGGCACTGCAAGCTTGGAGCATCTGTTTGTAGTCTCAGATCACCTCCACATCGATGTCCTCCACTCTCAGAGCAGATCACACACTCTAATTTCTAGCATAGCCTGTCCACCTCCCCACACTCCACCAGGCTGACAATTCTTTATTCCTGATGAAGGGCTTTTGCCTGAAACGTCGATTTTACTGCTCCTCGGATGCTGCCTGAACTGCTGTGCTCTTCCAGCACCACTAATCCAGAATCTGGTTTCCAGCATCTGCAGTCATTGTTTTTACCTAATTCAATATCCAGTCAGCTATTTTTAAAAGGCAGGTTCATGGAACTAAGATTCCTCCACCCTCTGCACATCCAACTCACAGGTGAAAATCCAAGCCTGTATCTGCACGCTTTCCAGTAACAGACTCTTGTATATAGAGACGCCCAGTGCTGCTGAACATGCTTTAGATTGTTTGTTCTCCTTTCTGACCATCTTGACAAATTATTTCAGCACTATGAGGTTGTTCTGTCAGAGGACTAAAAGAAGGATAGTTGTCCATTATAGCAGTAGCATCTCCACAATTTTAACAACGCCCAGAGCATTGCTATTAAGACTTTGTCCAAAATGGATAATGCATCAATTTTCAGTTGAGACTTATGATATTAGAATTGTGTTTGAAAACCTACTGAAATCAGTGAATCAGTGAGACAACACATCACATTGCAGTTTTCAATCCTGGGTACCTATACATTATATGGGAGCCCACGCTGTTGTCCTTTAGATTAGATATTGAAGCAAGGCATCTTTTGAAGAAGGGAATACTTCTTGTGGTTCGTTAAAAAGATAGGTGCAATTCTCCTAGTATCCCTTGACAAACATCACTAAAATAGAATACTACCTGGTCACTTATTTCAACGGTGTGGAATCTTGCTTTGTCTTTGAAATGGATCCTTATTTTGCAGCATTGACTGCATTTCAAAAATACTTCATGACTAAGAAGCACTTTTGGAGCATCAAAGATTGTGAAAACTGTGAGATAAATGAAATTTCTTCATTTATTTCCAACATATCATATAAGGTGACATTGCATAATTACAAAATGAGAAAAAAAAACTTGTTCAACTGATGTATAGTAATATGAACTGAAATTTTCCCTGACTCTGTAAAAAATAGTGAAGTGAAATTCCAAGGTATTCTTCTGAAAATACCATCTTCCCCATCCATAATGACCAGCAACATCCCCATAGCTGATACTCCCATATTCATTGAAGAAGTGCAGTCAAAACACCTTGTACACAATTACCTGCTCATGCACTACCCACACAGCTTTTACAGCTATAGAAATGTGATTCCTTCCTTTGCCTCTAGCAATGATTAGAGCAGAAATCTTGGATATATCAGGCAGTTCAATACCGGTAACCAAAACTCTAAAAGATTATGTCAGTTACACTGAACACCCCTCAAAAAGAAAACAAAACATGCTTCATTGTTCACAAATAGTTTCCCCTTCAGAGGGCTATTCTAAATCATTGCAAATGCACCATTCGCTCACTAGTCTCTCTATTCACTGCAGTGTTGGATTTTTGCAATCTGATTAGCTATGTTAGAGTGCTCTCTGGTGGCAGCACATTTTTAACTATAAAAGTATACCAACAAATGGAATGAATACAAAGAAATAAATATTAGCTCACTTTGTTTGACATTTTATTTCAAATATTAAGTAAACTAACTTCTCCCTAATGAACTACTTTAATCCTTATTTTCAATTTAACATATCTGTATTGTGACAGTAATGGATGAGGTGGTTTTTCTTCTCCTCTTTCTAATGTGATGGCTACACCTATGTCACAATAATTGAAACCTTGGCAAAAGGGTGGAGTGTGGCAATAGTCTTTCCCATTGAGAGTTGTAATTAATGCAGTAAAGGTACAAAATTTGGTCAGTGTTAATAGCTGGTCCAGAGGTGTTGCCCTGATCTACTGTGATACCTTGGGCAGAGGATCAGCAGAGCTGCCAGAAAAATCACACACAGGGTTCTGACTATTTACTTCATGTCTCTAGGAAAACAAACAGCAAATTAAAGAGAAACCACTTTGAGTATCAGTGGAAGCCAAGTGACCAATGCGCCAAACCTTCCCATCCCAGGAGTCTTCCAAGTGCCAGTAAAGAGCCTTCAAACATATCAGTTAACATGTGATTCACAACTGTATCAGAACATATACAGCATGGACTAGAAATGCATACTCGATCATTCCAGCTAGTTGCTTTCCTCAATGACAAGATGGTAAAAACAATGATTGCAGATGCTGGAAACCAGATTCTGGAGTAGAGTGATGCTGGAAAAGCACAGCAGTCCAGGCAGCATCCGAGGAGCAGGAAAATCGATGTTTCAGGCAAAAGCCCTTCATCAGGAATACAGGCAGAGTGCCTGAAGGGTGGAGAGATAAATGACATTTATCTCTCCACCCTTCAGGCACTTTGCCTGTATTTCTGATGAAGGGCTTTTGCCCAAAATGTCGATTTTCCTGCTCCTCGGATGCTGCCTGAACTGCTGTGCTTTTCCAGCATCACTCTACTCCAGAATCAATGACAAGATGGTATTGTGTGTTCGTCACATCATCATTCATGTACCTGCAACAATTAGTTCTCTTCTTACAATAGAAAGGCTACTGGTATTCTATACTGTCATGGTGTATAATGCCCAGTACCTCTGCCCTTTCAATAATGAGAGTGTCGTTTATATCCAAATGTGTGAATATTTAATTTGAATAGAAATGAAGGTAGGGTGAGATATAAAATTAGTTGCTGACTCACTATCACTTGTTTTACACTAAAATCATATTTTCACTGTCTTTTTTGAACCAAAATAAATGTGGAAAAGCATTAGTCTATGTATTTCTGGCTCAATGCTTCAAAGCGTTAATAGCTAGACAATTTATATCGTCTCCAGTTATTTGAGAGAATATCTGGTGAGGTAATTAAAGATTGCTGTTTTAAAAGTTACAAACAATTTGGATAACTGAAACCAATTACTATAAGGAACAGAACTATTTATCTCTGAGCAGAATGCATTTTCTAAAGTTTAATGAGTATGAAAGCAGAAGCTACAATGGATGCGATATCAGTTGTCCACCTTATCATATTCATGCACACACGTACATAATCTAATAACAAAGTACATGCGTTTTTAAAAGTAAAAAATCAGTTTTATCTAAATAAAAGATTTGACATTTATCCTTCTACTTTCATTCTAATAATTTGGACAAGTGATTGAGTAGTAACATTTATTAGAATCCATCAGACCAAATAACTGCAATTACTGTTAAATTCTGGAAAATTCAGCATATCACTCATGTTCAAATTGTTCAATCCAAACTCAACTCAAGAGGCACAGCTCTGGTTAAAACTTGCAAGTATAACTTGGCTTGGGACTGGATTAAGACTTCAATTATAAATTCAATAAGAACATTAAAAGATGCAAAATAAATGTTGTGCTTCTTCATGAATGTCCCTTTTTGTCCATGAACAAGTTAGACTTTAATGCAAGAATGTTTAGCCAAACATGAAAATGATTGAATAATCAATTCAGTGGTGTTTACCTCATCAAGTGCTGGGGATGTAATACTTATACAATTTCAGGTCACAACCCACTGTTGTTTAAGTATGAATTGCCTCATTCATATTCAAAATGTAATAAGCTAAGTTGATTAACTGGTTTGAACACAATTATTAACAATTAAAAATTGTGCAAGACCATTAGATGAGATAAATCTGTTTTCAAAGAACCTCATTCACAAAACTGTTATGTCTTTTCGAAAAGGTTTTAAGAGTCCCCTTTTAATAAAGTTCACAATGTATATATTGTAATGAATCAAACTGTGTCTACACTTTAGTTATTCACGAAAAGTGGATTGGAATTGCAATCCAGTTTTCATTCTGTTGCCAGTTTCAAGTGAAATTTGATACAGCAGGTAAATTGATTAGAAAAATAGACTATGTAAGAGAATAAAATTATTTGGAAAAAGAAGAGTCCTATCAGACTTGAGGCGCTAACTCTGTTTCTCTCTCCACAGACACTGCCAGACATGCTGAATTTCTGTTACTATTTTATATTTCCAATAATGCAATATTTTGATTTAATCTTGAAAAAAATTACATTAATTGTTTGTCCTGGTTTCTTTCACTTTGAAAATATCAATCACATTGCTACTTTCCTGTACTTTAAAGGACTAAACTTACTCTATGGAAATAAAATCAGAATATGCTGGATATCTTCAGAACATTTCTGAAGTTCCAACAAAGGGTCATCAATTTGAAATGAGAATTCTGTTTCTCTCTCCACAAATGCTGCCTGACCCACTGAGAAATTCCAGTATTTTCTCTTTACATTTCAGATTTCCAACAATTACAGTATTGCGCTTTTTCCCACCTAATAAATGGTGTGTGTGTGTGTGAGAGAGAGAGAGACAGCATGTGTATGCATCTGTGCGCGTCCATGCTTGTGTGTGTGTGTGTATGTAGTATGATCCCCTCAAGATGGAGTCCAAGTACTTCTTTGAAAAACTGTGACAAGTTTTGGAAACAGACCATTTGGCTAAAAGCCATGATAAGCCTTTCATCCTGAGTCAATTAAATTATGATTACTTTGAAGATCAGGGGTTACTTTATTTGCTGATTTTATTCTAACCACAGAGTTTTATTTTCCAATTGCAATCAGATGTCAAATGTAGTCCACTCTGAAGCTTCAGTTCACCTATCTGTTCAATCTAGGTTAACTTCGGACTTTGTAGCCTGATACCCACAGACTTTTCCACAGCATTTGTCTTCAATGTTGCTGAACTTGCCTGTGGAGCATCCATACAAATTCAGGGAACAGTTTCCATTCCCGATTATCGCCAAAGATCATTTGCAAAGAATTTGTTAAAAGAAACAGTAAAATCAGCAAGTATTCCAGATAAATGTATTTTCTTATTTCCAAAACTTTATGTGTTGCACAGACATAGGAACAGAAGAAGGTCATTTAGATTCACAGTTCAGCTATTCAAGGTGGTTATGACTGATCCATCACCAATCTCCATATATCAACCTTTGGCATTATCCATTAATACCTTCCGTTAACAAAACTATAAGTTTAAATTGAAATTAATGACTTCAATAGCTATTTGCAGACTTTCAAACTTCTACCAGCTTTGTGATAGACATGTCTCCAATTTCACTCCTGAAATTCTTGGTAATCATTCTAAAGCTTTGAACCTTTCCCTAAACCCCTCACACATCAGAAATAATTTCTCACCATGTACTCTGTCTCATTCCCTTAAAATCTTCAGGACTCAATCTAATCACACTTCAATCTTCTAATCTCCAAAGAATATAATCCAATTAAACGCAGCCCCTCCTTTTATGACAATACAATCGCTTTAATAGGTGTATTTTGTCCTTTTTGTTTGAAGAGAGGTTTTAAGAGAGAGGTGCGGAGCTGTCTATTGAAATCCCAGAAAGTAAACAGCTTTGAGGCCTTTTGATTGTTTTGGAGTTGCAGCCTGAATGGGTGGGGCCAAGCTCCCACAGAATCAGGATTTTTAGATCTAGTTTTTCTGTAGTAGCAGTTACTGGGGCCTTGAAACTGGAGTGTGAAAG
Source organism: Chiloscyllium plagiosum (assembly GCF_004010195.1). Classification (NCBI taxonomy): domain Eukaryota; kingdom Metazoa; phylum Chordata; class Chondrichthyes; order Orectolobiformes; family Hemiscylliidae; genus Chiloscyllium; species Chiloscyllium plagiosum. The sequence goes on along the minus strand of NC_057741.1, from coordinate 21,263,891 downwards.
CTATTTTTTTTTGTCTCTGAGTTACAATTAAAAGCTGGCCCTTCTGTTCCTGCTACTACAATTACATGTAAGACAATCTGTTTTACTGAATTTGCATTTTTACAAGGAGGCATTTGTGGGGATATTATTATATTGGAACAGTTACTGTTTTGTAGTTAAATAATTCATTATTTTATTAAGTTTTCCAATAAAGTTACGTTATTCCAATATATCCTTTTTTTGGTGTATTTAATGAATAAAGTCTATTTTGCTTAGTGTCAAGTAGTTTGACCAATCTAATTCTGTCTGGTATGTAACTCCTTACACTTACCTTTAAAATAAGAAAAAATTAGTCTAGATTATCATCTGAATATATTTGGTGGGTGTTTGGTCTGGTCCATGACACTTTTAATTTAATCCTTTCAGTTCAGTATCATTTGAGTAAAATTACACTGTACTCTCTCCAAGGCCAAGATATTCCTCCCTGGTATAGTGCCCAGGAGTCCAGATGTGGTCAGCCTGCAGAGCTGAAACATGACTTTTATCCTTTTGTAATCTAATCTTCAGGATATGAATGCCATTAGACCTTCTGATTATTTCCTTTACATTTTTATATGTCAATCACAGATGTGCCAAGATCCCAAAGTCTTCATGAATCTGATTGCTGAGTGTACAAAGTTAAAGTTTTTCTTCCAGTAACAAATAGTCAGGGGCCACTACTAATTTGAGCTCAGAAGATGAAATCATCTTCGTAGAAGGGCAGTTAGTTAGTTTATGGAAAACTTCAAGTTTTGAGAAGTCTCCATATTGTTAGGATTGAAAGAAGTCCAGACCACCAAAGCTCAGAAAAAATCTCTAAGCAATCAGAGCTGGAATGAAATCTTTAGACCCTCAGTGATGGAAAGAGCTATTTGAGTAGAAGTCTTAAAGCATGAGGAAATAATGATACTTCATGACGATTGAGTGGCTATAAAAAGATAATGCTGGGAAAAAGGTTGAATTATTTTACTTTTTGCTATTGATGTTAAGTCTTTTGACATTGTGTAATAAAAGTGTATTATTTTTGTAGTGATTGTAACAAGGTCAGCCAGCTGGACCTCATAGATTATGAGTTCCTTGATTGAGGCTGCTAAACTATCCAATCAGGGATCCCTGGCTGACAGACAAGAAGGGAGGTGTCAAGGGCAGTGCTTGTCATTGGCCACCCGGGTGTTTTCCTACCTTCCTGGTGGTGGAAATTGAATAAAGATTCGTGCACTTTGTGTCTTTCACTGTGTCTCACACCTGCACACACACACCATGGGCGCTGGGGAAAAAAAAATATAATAAGCACTACCGCACTTAGGTTGTAGTGTGGGGGAAAAAAAGAAAAAAAAAGGGGACTAAGGAAAAAAAAATAAATAATAAAAGAGAAATAAAAAAGAAGGGAGGTGTCAAGGGCAGTGCTTGTCACTGGCCACCCGGGTGTTTTCCTATCTTCCTGGTGGTGGAAATTGAATAAAGATTCGTGCACTTTGTGTCTTTCACTGTGTCTCACACCTGCACACACACACCATGGGTGCTGGGGGAAAAAATAAGCACTACCGCGGTTAGGCGGTAGTGTGGGGGTTAAAAAAAAGAAAACAAAAAGGGAGGTGTCAGGGATAATAACACTCTAATAGCTGACTCTGAAGAGGCAGTTCTAACAAAAAGGGCTGTGACTTGGTGATGGGATACAGGCCTCTGTGAAGTTATTTCAATTGTCTCCTATAAATGTATTCAGTGATTGATTACCACAGTAGCCAAACTGTATAAAAAAATTAAACTTATATGCCAAGCCAGGTTTTACTCTATGAACTGATACATCCAATAATACAATCATCTAGAATCATGACACTACACTCTGTCTCCCATCACTCAGCAAACCCTTAGCGAGGTCAATAGTTTGAACTCAATTACATGATCTTAAAACTCATCTGATAGTCTCTTATAAGGAATTTTATCAATATCTTCTCAAAGTCCTCACAAGTACTATCTAGACAGATTGAGGGCAATAAAAAGAGATAAACCAAGGGAAAAAAAGAGCATAAGTAAAGAAAGTTTTATAATTAGAAAACAAATTTCTCTATTGACTGTAAGCAATAATTATTTTTCTCTTCGAGCCTGAAACAATTTTAAACATCCTTAGTTAACTCTTCTTAGGCATATTTTAACCTTCCCAGCATCTGATTCCATTGATTGTCCTAGGACGACAAGGATTCTTTGGAATTCCCACCTTCCTCATCTATTTTACCAAAGACCATTTTCATGAATTCCTCTGGATGGTTAATCTATACTTAAGTTCTATCCTGTCTTGACTTATATTTGTCCATATGTTGTGAACCTCATTGGCAAGGACAGTCTTTATTGCTCAATTCTGGTAAAGGAAGTGATTGCTTAAGATGGTGAAAGTATGCCAATCAAGTGGGTTACTTTGCCCTGGATGATATCAAGCCTCTTGGGTACTGGTGGAGCTGCACTCATCCACTCGAGCAGAAAGTATTCCATCACATTCCTAAGTTCTGCCTGGTAGATGGTGGACAGGCTCTGGGGAGTTAATAGATGATTTAGTCACTGCAGAGTTCCCAGCCTCTGCCCTTCTCTTGTAGCAGCAACATTTGCATGGCTGGTCCAGCTCAGTTTCTTGTCAATGGCAGCCCCAGAGCATTGATAGTATAGGATTCAGTGTTAGAAATACCAATGAATGTCTAAAGAATATTACAATGTTCTCTCTTGTTGGAGATTGTCAATGTACATGCTTGTGTGGTACTAATGTTACTTATCCCTTTTCAGTCCAAACCTGGGCATTGTCCAAGTCTTTGCTGTTTATGGACATGGACTGTTTCAAAAACCTGATGAGTCCAGAATGTTGCTGAACATCATGCAATCATTAGCAAACAACCCCACCTTATACTGGCCTTATAGTGGAGAGAATGTCATTGATGAAGCGGCTGAAAATGGTTGAGCCTAAGACATCACCGTGAGGAACTCCTGTTAGGACTGAGATTATTGATCTCCAACCCCAATAATGGGGAGCTTTCCTCCTGATTCCTGTTGATTCATGTTTTGCTACAGCTTCTTGATGCTACATACAATCAAATGGTGCCTTTATATCAAGGCAGCCATTCTCATCTTAACTCCAGGGTTCAACACTTACGGCCATGTTTGGCTGGACCTCAGTGCTCATTCATCAAGATGAGATGTAATTTCAAACTATCAATTGGTTTATTTTCCATAAAATATATGAATGAACATTATACAGTTTTCATAGAGAATATAATTTCTCTACATTCCCCAGTTACTGAAAACAATTAAGGCAGTAAAAACTAACTAATTGGACAAAGGCTCGCCTTTCTGAGTTTCTGAAGCTAAGTTGATCCAGACTTCTTAAAACATAAATTGAGTTAAACCATTTTAGGCAGTGACATAAAATGGATGAAATTCAGTTCTTTTGCAGTCAATGGAATTAAACAATAAGCAGTGTTACAGCAGACAGCAGATCTGATAGCAGCCATTTTGTAATACAGTCCATTTGGAATTTCTATTCAAAAGAACTCCAAGGTTCTTCAACAAGAAATTAAAACAAAATCTAGCTCAGATAGAGGAGCAAACATCTGGTCTGTTACAAATACTCATGTGAAACCATACAGGCAAACATGGTGATTAGTTAATAATATCTTGGAAAGGCATTTCTGTTAATGTAATATAACGAAAGCACCAATGTTGTATGAGTACAATCAACCTGTAACTTCCTTTATTTTGGAATATATTTAATCAAGTGTTTCATTGGTACTTGTTAAAAATGCAGGCATTTCCTACTTGGGGACTTTGTTCGAATTCAGTAAAGCCTTTTACAAGGTCCCTCATGCAGACTGGTACAAAAGCTGAAGTCACATGGCAACAGGGGGCGAGCTAGCAAGATGGATTCAGAACCGGCTTAGGAAACAAAGTGTAGCAGTAAAAGGATGCTTTTCAGAATAATTGGTTGTGACTGGTGGTGTTCCACAGGGATCAGTATTGGGACCTCTGCTGTTCATGATCTATATAAATGATTTGAAGGAAAGCATTGCTGGTTTAATTGGAGGCATGCACAGAAAAATGACAGATGGAGTTTAATCCGGATGAATGTGAAACGATGCATTTTGGAAGATCAAGTACAAGTGGAAATTATACAGTGCATGACAAAACCCTTAGGAGAGGGACCTGGGTGTGCAGGTCCACAGATCACTGAAGGTGGCAGCACAGGTCAATAGGTAGTAAAAAAAGGCCTATGGCATGCTTGCCTCATTGGAATGGCATTGAATATAAGGATAGCTGAGCTGTGCTGCAGCTTTATAGGACTTTAGTTAGGCCACACTTGGAATATTACGTACAGTTCTGATCACCACACTACCTGAAGGATGTGGATGCTTTGGAGGGGGTACAGAAAAGGTTTACCAGGATGTTGCCTGACATGGTGGATTTTAGATATGAAGCAAGGTTGGTGGGTTTGTTTTCACTTGATTACTGGAGGTTGAGGAATGACGTAACAGAAGTTTACGAGAATGACATAGATAGAGTAGAAAGTTCGACACTCTTTTCTCAGGGTAGAGGGTCAATTACTAGGGGACACAGGTTCAAGGTGCGAGGGGGAGAGTTTAAAAGAGGTGTGCAAGGCAGGTTTTTCACACAAAGGGTGGTGAGAGCCTGGAACGCGTTGTCAGAAGAGGTGCTGGACTCCCTAAGCTCCAGTGTAGTTAATATAAAGCCGAAAGTTTGAAAATATTCCTTCTTCAGGGAATGACTTGCTGTGCATCAATATTTGGCAATTCAAGCAAGCATTAATGAGCCACATTATGAACTCAACTGATTTTCTGAAATTGTTAGTGCATTCAGTAGTACACTTGGATTGTTCAGTAAGTGCTTCCCCAATACAGAATCACATCCAACAACAGACATTTTGCGGTGGGTATTGCGTGAGTTGGGTGGTTGAGTATGGTCTGTGCTCTGCTACTTCAAACAACCAAAAAAAGATGTTGTTTAATTAGATCAGCTACCAATTGCTGGGATGTACCTGTATATCTGATACCACATTGTCACTGAAATTCATACACAACATTTCTCAATTTCAATTCAGTACTATTGAAAAGCCTATTTGACAGTTAACACAGTGAAGTTTCCCCAGAGGAGGCAAAGCAGAATTCATGACAACACTTCAGCAATCGGTAAAGACCATATTGCCTTGATTAACTGCTGCACTACCAGTGTACAGATGCCCTCTATGGAAATGTTCCACATTAATTACAAAAGCAATGAATGATCATCAGTGGAAAGCATAATTCTCTAAATCTGAACCTTTGTCAAAGAGCAGATGCACTAACTAGATGATGCCATAATGCTCTGCTGTTTCTTTCAGCTTCTTATCTCTTTCTTTCCGTATTTGTTCCAAATTGCATTCTCAATGTAAACAGATGAGAAATATTATAGTTTGGTTTTGAAAAGTTTCTCTTTATTTTTGACTTTTCTTCCTGTCATCATCATTCACCTTACTCACATAATCATTAAATCATTGATTTTACTCACTATTGCCATCAACATCGACCTCTTTTCAATAATCAATTACCTTACCGTCTTCGCTCAGTATCATTTTCCTCTCCTCCCTATCATCAGGCGCTTTTCTCATCATTCACCTCACCTTCACCATCACCACCCTCATCTCTATACTTCACCTTCTTCATCATTTATCTTCTAGAGAATTGGGACATTTTCTGAGAAAAATGTCCAATGCCTTAATTCATGTTTGATTTCTTCAAAACACTTGCTGTAATATTATACACCAGATAATTGTGTAAATTTCTGGATGTCAGTAACTGCTTCAAGAACTCCCAGGTAAATGCAGACATGTAGTCCTTGTACTCTGCACAAACCCTAAACTCAACATGCTAGTTTTTACCATTAGGCCTTCAAATCAGGCCCACACTTCAGAACTCCCATTTCCATTCTGCATCCAGTGCTGCTAAATAGCTACCAAGCATTCTCAACAGCTAAATGGCTGCTGAAATTGGGAAAACTCACAAATGGCTCCAATGTCAGGTTCCAGATCCCAGAATCAAAGTCTTGCCCCTGGAGTTTTTACATGCATCTCCCTTATATAGCCACCTGGGAAAATGTCTAACAACTATATTCCTTTATGATTAATTTCAAATTACCTAAGTATATCAGTCTCACAAGAGTTGCTTGCTCAAAGTTACACAGAAAGTTGTTCAGCATTTTTTTGTTGCTTATTAGCATCGATGTTGACAATGATATACGTTGGGAGGCAAGGGAGAAAATAGTTGGGGCCTTAACAAATATCTTCGCATCCTCTTTGGCCTCAGATGAGGCTCCAGAGAACTGGAGCATGGCCAATGTTGTTCCTTTGTTTAAGAAGGGAAACAGAGATAATCCAGATAATCACAAGCCGGTGAGCCTGATGTCAGTGGCAGGAAAGCTGTTGGAGAAGATACTGAGTGACAGGATTTATTTACATTTGAAAAAGAATTGGCTTGTTAGTGATAGGCAGCACAGTTCTTTGCAGGGAGGGTCATGTCTCACCAACATCATCAAGTTTTTTGTGAGGAGGTGACAATAATGATTGATAAGGGAAGGGCTGGGGATGTTGTCTACATGGACTATAGTAAGGCATTTGATAAGGTACCTCATGTCAGGCTGGTACAGAAGGTAAAGTCTCATGGAATCTGGGGTGAGCTGACTAGATGAAGTATATAAAACTTGGTCTTGGACAGGGAGTAGCGGTGGATGTGTGCTTTTCAGGACGGAGTGGTGTTCAACAGGGATCAGTGCTGGAATCTTTGCTGTTTGAAATATGTATAAATGATCTGGAGGAAAATGTAGGTTGTCTGATTAGTAAGTTTGAGGAGAAAGTGAGGTCTGCAGATGCTGGAGATCAGAGCTGAAAATGTGTTGCTGGAAAAGTGCAGCAGGTCAGGCAGCATCCAGGGAACAGGAGAATCGACGTTTCGGGCATAAGCCCTTCTTCAGGCTTATGCCCGAAACGTCGATTCTTCTGTTCCCTGATGCTGCCTGACCTGCTGCGCTTTTCCAGCAACACATGATTAGTAAGTTTGCAGATGACACCAAAATTGGTGCAGTTGTAGATAGTGAGGAGGATTGTCAAAGGATACAGTGGGATAAAGATAGATTGCAGATTTGGGCAGAGAAATGCCAGATGGAATTTAATTTGGACAAATGCAAGATGATACATTTTGGAAGATCAAATTCAGGTGCGATTTATACACTAAATGGCAGAACCTTTAGGAGCATTGACGTACTGAGGGATCTAGGTATACAGAGTTTGTGAGAAGATTTGTAGCTCGGGTGCTCATTGTTGTGGTTCTGTTCACCGAGCTGGGAATTTGTGTTGCCAACGTTTCATCCCCTGTCTAGGTGACATCCTCAGTGCTTGGGAGCCTCCTGTGAAGTGCTTCTGTGATGTTTCCTCCGGCATTTGTAGCGGTTTGTCTCTACCGCTTCCGGTTGTCAGTTCCAGCTGTCCGCTGCAGTGGCCGGTATATTGGGTCCAGGTCGATGTGCTTATTGATTGAATCTGTGGATGAGTGCCATGCCTCTAGGAATTCCCTGGCTGTTCTCTGTTTGGCTTGTCCTATAATAGTAGTGTTGTCCCAGTCGAATTCATGTTGCTTGTCATCTGCATTGTGGCTACTAAGGATATCTGGTCGTGTCGTTTCGTGGCTAGTTGGTATTCATGGATACGGATCATCAGCTGTCTTCCTGTTTGTCCTATGTAGTAATTTATGCAGTCCTTGCATGGGATTTTGTACATTACATAGACAGCTAGTATATTCTCTACTTCTCTTTGTTACAATAATTTCAAAAGGATCCCTTATACAGTGTAAAACATTCTGAGGGAGGATCACTAGACCCGAACCGTTAACTCTGATTTCTGTCTTTCCCTTAGGCATCTGTTGATGAAATTGCGGGGGTATCCATTTTTGGCAAATACATTGTTAGAGGTGTTCTTCTTCCTCTTTTTGCATGCAAGGACTGTACAAAACACTACATAGGACAAACAGGAAGACTGCTAACGATCTGTATCCATGAATACCAACTAGCCACGAAATGACACGACCAGATATCCTTAGTAGCCACACAGGCAGATGACAAGCAACATGAATTCGACTGGAACACCACTACTATTATAGGACAAGCCAAACAGAGAACAGCCAGGGAATTCCTAGAGGCATGGCACTCATCCACAGATTCTATCAACAAACACATCAACCTGGACCCAATATACCGGCCACCGCAGCAGACAGCTGGAACTGACAACCGGAAGCAGCAGAGACAAACCACTATAAATGCCGGAGGAAACATCACAGAAGCACTTCACAGGGGGCTCCCAAGCACTGAGGATGTCACCTAGACAGGGGACGAAACGTCGGCAACGCAAATTCCCAGCTGGGTATACAGGTCCACAGATTCCTGACAGCGGCATCACAGGTGAATAAGTTGGTCAGGAAGGCATACAGTACATTTGCCTTCATCAGCCAGGGTATTGAATATAAAAATTGGCAAGATATGTTACAGCTGTACAAAACATTAGTTAGGCCACATTTGAAATATCGCATGCAGTTCTGGTCAGGACGTGGATGATTTGGACAGGGCACACAGAAGATTGACCAGGATGACGCCTGATCCGGACAGTTTTGATTATTAGGAGAGGTTGGATAAACATGAATTATTTTCACTGGAAAAGACGGAGGCCGAGGGGCAAACTGATAGAAGTCTACAAAATTATGAGAGATGTAGATAGGATGGATAGTCAGAGGCATTTTCCCAAGGTGGAAAGATCAACTACAAAAGTGCATAGGTTCAAAGTTAGAGCGGGAAAGTTTAGAGGAGAAGTGCAGGGAAAATCTTTCACATGGAATGTGATGGATACCTAGAACGCAATGCCAGTGGAGGTGGTGGGAGCAGGCACATTAGCATTGTTTAAGACATACCTTGAAAGACACATGAGCAGGAGCTGAACAGAGGGATAGAAACCGTGCATGTGCAATAGGTAGTGAGTCGAAATGAGGATTAGCTCAGCTCAAGCTTAGTGGGCTGAATGGCCTCTTCCTGGACTACAATGTATTGTATTGCGTTGTATTGTATAACCCCATCAAACTGCAGAGGTATATCATTTTGGTGCTAACAGATTTCTGATGAAGATGAATTATTTTGTGACCAAGACTTAAGCACTTATATGACCTATTCTAAAACAGATAAGTCTTCTTGGAAACATTTGTCCTTTCCATCTTACACTATTGTGAATAACAAGAGTTTATCATTATCACGGCTTTGGAAAGTCAAGTTCCTGTTGCATGTGATTTCGAGCAGAAACCTGTCACTAATTAGGAACTTATTGGTCCCAAATATTTATTATTGGCAGCTATTATTGCGACATTCAGAAGCAGTATGCAAGCTTAGGTACAACAAGAGGAGAGACAGAGATCTATTACCAGGACAGGGCTCCACATGCTTCACAGATGCTGATCTTGAGGTTGCGGCTATAGGCTGGGAGTGAGAGAAAGGAGATCCTATTTTCAAAGAAGTGCTGGAGAAGGCCTTGCAGCCAAATAGGAGATAGTGAGGACTGCAGATGCTGGAAAGTCAGAGTTGATAAAATGTGGAGCTGGAAAAAGCACAGTAGGTCAAGCAGCATCAGAGGAGCAGGGGAGTTGATGTTTTAGGCAGCCAAATCAGGAACTGTGAACAGTAGAAGATTCGTACAAAAGGAAATGGGTGAGTGCCACAAAGGTATTAATTACCTCCTTTGGTCTGGTAACATGAGTGCAAAACAAGGCACTGGTGATGGACTCCAAGGTGTGCAACCTCCAGCTGACATGTTTACAAAGGAGCCCAGGATACAGGATGCTCCTTAACTTGAGAGAAATGTATTTGCAGATGTACTTCCTGATTCTTCAGGCATGCCTAGAGCCCTGTGCTGCTGAGAACATGGCAGTATAGATACATGTAGATGCTTATAGAAATTAACCCCTGGCACTGGGTCACAGAAACTGGCAATGTCTTATATCTCTCTTTTGTGTTTGTATGAGAAGAAAGCAATAATCTGGGAGGGGTGTCATAATCAAGAATGTGCATTACAGGAGGAATATCTCAGCTCACTATGATCTCTCCTAGGGGGAGGGCAGCAATGAAAATTGCCAGGGTGGGCCAGCAGATCAGTTGGGGGGACAAAGGGATGTACAATCTGTTCTGATATAACGCAATAGTTCAGTGTCCTTGCAATCCTGCATTATAAAAAAAATCACTTAATAGTAACACTATTTAAACCAATGTGACTGGAATTGCATTATAGCCAACACAGGTAAGGAAAGTTCGTCAATTGCGTCATAGCCAATTTGAGTTGAAGAAATGCGTGTTATAGCAGAACCGACTGCATTGTCATTGCTATAATCCAGCTGACAGGAATACTGGACAAGTCAGAATCCAGAGTGAAATGTAGCTTGATAGATTATAGGTTTACCTTTTGCTGTTGGTTAACATAATACTTAGTTGCACACCTAAAAGAAGTTGCAAATGATCTTAAGCAAAATAATATAAGTTTATTCCACAATAATAAAAAAAATTCCATGTAAGATATCTTAATATATACTTAAATAGGTATATAGTTAAAGGTAGCTTAAACCTATTTCCAGCAACATCTATTACAGACACTAAAATCCCAGAGAAATATCATCTTTATTTCAACTCTTTAATCTCTTACTTAGCTAATTCTTTCCAGTTCATCTTTTTGGGCAATTGAGACAATTTTATGACTTCTTTCCAGATTTACTGATTTGAACCTTCTTTCAGGTCTTACAACTTGAAAAATTCAATACAAATTCTCACGTTTGGAGACTTCACAAATGAAAAGCCGCCTGATCGGATGACTGTTATCCTCAACTGCAGACTTGATTCTTGTGCTCAGAGAAAGCCTCTCTTCTGAATTGAGCTCCTTATTCGGCCGACCTGAAAAATAAAAATAAACAAAACTAAAAGCCTTTTGTCATTTTTTGGGATGCCATGGAACTCACCAGTATAAATATTCCATCAGTTAAAATCACAGGTATCCTACTCGGCACTGAACTGGATCACATGCTTTCTGAAAATGGATGTATTTAGGTCAATGTTCCAAATGACTTTCTGAATTTTAGAAAAAAGCTATTACTTTACGTTCACAACACGTAAACCTAAATCTATCTGTTCCTATTTTAAAAGTCCAATATAAAAAATAGTGATAAAACTTTATTCATTGTTATTTATCACACTTCACCACCAAGGAGAAAATGAAGCGTCCTCAACAGGTATTCTTAATCTCTATCAAAAATCCTTCTTATCATTATTTCTATTTCACATTGATAGTAGTAGTATTTTTACATTAAACATACAATGATTTTCATAGCAGCTATTTTTATTCAATTTCCATTTGATATTAGCATTTAATTTCATTCATATTTGCTCTTGACAAAGGGTCTGCTTTAAAATGTCCTTGCCAGCTACATGAGTATTTTCGACATTGAATGACTGCAGTATTAAACTCCAAAGGAACAAGATTCTTGTCATAGAATTTCTCTCTTAAAAAAACATCCTTTTGGAGTTTAATGGCTTAGAAAGAGTGGACGCTGGGAAATTATTTCCAAAAGGTGAGGATACTAGGACCTGTGGGCACAGCCTTAGAACTAGAGAGGGTCAATTTAGAATGGAAATTAAGAGACATTTCTTCATTTCCAGAGAGTGGTGGGCCTCTGGAATTCATTGCCACGGAGTGCAATGGAGGCAGAGACGTTAAATGCCTTCAAGGCAGGGAGTGATAAATTGTTAATCTGGCAAGGAATTAAGGGATATAGGGGAGTGCAGGTAAGTGGCGTTGAAATGCCCATCAGTCATGATTGAATGGCAGAGTGGACTCGATGGGCCGAATGGCCTTACTTCCACTCCTATTTCTTATGGTCTAATGGTCTTATAGAGTTGTTGGACGTGTAAACTCTGAAACTCCATATAGCCAAAAGCAGACTCATTGTCTCTTTCTCCAACATTGAATGTAACTGTTAATAAGAATTCAAATTCCTGGTGAAAAATAAACTGACTGGCAGTTTGATCTTTACCTCATCTTCATGCAACAAAGCAAAACACCTATCACCTGACAAAAACAGCCCAGTTTAATTGCTTCACTTCATTTGGTGATGCTAAATCCAATATAGATGACAGCACGGCTTTCAAATTGCCAAAGACACTCTAACATACTTTGATCTATTCAAATATCTTTCTTCAATTAATTTGTTAAAGGAGCCATGCTGAAATTTGGAATAATTCACCAATAAAATCCTTTTATGGCCTTACATTGCATTTTGTCTTAGGCCCAGAAAAATTCAATCCTTTCTTTTTATTTCTGTAGCTGCTAATTGGTCTTGTGGCCAAATAAATCACTTCTACTTAGGCAAATTCACTTTCAGCCAAATCTACCACCAAACTGACTCTTTGTAAAAGATCAAACACTTATTGCAAGGGGTATAAATCTTCTTCCCAGATTTGCCTGAAATCAAACATGTCATTAATGTTGACAAATTATCTTTCAATGATTTGGTTGGGTTAATCTCTGAAAAGTCATTGATGCATTTTTCATTCTAAACAGCATGACTTTCAATTGATAAAGTCCAACCACGGTAGCAAAAGTTGATATTTCTTTGGCTCTATCGGTCAATAGAACTTATGAAACAAATTGAGCTTCTTGAATTCACTTAACATAATCTTCCAACTTTGGAACTGGAAATGAATACCTTTTTGTTACCATATTGACAATGGGATAATCAATGCATAATTGACCCATCTAATTCCAACACCATCATGATAGATGAGTTGCAGCTACTATAACTTAACTTAATAACATTATTATCCATCATAAACTTAACCATTTCCCTCACTTGGGCTAATTTCTCTGAGTTACATCTGTATGGATGTTGTTTTATGGATAAAACATCCCCCATATTAACATGAAGTAGAGCCTGGCCAATTCATACAAATTGATTCATGAGTCTGTGATAGCTTTTGTAAGTCACTTCAGTAGTTTTCTGGAAGATTACACAATATTCCACCTAACCTGTTAAGAACTTACATACTATTCAATCTAATTATTGTCAGGGTAACTTTTAAATGTTCAATTTCCAATTCAGTTTTGTATTATTCTAATATTTTTATTTCACCCCTTATCTCTCTCACAATTGTAAATACATTTTCTTCCTGACTATTCTCCCTGTAATATCTCCTTCATATATTAATTGGACACACCCACTGAATTTTCCTCCTCTCTGTAGTATTCACTACATAATTCACATTATTGAGTTTCTTTTGATTTGAAAAGATTCAGAGAACCTCACTTTCAATGATTCCCTAGAAATAAATAAAACACAACACCTTGCATCTAGAAATAAGAATTTTGAATTTTGGTTCTTTTGACCTCCTGTAGATTTCATTTTTTTAGCACTTTGTTTAGCTTCTTACTAAAACTCAAAATATAGGTGAGAAGTATGATCTCTGAACTTCAGTTTATACATGGTTTGTAAATTTATTTTTAACCAATTTAACAGGCCTGAACATCGCATGTCCGTATATCAGTGCAGAAGGACTGAATCCTGTGGACTCATTAGGAACATCCAGAATGGCAAACATTAACAAGAGAATTCCTTTCTCCCATCACAAAGGACAACATGTCAATCCATTTAGAATATTCCTGTCAACATCATGGTATTTAAACATTGCTGCCATCTTTTTACTGCTTTTTGGCATTGTAGATGATAAGTTAAAGGTGCAAATTGTTATTTATTTACATTTTCTATTCTTTCTTTGAATAGTTATGACCTAAAATTTGATCCTTGATTTGATTACATTTCTCTGTAACCCATATCTTGCAAAAAAATTGAACTAACCTCTCCGCTCCCATTTTTGCTATAATATTTCCCAGAGACACGGCTTCATAATTGTAAGTTACTAATTGCACCTCCTAGTTTTATGTAGGGATCCTACACAAGGTATAATCACAACGTAGGAATAGCAAACTAAAGCAATCAAACTTGCTAACACTTGAATCATATCACAGTAAAATTAAAACATTTGATGACCTTCAAAATTGTGCAAATATTCCGAACCAGACTTTACAAATAACCACACAACACCAAATTTATATCTTAACCAAACATTAAGTATGTATTTTTAATAATGTACAGTAAGTCACCATAGCTCCATTAGACTGCTCTCTCATTAGAGAGAGACAGCTGGTGGTAGTTTAACCTGGAATCACCACACTTCAGACAAGGAGAGTACTTCATAGTAACCTTAGCTGGTGCAGGAATCGAACTGACACTGTTGTTATTACTCAGCACTATAAAGGATGCATCCAGCCAAATAAGCTAATGTAACCTTAACAGAAACACAGATGAATTACAAGGTAAACTAATTAATATTTATAATCTAAACCCAATCAACTTTGCTCTCCAACAGCTCCCACCACCCCAACTCAGACACCAACAGACAGACAAAAATTACACATTTCAGGGTTAAAGTTTTTAAAAATTAAAAAAATTGTAAGTTGCCAATTCGCTAACTATTTCAATGATGGATTCTAAGTATCCAGGCAATTCCATGAGTTGTCTTTAGGCACGTAGGATTGCGGCTTTTTTAAATTATGAAATCACCAGTCAATTCAAACAGCTTCCACAGACTTCCAGAGACTTTTCCTGATTTGTTATAGACTGGGATTCTTTACACAGAAACTTTAACAAATTAATAACTGGAGAATAACTAGAGAGAGCAAAACCAAACCACCCAGTTCAGCGGTTTCCAAAGCAGCAGTCTGCCTCCTGCCCAAAACCCCAGTCAAATCCACTCATCCTTTGGTTTCCTCTTCTTTTTCAACATTCTCTGTGGTTGACTGGCCAACCCTGACCTTCTCTTGATTGACCAATTCAACATGCAACCAGCTGCCAGTCCCTGAGCAAAACACCTTGGTGCCAGTTCACCTAGAGTGTTCTTGGAACAATAATTGACCTGCATTATCTTCCCAGGCCAGTTCCCAACAGCTAACATCAGCCTTCCATTCTCTCCTTTTTAAAATTAAGCTGCTGTTCAGAGTTCAAAGTTCAATTCCTAACTGCAACTCACAAGCTCGACACCAAACATGAGAAAAATAAAATAAATTTATCAATAATTGAGAAAAGATTTTCTTAACTGTTCTGATTGTTTTAATCCCTGCTGGTGTTATTACTGGACAAGGCAAAAGTGAGGACAGCAGATGCTGGAAACCAGAGTTTAGATTAGAGTGGTGCTGGAGAAGCACAGCAGGTCAGGCAGCATCCGAGGAGCAGGAAAATTGGTGTTTCGGGCAAAAACCCTTCATTTAATACTGGACAATTCAAAACCCAGACTGAAATCTGGTTTAATAGATCATATTTTGTTTGTTTGTCTTAATGAATTGTTTTCTCACTAAAACATAAGCAAGCAATGTTTTGTTTATTTGATTTTAACAATGAAACAGAAGTTTATCATGAAAAAGAAATGAAGATAAAATAGAATAAACCAAACAACTTTCATGTAACACAAGTTTAAAGCTTTTGGTAAATAGAATCCCGTTAATCCCAATAACATCCTTTTATAATACTCAGACCAAAGAGATTTTTCTTTCTTCATCCCACATTGAGCTTGGCTTAGCTATGGCTTAAATTCCTGACCTTAGGAATTTGATAGGCTCTTCTTTGATTCTTCATATAACTAAGCATAATCTTTCTCAGCTTCAAAATTACCTCTTCTTCATTTTAACCAGTAAGCACCTGGTCTCATACATTTGATGAATAACCTTACACTCAGGTAACATATTATTAACAATTTTACACTATCTTCTCTCAGGAATAACTGGTTTACTCATTTAACTTCAACTAAGAGCCTACAGAATTGCCTTGTCTTTTGTTCTAATGCTATCCTTAACTTTCTGAGTAAGATACAGGTTGATATTTGTTGTAGGTTTTATTTTTGTTTTTCAATGAAACATATTTTTGGCAAATCATTTGCACTGTATTTTTAAACGTTTTATACCATTGATTGACCATCAACTTTCCCTCATACATATGTAATTAGCCTTGTTAAAATTTAAGATCATTTTTGATTGGAGCATTTCATCTTCAAACACAACTTGGAATTCAATTTTATTATGATTATTATTTTCCAGTTGATCTTTTACTGTGAGATTCCTAAATAAACCTGCCTCATTACCCAATACTTGCTCTATAATAGCTCTATCCCTTTTGGTTCCACACTGTATTGCTCCAAGAAAAAGCATTCAACAAACTCATCCTCTGGAGTTAGTACACTTAAAAAAAACAATTATTTTTAACACCAAAAAAAGAAAATGCTGGAAAATCTCAGCAAGTCTAGCAGCATCTGTAAGGAGAGAAAAGAGCTAACAGTTTGAGATATGGTAAGGATGAGGAAGGTCTGTATAAGTGAAAATTCTCCTTTGTACATATCTTGATGTCTTTGTTCATTATCGGCCTTAGCCCTTTACTTTTTTATCTGTTTGAGCATAACCTTCAATTCTGATGAACTTTGAATGAATGTTTTATTTCTTCTAAGTATTCACAAGGGACAATATGTCAATCCATTTGGTCAACTTAGATTTCCCAAAAGTATTTGATAAATTTCCGCACTTTAAGTCAGAATTGTGGTGATCCATGACAAACCTTCGTTTTGCATAAAATTAGCCGTCAAGAAGAAAACAAAGGCTGATACGAAAAGTAATGGCTAAGAATGAGAGAACTTTTCCAAGGATCAGTACTGGAGTGCTGGCATTTCCAATTTGTATCAATAACATACTCAGAAAGTATGCAAACTGTTTACATTTTTTAATAATACCAAATAGGGAAGAGGAATTGGAGGCAACGACTCTGATATTATAGAACGAATTAAACAAAGTACATGAGTGGGCCAAGCAATAGTCGATTAAACTTAAGGCAGGCAAATGTGAAGTATCACAGATAAGAAATAAAATAATTGCTTGGGAGTGGAGAACTTAAACATTGCCACAAAGAGACAGAAGGGCAAAACTTTCATTTGGAACTTATCGGTACAACAGGCAAAGAACCAAACTTAGAACAAAACATACATTTATAATGCATGATCAGAGTGTGCTGATTTGTTAGACCATGTTTGGCATGAAGATGCAGTAGGAACTGTGATTTGTCAGTCTTAACTGATCAAACTCAGATCAAACAAGTAGATTCTAATTGGATTCACAGACATCTTTACTTATAGGACACTGCTCTTCATATGTAAAAGGGGTTTGTACAATCATTGTACCCTTTACTATTCAGGAAAGAATTATGAAGATTGCCAATCCTGACTGCTTTCCCCATTTCTAAATAAATCAGAACCTACCCATCGGGTCTCGGTTTGATCAGCCAACTCAGTTTAACAGTTAACAGCTCAGGCTGCAGTTCAGTGCAGACTGCGATCTACCTTTGTGACCCCTTTAGCAAGGAAAGAAAATGGCAACATATGCATATCATTTCATAAAAATAGCTAATAATGCAGTTGAAAAGGAGCTAGGTGTCACAGCATACTGAGCACATCCTGCGAAACCAATTAATTATTGAACTATTGAATTATTGAACAATGGGAAATTGTTATGTAGTCAAAGAGTCATAGATTCATCCAGTACTGAAACAGGTTCTTCAGTACGACTTGTCCATGCTGAAAATATGTTGCTGGAAAAGCGCAGCAGGTCAGGCAGCATCCAAGGAGCAGGAGAATCGACGTTTCGGGCATGAGCCCTAGATATCCTAAATCAATCTAGTCCCATTGGCCAGCATTTAGCCCATATTCCTCTGAATCTTTCCTATTCATATACCTATCCCAGATACCTTTTAAGTGTTGTAATTGTACCAGCCTCAACTACTTCCTCTGGCAGCTCATTACATACACGCACCACCATCTGCATGAAAAAGTTGCCCTTTATGTCCCTTTGAAATCTTTCCCCTCTCACCTCAAACCTATGCCTTCTAGTTGTGGATTCCTCGAACCCTGGGGAAATTTTATTGGCTATTCACCCTATCCATGCCTCTCAGGATTTTATAAAACTCTATAAGGTCACCCCTCAGCCACCAACACTTCAGGTAAGGTAGTCCCAACCTATTCAGTCTCTCCCTATAGCTCAAACACTCCAACCCTGGCAACATCTTTGTAAATGTTTTCTGCATCCTTTCAAGTTCAACACCATCTTTCCTATAGCAGAGAGACGAGAACTGAATCCAATATTTCAGTAGTGGCCTAACCGATGACTTGTATAGTCACAACATGACATTTCAACTGTTTGACCAGTCTGGATGCTGAGAAACAAAGGGAGCACTTAAGCTCAGCAGAGAAAAGCCCCAAGCCTGAAACAAGGTATCAGGGATCTGAGTTATGAAGAAAACTAGGAAATGTCCGGGCTTTTAATCCATAAAGGAGGTACCTGAATAATAAGTTTATAATGGTATACAAAAAGTTATGGAAACTACATTCTGTACTGCTAATTTAAAATTAAGGAAGTCAAAATGAACAATCTAGCTAAATGTAATTTTGGGACAGATATCAAGAAGCACTTCTTAAAAGTGGTCAATATTTTTCATCAACAGAACGCTGGAGGCCAAAACCCCAGGATTATTTAAAAAGTAATGAGATGCTATCCTTCCCATAAATACAATATGGCATGCCTGTTAACAGGAGGTCAGCTCATTGACCTGAAGTTCAAGCATTTCAAATGAGTGACTTGTCACAAGTTAGGAATGCTGAATTCGACTATCTGCTGGCAGCAGCCAATGATGAGCCATTGCAACTATTTGTGCAGGGGACGGTTTGCTCGCATGAGACGGGAAACACTAGGTACACTGCAGGAGGAAAGAGCAGTGGGCCCTTGATTAACTTCCTGTTAAATAGTAGCCTATCCTTAAGGCACCCAAAACACATGCAACCATCTCAATAAAATGGAAATCAGAAAACGTTGTAGACAGTTTCAATGCTGACTTCCAGTTAGCTTTATGTTCATTACCTGCAAAAGAGCACTAACTATCTTATTGAACACTTTATCTAAATGTTTCCCTGATGTGGGAATGGGCAGACTGATATTATTTATGAATATAGACTGTCACAATATTAATAGATAATATTTATGTAAATTGCTACTATAATGAGATTATATCTGGGGCTGAAACTTGAATAAATGGATGTCAGACAGATAATTCTGCTGGTAACTGAACTAGTACACATGACAATAAAATCTAAACCTAAACTTAAACCTGAAGCTTTAGGATAATGCATCAACTGAATTCAGTTGAATTACAAATTTCATTTATCCTCAGAACCTCATTGACACTGACAGAGTGAACCAGTGTAATGATTTACATGATGCAAAACATTATCTTTTAAAGTTCGTCTCCATGGCTATCCAAAACCTTAACTAATAAGCAACACTTGCTAACTGCCCTAGTGTACAAAGTAAACTACTCTGATTACTCCACATACCATGAATGTAACATTTACCAATATGTTTCAACCAACAAAAGCATTTTAGAAAAGAATCAGTTCAACACCGAAATGCTCCCAAAGTGGAAACTCTCTCAAAGTCAGCATATCTCAGAGAATTAGGGCTACAATGTAATATCTTTAATTTCCACTCCCAAGTCTTTTGAATATACGTCCCCAAAGGGAGTGTAGAGTTTACCCGAATATGATTAATTTGCATTTAGCTTAAGGATTATGTTACAATCTTTCAGCAAGAGTAGTGATTTTTTTTAAAACTTCAGATTTTTGTTTTGGAAAGCATACTATGTTATTTTTAAGTAAAATGGCAAAACTGCAGAAAGAATAATTTTGATCCAGTCATCTTCCTTTAAAGAGCAATTCAGAATTAAGGTCAACAAATGCGAGATGGTCACTAACAAATTCAAAAAGAACATCAAATTGTGCCTCCACAGAAGTTTTAAATATAATGAAACATCTCAAGGCATTTCGCAGGAGTATTATAAAATATAATTCCGAGCCACCTAAAACCAAAGCTTGAGGAAGTGCTTAAAGAAGGAAAATGAGGTAGAAAGCTGGGGATATGTAGGGAAGAATTCTAAACATTAAGGCTTAGATGGTTGAAGGTTGGGTTACCAATGGTACAGCGATTTAAAATCAGGAAATAATAGGAATAATAAATCAATAGAAAACTAAGGATAATTTTCTTAATTCACAGAATGGTTAAAATGTGGAATTCTCTGGCCCAGGAAATACTTAACACAAATAACCCAGAGAGAATACACAGGAAAAAGAGAAATAGGAAAGATGTGCCAAAGGCTGGGATGATGCAGAATGGAATAGGATGAAATTCACATGGATTCACATATAAGAACAACTCAGGTACACCAATTAGTCTTCCTTCAGTAACAAACAAAAACAGAAATTATTGGAGGAACCCAGCGTGCCCGGCAGCATCTGTGGAAAGAGAATAAAGTCAATGTTTCAAGACCGATGATCCTTCCTCAGAACTCAAAACTGATCACTGGAGAAATAATAGATATCTCAAAAACTTTGTAATACTGTTTTCTAGATCAATATTCTGGTAAAATCAATTTTGCTTTTTCTCTACCAGTAAAATGAAAATTTAGGAGTGAGTCATGTTTCATTCTGGAATTGGTTGTAAGCACTAAAGCAGTGGTCTCAAATTCTCACAGGTTCTTAGATTTCCCTCTGTTGATAATATTTCCATAATTGTGTAATTGAGGATCAGCCAATGTCATACTTAAGACCAGAAAAATGCAGATTATAACAGAATCATAGAGTTTTACAGCACGGAAACAGACCTTTCGGACCAACTCGTCTGTGCCAACCAGATATCGTAAACTGTCCTTGTCCCATTTGTCAGCATTTGACCCATATCCCTCTAAACCCTGCCTATTTATATAACCATCCAGATGCCTTCTAAATTTTGTAACTGTACTCATCTCCACCACTTCCTCTGGCAGCTCATGCACCATCCTCTGCGTGAAAAAATTACCACTCAGATCCTTCACCTTAAACATATGCCCTCTAGTTTTGGATTCCCCCATCCTAGGAAAAAGGCCTTGGCTATTCACCCATTAATGTGCTTCATGATTTTATGAACCTCTGCAAGGTTTACCCCTCAGCCTCTGATGCAGCAGTGCCCCAGCCTATTCAGGCTCTCCCTATAACTCAAATCCTCTAGTCCCAGCAACACCATTCTAAATCTTTTCTGCATCTTCTCAAATTTAACAAAATCCTTCCTATAGGAGGACAGCCAGAATAACATTCAGTATTCTAAAAGTGGCCTCACCAATGTCCTATATAGCTGCAACATGAGGTCCCAACTCCTATACACAATGTTCTGACCAATGAAGGCAAGCGTGCCAAATGCCTTCCTGATTACCTGTCTACCTGCAAGTCCACTTTCAAGGAACTATGCACCTGAACCTCTAGGTCTCTTTGTTTGGTAGCAGTCCCCAGGGCCCTACCATTAAGTGTATAAGTCCTACTCTGATATGCCTTTCCAAACTGCAGCACCTCACATTTGTCTAAACTAAACTTCATCTGCTACTCCTTAGCCCATTCACCCATCTGATCAAGGCCCCATTGTACTTTGAGATGATCTTCTTCACTGTCCACGACACAACATATTTTGGTGTTATCTGCAAACTTACTAACCACATCTCCTACATTCATTTCCAAACCATTTCTATAAATGACAAAAAGCAGTGCACTCAGCATTAATCCTTGCGGCACAGCATTGGTCACAGGCCTCCAGTCTGTTAAGCACCAGTCTACCACCAACCTCTATCTCCTACCTTCAAGCCAATTTTGTAGAAAATCAGCTAGCTCCACTGGATCCAATGTGAGCTAATCTAACTAACCAGACTACCATGCAGAATCCTGTCAAACACATTTTTGAAGTCCATAATTCCACTCTGCCTTCATCAATCTTCTTTGCCACCTCTTCAAAAAATCCAAGTTAGTGAGACACGATCTCCCATGCACAAAAACATGTTAACTCTCCCTAAACAGTCCTTGCCATTCAAAATACATGTAAACCCTGTCCCTCAGAATCCCCTCCAACAACTTACCCACCACTGACACAAGACTCACTGGTCTATAGATCCTTGGCATTTCCTTGCAGCCTTTGTTAAATAACAGCACCATATTAGCCAATCCCCAGCCTTCTGGGACCTCACCCATGACTGATGATGATATAAATATCTCAGCAAAGGGCCCAACAATCACTTCCCTGGCTTCCCACAAAGTTCTGGGATACACTTGATCAGATCCCAGAGATTTATCTACCTTTATGTGTTTTAAGACCTCCAGCATCTCCTCTTGTCTAATATGGATGCTTTACAAGACATCACTCTTTATTCCTGATGACATTCCTGATGAAGGGCTTATGCCTGAAACGTTGATTCTCCTGCTCCTCGGATGCTGCCTGACCTGCTGTGCTTTTCCAATGCCACACTTTTCCACTCCAATCTCCAGCATCTGCAGTCTTCACTTTCTCCTAATCACTCTTTATTTCCTCAAGTTCCCCAGCTTCCACATTCTTCTCCACAGTAAATACTGATACAAAATATTCATTTAGTATCTCATCCATCTCTTGTGGTTCCACACGTAGACAACCAAGTTGACCTTTAAGGGGCCTATTTTCTTTCTTTCTCTCTCTCTCCCTCTTACACACACACACACATACACATACTGATGCAAACACACACGTAGATATGCATGCACACACACACAAACACACATACTGATGCAAACACACACGTAGATATGCATACACACACAAACATACGCATACTAATGCAAACGCACACACCACACACAGAGTCATATAGCGGTACACATACATACCCACAAGCAGGTACACACACACACACACACACACACCGTAACTTCAGCTCCACATTACTTCACCATTGGAGATTGGAAGATTGGATGAGATTACAACAGTGGCCACTGCTGGGGATCAGAGATATCTCAAGATAAGATTGATCGGCAGCTCTCAGAGTTGAGGCTTCCTCCCCAGAAATGCATGGAATTCCCGTGTTATACCAATTAACAGTCTGATGGTTTTTAACCGCTTACAGGTCAACTCGTGAGAGCATGTATGTGTTCACCTCTGGCCTTTTCAACCAGGTGGAAGGGGTCGGGACCTTGTGAGAGCAAAAACATTCAGCCCATAAGGTCTGCCTAAAGTCCGTAGGTGATGTTCTGACTTGCTAACAAAATAAATTTATTCATCATTCCATGTCACTATACATGGCCATTCTAAGTGAGAAAGGAGAAGATTCCATTTTGAGCGCTCACTTTTCTTATGCATTAAATTTAAGTTTATCAAAAATCTGGAATCACTCAATGAATGCAGTGTTGAGTCAATATTTGCATAGCAAAGATAATATGTTACTCAAGGCAGCAGGACAGATTAAAAGAATTAAATGATTGTGGACAGTCAAATGAATGAGTTGTTCAGGCGAGTTGATGTAATGATTGAAGGAAAGCTGGAGTAAGCATTGATTTAGGTTGGGGTAAATCAACTTGGTGAAAGATAATTTATTTGGGACTAAGAAAAAGATTCAAAGCAGAAACATAAAATGTGAATCTAGCCAGAAAGTTACTGGAGTAGGATTCCAAAAACAACAAAGAAGACGTCCTCCTGTGCTGAGTGAAGTTGAGGTTTTTTTTATTATTAGATAGTAATTTAATTATACTCAGAGTGTTATTCCATTCGGTTAGATGATAAATGAATATAAGGCAGCTCTTTTTTTCACTGAGTTGATTTTGGTTACAGTCAAGTTTTGTCATGCACATATGACATATTTGGCGCTGTCACACTTTTCTGGAAGTGGTGCTTGGATGACATATATATGACATGTAGGGCTTTATCTAAGCAAATACTCTGCTGTCTTAAATTGCCAGTAAAAGACAAATTGTATTTTAAAAGTTGGCCTACATCCTTCACCAAGAGTAATAAATCAGTATTGTAAAAACGTCAGTTAGCTAACAGTTTTTTTTCTTTCCTCCCCACCTCCCCCGGCCCCCTACCCCCCGAGAGCACAGGCTGTCAGAGTCTGATAAATCATACACGGTGCATATTTGTGCTAATATTCACTTTTCTTTTTGCTTCATAATCCTTAAAGGTCTGCCTTATTTCATTCAAATTTCAATCTATTTTTCAATGTTCTATTTAAACATGCTTTCAGTCCAATAGTACATAATTCCACCTTCCAATGAAGTTTATTGCGTACTTTGTTTTATTTTTAACAAATTTTGTGTTTACTGTAGGTGGCCTGAATTTTAATGAAATTATGTTGTAATGGTATTTGTGCTGGAGAATCCACATGCTCTCCAATTTAGGAACCTGATGTCAGAATTAAGCATCACCCGGTACAGTAAAGTTAATGGTTAAATATTGCTTCATATAATACATCCCAAAAAGGTGACTCAACCATAACTTCTAACGCATACCCTACTCGTTGTCACAGCATTTGTAAATTTTTCCACATCAGCTACCCTGGGATCTCTCTGAGTTTTTCAATCAGTGTCAAATTAGGGACAATTTTCTGCTGTGGACTCATAGCAACAGGATTGTGATTGACCAACCAAAGATGTTGGATTGTCATAGCATCTTTTAACCACAGAATCCTGCCATTCATGTTCTGTCCAGCTTACATGTAACTCCAGTGGTTGACTCATACTTGCCTTCTGAAACTGTTTTCAATTCAAGGAGAAAGTCCATTCTCTTCTCAGGACAACAAGGGATGAACAATGCCAATGTCAGAGAATCATAAAGAGGTACAGCATGGAAACAGATGCTTCGGTCGAACTCGTCCATGTCAACCCAATATCCTAAATTAATCTAGTCCCACCTGCCAGCACCTGGGCCGTATCCCTCCAAATCCTTCCTATTCATATACCTATCCAGATGCCTTTCAAATGCTGAAATCGTACCAGCCTCCACCACTTCCTCTGGCAGCTCATTCTCTACACGCAACACCCTCTGCATGAAAATGTTACGTCCCCTTTAAATCTTTTCCCTCTCACCCTAAACCTATATCCTTTAGCTCTGGAATCCCCATCCTAGGGAAAAAAAATGTCTTTTTACCCTATCTATGTCCCTCATGATTTTATAAACCTCTATAAGGTCACCCCTCAGCCTCCGACACTCCAGGGAAAACAGCTCCAGCCTAATCAGCCTCTCCCTATAGCTCAAATCCTGATGCTAATGCTTTTGGAAAGAATTTTTAAAAAGCCAAGACTTCCATCCCATTGATCTGAATTGGATTTGGATGATGGTTCCAATGTTGAAAAGCTTATATCTTACCCTCAGTATTATTCCGACTCCGTATCTCTAGTTTAACCTTGACCACGCGCAAATAAACAACACAAACAAAAACAGAAGCTGTTGGAAAAGCTCAGCAGGTCTGGCAGCATCTGTGCAGAGAAATCAGAACTCAGCATCTACAGTTCTTTCAGTTTTTATTGAGGATTCACCCCCTAATAAAGTTTGCTAGTTGAGGTGTGTTTAATGTAATGGGTCGCCTTCAAGATTTTTGCTCACCGGTCATAGCAAAAAGGCATAAAAAAAGCTGATTAAAGTACAATTTTAGGGTTAGGAGTGATGAACGAAAAACTGAGATCCAAGTTTTTGCTCACCGGTGGCCTATTCTGTTCCATAAAGGCCAAAGGTTTCTGCCAAAATAAGGGCCAGGCTAATTGCACTTTCCAGTACTTCAAGACAAATGTCATAGCAGTTTCAGGTGAGGGAATTCAATTAAACGGATGAGAGCACAGCTGTTGTAAAAAGGACAGATGCTATATTAGTGCAGTTGCAGATGTTCTTGGGGTTGAGATAGTCACTGTTTTGGGGACAAATTAAAAGAAGCATTTAACTCTATTGTTTTTGTCCACAGAATTGAAATATGCACTTAAACTTGGAACACAAGACTTTTCTCTCAGAGATTCATTGCTCTGCTGATAGATTTACTAAAAACACATCTTGCTGAGTGGCTCTCCATGGAGATACATTGAGCAGCATGATGTTTGTGTACATGTATGTTGGTTAATGATGAAAACCTCCATGGTAATAATGTCATCATTTAAATTCTACGTACCCCTTTAATGATAAATGTTAATGATTGCCAGGCAATCTCTCTGGCATTAAAAATTATTTTTTACAATGATAAAATTTTCACTCTTATTTGTTGGAACTATTTCTAAAACATCAACTTTTTTGAAGATTTAACAAAGATACACAATTACTTACCTGCCTACTCAGATTGAAGATGCCCAGCACCATTTCTATCATGCACTTCTAGCAACTTTGCACGCAACTTTGTCATTGGAATTGTATTGATGTGGACAAGAGTAAACAATGGCAGACACTGTTCACTGCCCATTTGTATGAATTTCTGGCATTATTTTTCATGCGAGAGATATTATCACTCTGTAATCATGTCAGTGTTTGGATTTTCAAATGGCTTTTAAATAAAAGCATGTGGAGATATGTTTGGCTAATCATAAATTAAATGTTTTAAAAGTAATACCTCCTCCAGCTCTCTAAAAATGGCAATTGAAGTCAGAAAAAATAATTAAAAGATATAATGTAGATAACAAATTTAAGATTAAGGGAAAGTGCATGGAAAGCATGGATGAGTATATTAATTTATTTCTTATTGTAAGAGTTCTTCTGCTAATTAAGCATATTTATCCATTTCATATCAGTGCCTCAATCTGCCCCACAATGTGTAAGTTGAACACTTTCAAAATCAATTGATCCCCAGGAAAACAATTGGTTTCTTGGAAATGGTAAACAGAAAATTAATTTTTTTTTGTACTAAGCACAGGAAATAATTTCCTCTGTTCACTATTTCTGGCCAATTCAAAATTGTGTGCACAAAGAAATTGTTTACAAATGCCCAAAGAAATCTCTACCCCTCGTGGATTTTCCACTGCTGTCACAGGCAAGGTTATACGTGGCCATTACAACACATAGGGTAAGTATATTGTCTGCAACATATTTTAGAAATACTTGTCAAAGTAAATGTCAAATACATTGGCTCTTCTACAGATGTCTCTTGCACGGTCCAATAAAACTCTGTCCACAAAGAGAAAGATTCATATACTCAGTCTACAGCATCAATAGCCACAAGTTTATTGTTGCTGTAAATCTCTGGGATTTGTAGATTACTTATTTTTGCAAGTGCAGAGTCCCATAGCTATGTGTTTCCTGCAAAAAAAATCATAACTGAAGAGGCATACCTGCCAAAATTTATGCTTCAAACCCAATTCATTTTGAAGACAGCTTTCTTATTTGTAGCCAAAGTCACTGTAGTAAGGTCACCCTAAGGTTTCCGAGCCCTTATTTTGTTCTTTCAATTTTAATTAAATTGTCAACACACAGTTTAAGGATTATAAGGATAAATACAAAGATTGAATGCCACGTGGAACATGATAATTCCTGAACTCAGAACTATCAGGCTACAGAAGGCAACCAGTGAAGTAACTGAATGCGAAGTAAGGTTATGAATTGTGGGGTTCTGCACAAGAGAAGGATGACCATGGACTACATGTACTTCTCACTACATTTTCACAGGAGGCTAAAAGAATTATATAAAGCCCTTGATAAATTATCTATTAATGGTTCATGGACCATAAGACCATAAGACCATAAGACCATAAGACATAGGAGTGGAAGTAAGGCCATTCGGCCCATCGAGTCCACTCCGCCATTCAATCATGGCTGATGCGCATTTCAGCTCCACTTACCAGCGTTCTCCCCGTAGCCCTTAATTCCTTTAGACAACAAAAATCTATCAATCTCGGCCTTGAAGACATTTAGCGTCCCGGCTTCCACTGCACTCCGTGGCAATGAATTCCACAGGCCCACCACTCTCTGGCTGAAGAAATGTCTCCGCATTTCTGTTCTGAAATGACCCCCTCTAATTCTAAGGCTGTGTCCACGGGTCCTAGTCTCCTCGTCTAACGGAAACAATTTCCTAGCATCCACCTTTTCCAAGCCATGTATTATTTTGTACGTCTCTATTAAGTCTCCCCTTAATCTTCTAAACTCCAACGAATACAATCCCAGTATCCTCAGCCGTTCCTCATATGTTAGACCTGTCATTCCAGGGATCATCCATGTGAATCTCTGCTGGACACGTTCCAGTGCCAGTATGTCCTTCCTGAGGTGTGGGGACCAAAACTGGACACAGTACTCCAAATGGGGCCTAACCAGAGCTTTATAAAGTCTTAGTAGTACATCTCTGCTTTTATATTCCAACCCTCTTGAGATAAGAGACAACATTGCATTCGCTTTCTTAATCACGGACTCAACCTGCATGTTTACCTTTAGAGAATCCTCGACTAGCACTCCCAGATCCCTTTGTGCTTTGGCTTTATTAATGTTCTCACCATTTAGAAAGTAGTCTATGCTTGTATTCTTTTTGCCAAAGTGCAAGACCTCGAACTTGCTCACGTTAAATTCCATCAGCCAAATCCTGGACCACTCTCCCAACCTGTCGAGATCCTTCTGTAGCCTCCCCACTTCCTCAGTACCACCTGCCTGTCCACCTAACTTCGTACCATCGGCAAACTTCGCTTAAGGTCACCCTAAGGTTTCCGAGCCCTTATTTTGTTCTTTCAATTTTAATTAAATTGTCAACACACAGTTTAAGGATTATAAGGATAAGTACAAAGATTGAATGCCACGTGGAACATGATAATTCCTGAACTCAGAACTATCAGGCTACAGAAGGCAACCAGTGAAGTAACTGAATGCGAAGTAAGGTTATGAATTGTGGGGTTCTGCACAAGAGAAGGATGACCATGGACTACATGTACTTCTCACTACATTTCCACAGGAGGCTAAAAGAATTATATAAAGCCCTTGATAAATTATCTACTAATGGTTCATGGACAAACAAATTAGGGGTATGGCTCATCTTTTCTTCTCAGTTCTTCTCATGTTCTTTACATTAATTTCATAAAGAAAATCGCAAATTTTGCCCGGCATTGAGGAATAATCTCACTATACAATGTCAGTAGGATCTTTCATTCCCATTGAACCAATTAAAGGTGGCATTCACCAGCCAGGGTGGCGAAATGGATAGGGAGCAATTACAGCAACTCCTTGCCAATCTGCATGCTCATGAATTTCATTTTCACAAAAAAATGGCACGGGCCATTGAATAAATTGAGTTTCAAAGACAAAATGGTGCATGTCCTCTCAATATCTCCATGGTAATGTTCCTGTGTCAAGTGTTGCTTTGGTTTTGAGATATTTACATCTGCAAGTGTGCCTCTGGAGTGCGATTGATTGCACTGAGAAGTTCTGCAATTCACAATGTCACCCCATAAGCTTCTAGCCCCATTCTGCTACCTTTAGCCATTTCTTCATGGCATAGATGTGAGCCCTGTCAGGATCTACCAGAGCAATAAGATTCAATGTAACACCAGTTTTTGCAACCACCGATTCCAATATATAGAGCAGTTCCTTTTTATAAGTTTGTTTTTGAGTCAGAAATTGTTGGCATCTTGGACTATTCTCATAAATGGATGCCTGATCCCAAAGAATGACTTCAT
Organism: Chiloscyllium plagiosum; assembly: GCF_004010195.1. Taxonomy (NCBI): domain Eukaryota; kingdom Metazoa; phylum Chordata; class Chondrichthyes; order Orectolobiformes; family Hemiscylliidae; genus Chiloscyllium; species Chiloscyllium plagiosum. The sequence continues at coordinate 21,234,200 of NC_057741.1, read as the reverse complement.
TTGCCCAGATAGCTGGGTAAATTGGAAGCATATGATAGCTTGAAACTTTGAGGAGATTCATCCCACAAATGAAGAGCAAGCTTGTTCCTCTGGCTGATGTAACAATTGAGGATAACAAAAAGGAGGAAACCAAACCTTATTGAACTTTGGACTTGAATATGTTGGCATTTTTGAATAGGCTTAGGTAGCAATGCAGGCACACATTTGTGGTTTGTTGAAGCTAAATTACTGGACAAGGTGGGTGTTGGATAACACTGTATGATAATAGCACCGTTATGATTTTCTAAGTAAGTAGATAAGGAAAATATTTTCTAGGTAGTTCACATAATATCTTGATCACAATTTGGTTTCCGAAAACGGGTGTTCATGGGACAGTAGTATTTTCAAATTTAAATATTGTAATGAATAATTTTGCATTGTATCCCATTTGAGAGTTCAATTTACTATCACTTGGAAAAGGATTAACCTAAATTTTGTATCAAAGAACTAAAATTATTCCAGTCTTTGAAAATGACAGAATTATTTGGAAATAAATGTCATGTCTGAAATCTCGAAACTCATTAAGATAATACATTGATCATAACATTAGACTCATTGAAGACATTATTTTGTCCAATTAAAGAAAAAGCAAGAAGGACTTGTCAAAAACAGAAAGAACTGTGGATGCCATAAACCAGAAACAAAAACAAAAATTGCTGGAAAAGCTCAACAGGTGCAGAGAAATCAGAGTTAAACTATGGGTCCAGTGACCTTTCCTTAGAACTGATGGCAGCTAGGAAAATGTCGGTTTATACGCTAAAGATAGGGTAGGGGGGAGGGGGTAAAGAGTAAATGATAAGTGGGGATATAGCCCAAAGAGAGAGAGGAGCAGTTAGACAGACAAATGAGTGGATAATGCTCTGGCTAGGGGGGTAATAGCTGTTAATGGAGACTATTAGTGGGTAGTGTGTAATGGCGGACTATGTGATAACAAGGCCTGGTGTGTGGGGTAGGGGGCTAGGACATGGGAGACTTCAGGCCCTAAAGTTATTGAACTTGATATTGAGTCCAAAGGTCTGCAGGATTCCCAAGTGGAAAATGAGATGTTGCTCTTCCAGCATGCACTGATCTTTGCCAGAGCTCTGCAGGAAGCCTGAGGCAGAGAGGTTGGTCAGGGAACAGGGTGATGTGTTAAAGTTACTGGAAGTTCAAGATTGTTTTGCGATCAGAACATAAATGTTCTGCGAAGTGGTCACCCAATCTACGCTTCATTTCCCCAATGTAGAGGAGACCACATTGTGAGCAGAGAATGCAGTCGACTAGATTATGAGAAGTGCAGGTAAAGTACCACTTCACTGGAAGGTATGTTTGGGCCCTTGGATACTGAGAAGGGAGGAGGTAGATGGGCAGTTGTTACGCCTTCAACGATTACAGGGGAAGGTGCCATACGTGTGTTGGAAGTGTGGACCAACATGTCCTGGACAGAATGGTCCTGTGGAAGGTGGACAAGGGAGGGGAGAGAAATATGTGTCTGATTGTGGCATCTCACTGGAGGTGGTGGAAATGACAGCTGATGATCTTCTGGATGGCAATGCTGATTGGGATGGTAGATAAGGATAAGGGGAACCCTAACGCTGCTATGCGAGAGAAGAGATGGAGAGCGGGTAGAAATGGAGGAGATGGATCAGACCTGGTTGAGGACCCTTTCGACAACTGTGCTGGAGAATCCTTGGTTGAGGAAGAAGAATGGACATTCTGGACAGTTTCTTGTCGATGTTGGCCTCATTGGAACATATACGATAGAGCAGAGGAACTGGGAGAATGGAATGGAGTCTTTACAAGAAGCAGGGTGCGAGGATGTATAGTCCAGGTAGCTGTGGGAGTCAGCGGGTTTATAATGGATTTTGTGGCCAGTTTATCCCCAGAAATGGAAACAGTTGTTGAGAAAGGGAAGGGAGGAGTCAGAGATGAACCAGGTGAAAGTGAGGACAAGGTGAAAATTGGAAGCAAAATCAATGAACTTTTCCAAATCCGGATGAGAGTGGGAAGCAGCACATTTGATATCATTAGTATATCAGAGAAAGTGATATGGGTGGAGGCCGGAATAGGACTGGAACAAGGAATGTTCCACATTCCCCATGAAGAGATAGGTATAACTGGGGCCCATGCATGTACCCGTAGCCACCCTCTGAGCTGAAGAAACTAAGAGCAGTTAAAAGAGAAGTTGTTCAGAGTGAGGACAGGCTTGACCACGTGGAGGAGGGTAGTAGGTTCAGGCCTTTGCTCCAGGAAGAAGTGGAGAGCCCCAAGACCGTCCTAGTGGGGAATGGACGGTAAAGGGATTACATGTCTGTGGGAAAGAGGAGGCAACTGGAGCCTGCGAACTGGAAATTCTGAAACTGGATCAGAGAAGAAAAGACCAACTCAACATATGAAGAAATGAGTTCTGTGGGGCAGGAGCAGGCAGAATCAATGGGTCTTCCTGGATAGTTGTGTTTGTGGAATTTCAGAAGGAGGTAGAAATGAGCTGTGTGGGGTTGGCTATCAACTTAAGGCATGGGGGTGGGGGGTGGGGGGGTAAGAGGGTGGTGATCACCAGAAGAAATGTCAGTTGATGTGCTATGGTGGGGTCATGGACCAGGGAAAGATAGGAGGAGGTATCTGAGAGCTGACATTCAGCCTCTGCAATGTAGAGGTTAGTACGCCAGTCTACAACAACACTACCCTTATCAGTAGGCTTCATAACAAAGTCAGGGTTGGATCTAAGCTCATGGAGTGCAGTCAGGTTGGAGGGAGATAGGTTGGATTGGGTGAGGGGAAGGGTCAGAGAAATTGAGGCAACCAATGCCATGTTGACACAATTCAATGAACAGATTGAGTGCAGGTAAAAGGTCAGAGGGAGGGGTCCAGGTGGATGGAGAGTGTTGGAGCTGGGCAAAGGGGTCTTGGACAAGGACTGTACTCATGTCCAAAGAAATGGAATGGAAGCGAAGACAACAGAAGAAGAGTTTGACGTCATGTTGTGCCTGAAATTCATTAAGGTGGGGACATAAAGAGATAAAACTGAGACCTTTGCTGAGTGCAGAATGTTCAGCATTGGAGAGTGAATGGAATGGAAGCGAAGAACAGAAGAAGAGTTTGACGTCATGTTGTGCCTGAAATTCATTAAGGTGGGGACACAGAGAGATAAAACTGAGATCTTTGCTGAGTGCAGAATGTTCAGCATTGGAGAGTGGAAGATTAGGAGAGATGGTCAATACCTGACAAGAGGCAGGGTTGGGGGAGGGGATGGAGTCAAAACGAAGGGGAGGAGAGGAAGAATTTGTTAAATGTTTTGAGAAATCAAAAAACAGGGGAAATTTTGATCAAGTCCCCACCGCTTAAACCCATCTATGCTTATGGGTGACCACCCATATTGGAAAATAGCACTGCTCTTTTGCCAGGTTTACTGACAACTTGTGTCAATTACTCTGTACTCCAAGTACATGGACTAAATTGTATTAGAATGAGAGCATGTGTTATCTATGGTGGTGATTGTACTTACTTTATTCTCTGAATGTCAGAAAAATCAACTGGTACATCATCAGAAACTGAGCTAGACCAGTCATATAAATATTGTGGCTATAAGAGCAGGTCAGAGGCTAGGAGTTCCATAGTGAGTAGCTTACCTCAAGATTTCCACAAAATCTGTTTACTGTCTACAAGGTGCAAGTCAGGAATGTGATGGAATACTCACTACTTAGCTTCATGTGTGCAACTCCAACAACACTCACTACAACACATGATAAAGGAATTCACTTGATTAGCATCCCATCCATCACCTTTATCACTGGTGCACAGTACAATCTACAAGATACAATACAGCAATTCACCAAGGCTCCTCCAAATTCCACTTCCAAACCCACAATCCCTACCACCTGGATGAACATGGGCAGTAGATGAATGGGAATACCCCATCTGCAAAATCCCCTCCAAACCCCACACCATCCTAACTTGGAGCTATATGACCAATTCTTTCAAAATCCTGGATCTTCTTTGGAACAGCACTGCAGGTGTATCTACTCCACATAAATTGTAGCAGTTCAAGAAAGCAGCTTACCATCCACCTACTCAAGGGCAACTAGGGATGGGCAATAATTGCTCACCAAAACAGCAACATCTACATACCCATGAAATAAATAATAGAGTTAAACATTTATCAGTGGGCTAAATATAGTGGGTAACAATTCATGCCAGTCAATTTGACTTGCTGAAATCAATGTTGACATGTCACTATCTGAACCTATTACACATATAAAAGCACATTGTAGAGGGTCTGGAGTCATATATAGGCCACACCAGTGAAAAATGTCAGATTTCCTTCCCCAAAGGATACTCATGGACTGGATGGGGTTTTAATATTAATTGGTAGTGATTACATGGTCACAATTAGGCTAGCATGCCAGACGAAGGGGTAGATGCAAATATAGTTCCAACATTTAAAAGCCGTTTGGGTAAGTATATGAATACGAAGGTTTTAAAGGGATACAGGCCAAATGTGGACAAGTGGGACTAGTTTAGTTTGGGAAAAGTGGTCAGTATGTTTCTGTGCTGTATGACTCTGTTTAATTCCAGATTTGTATTAAATTCATATTTCACCTACTGTCACGGCAGGATTCAATCCCGTATCTCAAGCATATTTGCCTGGACCTCTAGATTACACATTACCACTATGCCACCAACTGCTTATGATCCTAGTTTGTATATTTGGATGTAAACCCCTCAGTCCAAGACTTCACATTCAGATATTATGAATCTGGTCAACTGTACCAGGATGTCCACTTAGAGCTGGCAAGTGGTTGGATTGATTAAATAAGGTGTGAAGGTCTCTGTCCTGCTGAAATAGACAGCAAGTGCAAAAACTCTACATTAGCCCAAAGATTATAATCTCCTTGATTCAATTTGAGTTAAACCATTCTATGTTTCTGGTGCCTTCAGCTCTGCAAAGGTTTAAAAATGGTTTTTGATGTATATAAAATGACTTTGATTAACTCAGTAATTTGATGTTCCTGTAGGGATCTGTACTAAAAGGGTGCAAGGTTTGGTGAATTGACACTACAGTATTTAGGCAAATATGCAAACATACACCTTACAATGTGACTTCCAAAAAGTAGGATTATTGAATTCTGCAAAATATCTCTTAAAGGTCATATGGTTAGTTTTACAAGTTAGAATATCATGGAGAGTACTTACCAGATCCTCAGAAAGAAATATAACAAATAGGAGTTGAAGCAGTCCATATGGCACACCTCTCCCTCCCCAAACCATTCAATACAATCAGGTAATTTAGATGCATTACTCTCTGTCTCTTTGTCTAAATCATTAATATAAATTTCCTTGTAGCACTTCATTAGCCACAACTTAAAATGCCCATTTATCCTTAATCTTTGATCCCTGACTTTTACTCATTTATCTATCTATGCTATTTATTTCCAGCAAAGTCACAAGTCCTTATCTGCCTTATTAGCCTTTCAGATGTCATCTTATCACAAACTTTTCAGAAATCCAAGTATACTTTACATCTCGTACTTCCCTTTATTCGACTTGACTAGTTTTCCGTAAAGAGCTTATTGAAGGGTGTAATCTTACCAGTCCAAAACAATGTCGGCTCTGGTGAGAAATTGGGGAGAATCTCATGAAAAGTTAAGCGAGGCCTTTCCTGACATCAGGAGCAACTGTTCTCATTTTCCGACAGAGTTCGAGACATCAAGACAAGATTCTTGTCTAGGAGAGGCCTATTACTGTTGATTATTGCTCATCATCACTCTCATTAACATTATATCTCACCTCATTAACTACAGAACAGAGAAACTAGAGACCAAGAATTCCTGACAGAGAAGTCGGAGCAGTTACCTGGTGATTCTAGCTTATCACTCGCTCTTCCAGACTGCTAACATGGATAAAAGGCATTACACGGTAAACTTCGTGCAAATCGTATGCATGTAGCACATGGTCACTGGCATCTGACATGTACCAGCCTCTCCATGACATCATGACACATCTCCGATACCCTTACAGTACACTTCTGCACTGACATGCTTTGGAGCGCACAGGCATTTTTCACTTCAATGCTGATGCTTTGCTCACTAAGACAGGCACTCTACTCACGGACTGGACCAGGCTGTATCTCAGGGCTACTTGCTTGCTTTCTTAGCACCCACTTTTCTGGCATAGCATCCCCGCTTTGCGATGTCTTTTTATGCTTTGCTCCTTCAGCCAGAGCTTAAGGCTCATCGTACTGCTATATTGCCATGCTGTTTAGTACTGAGTCAAAGCTGGTTTGTTGTGATGCAGCAGTCAAGGGAATGGGCATGTTGCTGTACAGCATATTGCTACATCAATCTCACACCAGCAATATATGCCAGCACATGCGTCAAACAAACAGCCATGTCTCAAGGTCTTAGGAAGCAGTACTTACTGATGTCCAGGAGACATCCTTCACTCAAGTATCCTGACATAATAAGTCAAGAGCAGCCTTGAGCATCAGTTCAGGGGCTTGGGTACAATCAGTTAGGGCAGTAAAGCTCAGGGGGTCTGTCCCTCTACAGTTCAGGGAGTGGGTCACAGTCAGCCCTGTATATCCAGGGCAGCTAATCCAAGGAGTCACAGATCTCAGTCAAGGGCCTTGTCATTCATCCTTCTTCAAGACTAAGAACAAAATATAATGCAGCACAAGAACAGGCCCTTCGGCCCTCCTGCACTGACACATTTTGTTCTTCCACATTAAAACTGTCCTCCTTTACAGGATCCATATCCCTTTATTCACTGTCTTGCTAATTTGCTCAAGGAGTAAACTGTTGTCAGTCAGGGTGTTCCATCACAAAACCTCAGTCAGGGAGGGGGTTACTGGGAGCTAATACTGTTTGGAGATGTTGGTGAACTTATAGTGGGCAGAATTCTGTGGTACATTACAACTTTTAGTTAAGTGTGCATTGACATTACAATATTACAACTCCCGATGTAGTCCCCTCTACACTGGGGAAACAGGACACCTACTTGCAGAGCGCTTCAGAGAACATCTCCAGGATACCCACACTAACCAACTCCACCGCTCCATGGCTGAAATTTCAACTCCCCCTCCCACTCCACCAAGGACATGCAAGTCCTAGGCCTCCTCCATCGCCACTCCCTCACCACCCGCTTCCTCGAGGAAGAACGCTTCATCTTCTGCCTTGGGACTCTCCAAGTCTATGGCATCAATGTGAATTTCACTAGTTTCGTCATTTCCCCTCCCTCCACCTTATCCCAGATCCAACCTTCCAACTTGGCATCACCCTCATGACCTGTCCTACCTGACCATCTCCCTTCCCACCTATCCGTTCCACCCTCCCCT
>NC_057741.1:21219128-21226340 GCF_004010195.1 Chiloscyllium plagiosum | reverse complement strand
TGGACGGTGGATAGTGCAAGTGGAGTAGAGATGGTGCGGTATCCTAAGTGAGTGAGTAGGCAGCACAGAGGGCATGCAGGGTTAGTACTGTGGGGGGCAGTTGGGGGTGGGAGGGTTTGAGCGAGAGAAGGTGTTGCAGGCAATGTGGGAGTAGTGGAACATGAGTCTCAGAGAGAAGTGGGTATGGGAGTGGAGATAAAGAGAGTGTGAGGTAGCAGAGAAAATGCTGACACTTACCCTGGTGAAACAGAGAAGCTGATTGGATTGGGGAAAGTTTAGCTACCAAGTGCATGAGGGGACTACGGTTCTAAGTAGGTGAGGAGTTAGAGTGCCAGGTGAGACTGGGTTACTGCTATCTTTGGATGCCAGGTGAGTAAGGGGAGACATGTGCCAGGCAGGTGGAGGAAAGGGTAATAGGTAATTGAGTGAGGGCTTAGGGTAGGGGGTTTGGGAGGGAGGTTGGGATCTGTCAGGGTGGATCTGATCGGGTCAGAGTTTTGGGGCAATCAGGTCAGGAGTGTTGGTGGGGAGTCAGCTCCGTGAGGGGTAGTGGTTGCCGGGTTCAGTGTCCATCAGGGAAGGTGCTATTTTATGCTTAATTGGAGTTTGAGCGAGTCTAACTTCCACTACATTTCCCTGGCTAACTATTCAAGCGAGCGGATTGGAACCCTCCAAAGTCTCTGATTCTCTGCTGAGTTTTACTGTTGTTTTGGTTAAGTGTTATTTTCAAGAAGATGGTGGGTGAGTATTGAGCAGTTGATGTTTGATCAAAGACGATTTGTTATCCTGGTTTCAATATGTGGGTGAATTGCAGGCACCATCTAACAGGCAGGTTACAATCCCTGCCGCACCATAATCCCTGCTGCACCACAATCCCCTTCGTGACCCATTTCATGTTGGACTCCCTGAGACCCTCAACAGCTTTCAGTCTCCCCACATTCCCATCTGTCAAAGTTGACTATTCCCAATTCTCCTCTCAGCCTATAAGTTGCCAGGTTGCCATGCTCACTATAGCGAACCATGACCTCCCATTGAATCCAGAGTGATGGTGACTTATGAAAACATCCCTTCCAGCAGTATCCTGTGCTCTCCTATGCTGGACCAGATCCTAATGTTACATTTGGCATGCCCTTTTTCACTGCCATCATCTGGTAACATCACAACATAATGCAGCCTATTCCTAGACTTGTTTCCTTGCCCCTTATAAAACCCATGACAACTGTTATCCAAACCCCTCAGATTGCCCATGGCCCAGACCTTAGTCTGACTTAGGTCACAAGGCTGACTGAGCACAACCTATCCTTAAATTGCTACCCAACTGACAGACCTGAATTCCTGGACTGATCGGAAAGTCTGACCATGGTACAATCCCCCCTCGGCAGAACTAAGCAACTGACTGACCAAAGCAAAGCCCTTAAGCTGCAATCAGACGTACCTCTTAACTCATTGTGGAGATACCCCCTGACTGACTGTAGACTGCTTTTGCCCCACGAAGGATTTGTCCCTTTTGACTCTCAGATATGGCCATTTGTTTGAAGTACATGCAGTGTGTTTGCCAAGCAAATTGCTGGTACGTGCTGTTGGTGATGCAGTCCAGCAACATGTCCCCCCATTGTCTATTCAGTGCTGCTAAGTATGACAAGCTGTCTGCCCTTCTGTCAACGTGAAAAGCAATTGCAAATTAAATTCTGACTGTCTATAAATTGTCATTGGAATGTCAATGTGCTAAAAAGTAATGAAAACTAAAGATGTTGTGAGTTTCAAAGTTGGTGTAATGTGAGTGAGAGCTAAGAAAGCAAGCTAAGAGGCATAGTTGCATCTTATGAAGCTGTGTGCATATCCCAAAAGGCAAAGCAACCTAGCAGAAGCATGCAAGTGTCTATGAGCTCCAAGTGACGTCCTGAAGGGCTGAAGTGGTGTGTGAGTCATTCTGACAGCAGCCCTGGTGGCACAGTGAAGGTGATGGTTTGGCTTATAGTGGAGCTGGATGAAGGCCTGGACTAGTAAATGGAGAGTTGTGACATCAGGTAACCACTCTGACTTACCTGACAGCTGTCCAATTACTCACTAAGGAATAGAGCTGCATAGACATCAAGTATAATTAGCTATTAATGAGATTCAAATGTATGGAAACAAGGTAATCGCTGTTCATTAGCAAGATTCAGAATTCAATGCTTAAACTTTAAGAGGAAAATCAGAATTTTTTTTGTCAGTATCAGGAACCTGATCTTTTTTCATCATTCATACTGTGTTTTCCCAACTTCCTTGCCATTGCCCAAGCTGTTCAAGGCCTGGGAAAGTTGCACCTTTTAATCCAGAATTGGGGACTTTTCAAAGGATTCCAGACACCAGGTAATTGCCTTTGGATATTTAACTTTCTGGGCAACGTTTGCAGAATCAGTTGCATCATGATATTCACACAGTCCTAACTTGCAGCTCCAGCCTACAATGATGCAACAATAACTTTCCAACCAGAGTTTCTGGGTGAATCTATCCCCCACTGACATCAACCAACTCTCCAATGTTTCATTCTCTGCTTTTTCTAGTTTAACTTTATCGAGAACATGTCTGGAATTTGTCTGCAGCTTTGGTACCCATCCTCACATTATCATGTCATTGCCGAGGCTTTAGCAGAAGACAGCAAGGTTAATGGTAGGACTTGGGGGACTGGGCAATGAACATCTTGTTGCTGTGCACAGCTTTACTCTCTTCCAAGATGAAGACAAATGGGAGCCTTGATGGACATTTTTAAGATTATGAAGAGTTGTCATGTTGTAGAAATAAATACATTGCAGCATTCTATAACTAAAATAAGCACAACATGAAAAATAACACTGATTTTAGAATCCCTACAATGTGGAAACAGGCCCTTCAGCCCAACAAGTCCACACTGACCCTCCAAAGACCCAGACCCATTCCCTTGCCTAATTACTCTACATTTTGCCCCTAACTAGCACATCCCTGAACATTTTGGGCAATTTAGCATGGCCAATTCACCTAACCTGCACATCTTTGGACTGTGGGAGGAAACTGGAGCACCTGGAGGAAACCCACGCAGACACAGGGAGAATGTGCAAACTCCACACAGATAGTCACCTGAGGCTGGAATCAAACCCAGGTCCCTGATGCTGTGAGGCAGCAGTGTTAACCACTGAATCACCATTCCACAAATTTTAACCCACCTGCTGAAAGGGAACTGTGTAAGGATTAAAATTTAATATGGTTCTTGTGTGCATTAGATGATGCATTCATGATATGCTCATACATTTGGCATTTTAAAACACAGGCTTTTGAATGTCAATGCACATTTAACTAAAAGTTGTGGAAATTTCAGTCAGTAAGGGAACCACAAAGTAGGATTGGTGCACATGCAATTTTCAAAAACACATTTTCTGACATTTCCCTTTGGTCCAAGCGAAGCAGGAGTAATAGTTCTGCTCACATAAGATAACCTTTGCCTCTTTTGCTTCAGGTTCTCACTACCCCCATCCCACTACAACTTTGGTCACACATTCTAACACAGCCTCCCATTGCTTTAGATTCCCGCTCCCCATCACACTACAACCTTGGTCACACATTCCCAGCACCACTGATCCAGAATCAGCTCATCAGTTACCAGGCTGCTTCTGTGAACACGTGGCAGCCACAAAGATTCCCAGGGATTCCTGCTTCTGAACACTGTTCATCATGTCATCCTCATCAGCTTTGGGCTGTGGGTGTATTTGGACAGCGCTAACTCATGCTACAAGATTTCTGGACAGACTGCTGCCTGCATTAACAGCCACGTAATCTGTGCTTGAGCAAATGTGACAAGTTGCCATTGTAACTGATCAAACAGGAAATACTAAAGGATTTCACAAACGTATGGACATGTTCTGACTTTTGAAAAGATTATTTTACAAAAGGGTCATATGGGAAACAAGTAAGTAATTGGACTACTGTGCCAGTGGTCTTCTTGTGTCACAGACATACATCTCCTGAAACCCCACAGAATTCATTACCATACAGAATTCCCAAATGACAGACTGAATCTACAACAGCAATGACCTCTAGTAGAATTCACCACTGATTAATGCAAACTTGGCAGAATTCCCACCCATCCTGTCATAATACCAAACACCACAAGCTTTCAGTCTATCAGTTTATCTACATCTTTATGTTTTTAGGTACATCTAGCAGCTCTGAATTATTTTACCCCCAGTATTTTGTTGGTCAGTGCAAGCAGACTAATATTTTTACAGTTAGCTTGAGACTCGAGTGGTGCATCCCAAACACACTTCCTGCAGCCTTTGGAATGCCTAGTACTGATGTTTTGGCTTGGAATATAAGTCTTGACAATTCCCCTGTTTTGTTTCTAAAAGGCAACTTATAGAGAGTGGTTCATGTGTGGAATGGACTGCCAGAGAAATTGGTGGAGAGAGGTCCAGCTACAACATTTAAAAGACATTTAGATAGGAACATGATGAGCGAAAATATGGAGTGATATAGGCCAAATGCAGGCAAGTCAGACTAGTTTAGTTTGGGAACATGGTCAGCATGGACCAGAGGGTCTGTTTCCATGCTGGATGACTCTATGACTCTATAAACAAGGTCAAACAATAGATTTGTATAAAGATGCTATCAGTTCAACATCCCCAACAGTAAAGAAAGCTGTCCAATAATTCCATACAATTAAATATTTGTACTTACATAGCATATTTTATGACCATAGATCTCCTGCAGCAACTGTAATCAGGACCTTAGGAAAAATAGTAGCCAGTTTGTGAACATCAAGCTCCCACAAGTAACAATGTGCTATTGCCATGGATTCGACCAGAATCTCTCAAAATATTTAAAGAAACCAGCCTAGACTCTAACTTTTTCTTAGTTTCAAGGTAAATGTAAAGTGACACATTCCAGAGGCAATGCAAATGATCAAACTACTCAACATTAAGCAAAACCTAATTTATTCAAACACTATAACTAAAATACGAACAAAAGAAAAAAGAACTTAGAATAACAACTGTATTGGAAAACTTAACAGAATAGTAGATACAACAACTATTATTACTAATTAACTGTTCCAATATAGTAACATCTCATAAATACATCCCTTGCCAAAAAGGAAAATCCAGGAGAATGGATATGCCTCACGGGGTAAGCCAGCAGTAGAAAGCGATCCCAGCTTCTAGCTGTAATGGAGAGAGGGAAAAGATAGCTTCGACTTCTTCCAGCACACAACAGCGACTGCTTAAAGCTGAACCTCAAAACTAAAAACAAATCTCGAAAGCCTGGTCTGTGAGAGCTGGCCACACCCAGCTATTTTGTCTCTATTGATCTAACTTTAATTTTAAAAACCCAAGTCCTCACAAGCTGTTTACTTTCTTACAGACAGCTCAAAGACCTCTCATTCAATCTCTCTTTTAAAAAACCAGGACAAAATAACCTTTGAACGCCACAGCATCATCACAGTAGCATCCAAACAATCTGTTATTGTAACGTTGATGACAGGATAATTATTAGCCAGGACACCGTGGGATAACTGCTTTTCTTCAAAATAGTACCACATGATCTCTTAGATCAACCTATGAACGCAAAAGGAGCCTTGGTTTAATTTCCTCAGTTCTACGTTGTCGTGTAAATCCAAAACCTTCTGATTCAAGTGGGAAAATGAGGGCAACTAAGCTCTGGTTGGTAATGTCTGCAGTGTTCATGAAAGTTTCTCAGCATTGCTTAGTGCCTTTATTTCTGTGTTGACTTTTGTTCGTGATCCTGTCCAAGAAAGAGAGGAGAAGAGAACTTATGGGCCTTATGTGTAAAGAGAAATACAAGAAAAGTGCTGATTTTGAGGTCAAATGAAAATTAGCAGTGTGTGCAATTTTAGTAAAGTCCAATATCAGAAGGGGACAAAGGTATGTAGTATCACACCATATATGGAAGAAAAGGAGCAAGTCCAATATCAGAAGGGGTCAAAGGTATATAGTATCACACCATATATGGAAGAAAAGGAGCAATTGTAAGCTGATTATAAAATAGGGTAGATAGTAGATACTCAGATTGGCAAAGCATAGGTGTTCGATGGATTGATGCTGGGACTACTGTTGCTCATCATTTGCACTAAAAGAAATTCACCTCAAAAATTAGATGGCAATTTTCAAAATTTGTAGATGACATAAAATTAGCATATGTTAATACAGGGAACTGAAATAAAATATGGCAAAACAAAATAAATTAGCAAATGGATGTTTAATTGAGAAATGAACTTCAATATTGATTAGTGTGAGGCAACATATGTCAGTCAGAAGAATAAGGAGGCCAGTTCTTTGGATCATCAGATGATGGAGACTGAGGTAACGTCAGCACTCAGGAGCCTATCTCTATCTTTCTTCTGGGTGGTGGGGTTGCATCAAGATTGTAACCAGAGAAATCATAGGTGTAAGGTGTTGTAATGGCACAATGATAGCACAGGTGTCAACCCAAAGCAGTTAACTGTTATTTGTAAATATCAATGTAACTATAAAGATTCACAGGAAGGTTGACCACTGAATCTAACAGTTTTTTGGCTAAGTATGAGTCATGACAACATTTTTTAACTTACTCATGGGATGCAAACATCATCGACTCAGCTGGTATTTATTGACCATCCCTAGCTACTAAACTGACTGGCTTACTGAGACCATTTCAGAGAGCAGTTAAGTGTCAACCATTTTCCTGTGGGTGTGGAGTCACATGTAGATCTGATCAAGTGAGGATGACAAATTTTGTTCCATCAAGAATAATACTGAACTAGTTGGGATTTTAACAATGACCAACAGTAGTTACATGGTCACCATTAGACTAGTTTTTAATTCCAGATTTTCATTAATTCAAATTTCACCATCTACCATGATGGGGCTCAAAACCATGTCCCTAGAGTATTAGCCTAAGGCTCTGGATTACCCCATCACTCCGTGGCTGAACATTTCAACTTCCCCTCCCACTCTGCTGAGGACATGCAGGTCCTGGGCCTCTTCCACCGACACTCCCTCACCACCCGCGCCTTGAGGAAGAACGCCTCATCTTCTGCCTTGGAACACTTCAACCCCAGGGCATCAATGTGGACTTCACCAGTTTCCCCATTTCCCCTCGCCCCACCTTACCTCAGTTCCAACCTGCCAGCTCAGCACCATCCTCATGACCTGTCCTACCTGCCAATCTTCCTTCCTACCTATCCGCTCCACCCTCCTCTCCAAC
>NC_057741.1:21207814-21218665 GCF_004010195.1 Chiloscyllium plagiosum | reverse complement strand
TCTCAGCTACCTTCTCCACAGCCCCACCCCCTCCCATTTATCTCTCCACCCCCAATGTCCCAGCCTCATTCCTGATGAAAGGCTATTGCCCAAAACATCACGTTGATTTTCCTGCTCCTCGGATGCTGCCTGACCTGCTGTGTTTTTCCAGCACTACTCTAATCTTCTGAGTTAATTGACAAATGGACGGTTTATGCGTTTATTAGATTTTATTAACTTAGAACCTCACTAATAAACCAGCTTTTGGGACTTCCACCCCACCCACATCCCTGCCCATAACATTTGCACCCCTTAGATGGTGATGTCTGAAAAGAGACTGCAGACAATGCATTCCATTTGTGGAAAGTACAATAAAGCTGTAAGGAACCTAATCCCAGAGTCTAGAACATGTAGGTCTGAGCTCATTGACTTATTTTCAAGTTAGAAGTGTGGGTACATTTGATTTTACTCTCTATATGGAGATAGTCTTGAGAAAAGCATGCTTGTCTAGTCTTCTCGGTGCCAGAGGTTATGGTGTTATAATCAGAAGAGATGCTGCACTTCCACAGCGACAGTTCTTAGGCAGTGACCAACGACCTTGAACGGGGTTCAGTCTGACTGACAAAAGGTTTCAATGTGTGTTTCACAGACCACCATCATACATTTATCCATCAGCTTGGACTTCCAGATTGAGTCAAATCGTGTCTTCCTTCATGATCATCTTCCCCTTCATTAACCTCACTCCCAATCTTCCAAACAATGCTCTCATACTTCACCTCATCATTGCTCACCTGCCCACCATCATCCTCAACCTTTGCTGTATCATTCTTGACCTGACATCCGTAGTCTTCACTCTCCCAACCCCACCCTTGCAATGCTGTGTCTTAGACCTCCTAAGCTGCTATTTATTCCAAATCTCCACCAAGACCTCTCACCTGCTCCATGCAGTTTTACCAGTCATAGAAGTGCAGGCAAGCATTTGTTACGAATGTATTCACAAGGATATAATTTAACCTGATGCACTTGTGACTTAATGTGTATTTATGACATGCTAATGCATTGCAAATAGATTCCCACCATTTGGCAACAAGAGACCCATGCAGTATCCAAGCCTCCACCAATTTAATTTTGAAATTTTATCCTCACATCTGGAAACTGTCATTTCACTTCCACTCAGTTTAGGTCTCCCACTATCCCACTTCCTGCTACCAACTCTATCTTTAGATTTCACAGTATGAGTACAATTTTCTGCTCTCTCAGATGGTGAGGTAAGAAGGGGAAATAATTAACCTGAACCCAGCCATCGTTCTGCCTCTGTCAGAATTAAGTCAGTGGTGGGAAGGCCACCATGGTCAACCTGCCTACCATACCACCAGTCAAGGCCTTAAACAGTCATCAATTGGCCACTTGAAGGCTCCCTCTCGCTGGTGTGACTATGCATCTAGCTGGAATCCAGCCTGTTGCCAGGCAGCCCGTAAGGCAGCTCAAATCATGAGAACCAGCTTACTACTTCTTAGGGGATGGAGTGTCCCTCAATCAAAGGCACCCAGTACCCAAGCAAAGCACCCGGCATTAGGAGTGGGCGGAATTGCTGACAGCCAGTCCTCTGCCTTTGCTGTTGAGCCCCATAAATCCTTCTCCCCATGTCACACAGCCTGTGAAGCCCCTCCCAGCTCCCCACCCCCTCCACCACCAACAACCCACATTACATACCTGTGACCTGGGTCACATGGTAACCTCTAGTGTCAGCTGAATGCCAGCGGCAATGGCTTCCACAGTGGCATTGCAGAGGAGAAGAGTTGCTGCCTTCTCATTGGCCAGCAGCTCTAGCTATGCAGGACCTCCACACTCAAGGGTCCTTACTCTTGTCAAAGATCCACTAATGATAGCACCACAATATTGGGGTCCATCGTTAAGAGATAGAATTGAAAAAAGCGATGGCATGTCAAATGTGCGAGGAATCTAAACTAAATCACATTTGAAGTGATTTGTATAGTTCTGATCATACCATCCAAATGATATATCAGCAATTGCGAAGGTGCAAATAGAAGATTTACTAGAATAAGACCAGAAATGAGAGGTGATATAAATTGAGAAAGACTGAATGGGCTGGGACTCTTTGCTCTCAAAAAGAAAAGTCTGACATGTGATCTAATGGGGGGTCACCAAGATTTTGAAATAATTTGAAAGCATAGACCAAGAGAAGGTATTTTAAGTTACAGGCAAGATGAGAACTAGTGATGATAAATATAAGCTAATAACTCCAATAGGGAATTTGGAGAATCTTTCTTTTATACCCAGAGAGTGGTTAAAATATGGATCTCACCACCACAGGAAGCAGAAGAGCTGAATAGTTTAGAAGTGATGGGATTAAATGAAGAATATTGCAAGGAAGTTCATGTGAAGTACAAGAGAATGGATATCCTGGACTGAATAAACTTTTCTCTGTGCTTTGTAGATAATTTATAATAATTTGTACTTTGCTTTAGAGGAGTAGTTACTTTAGTAGTGTCGAAAAATGGTGAGAGACGAGAAAGCTTTCAACTGACACGTAAAATGATAAAGAAAACTGATTGCCTATTAGTGGTCCAGATTATACTTTTTTCTCATTCAGAGTCTGGGAAGAGATTTTCAAATATAGCACTAATGTTCAAACAGAATGTTGTGTATGAATACTTAAACAGAAGACTATATCAGACAGGTATAAATCTGTATAATTTGAGATTGTGTGTGTGAGAGAATAAAAACAATTACAAATTTATAACTTGAATTAAGGACCATGTATGCAAAATTAAAATAATTCGGGCCCATCAAAAGGAGGATAATGTAAACAATCCTGTTAAAATTTTAAAAATGAACAGCATGATTCAATTCTTTGCTGAACTCTTTTACTAATTTCATTTATGGAATTACTTAAATATTGATAATTTATTATAATTCATCAGACATGATGTCTGCTAAAGCAATTGCCATGGCAAGATTCTAATTGTCATAATAATTTTAATTGAGAACAAACATAAACAGCTATTCAATGCAGTGCTGTGGATTATAACCTATCCAAAGGTTTCCAATACAATTCACAAGGGCAATTTCATACTTCCTGTTGAAAATGCCAGATAAACATATGCTCCCTGAGTGAGTTTACATGTGTTCTTAATGAATAGTTTAATTTTAGAAAAGAAAGGTGATAAATCATCTTCTTAATCTTAAACATGTCCATGCACAAACCTGTCAAATCTTACTTATATTCTGCAAAGAGGTCACAGTTCTTCTGACTCAGTGCAAGAAAATAAATGCAGCTCTATTCATGTCCTTAGATTTGTAATCAATCTTAGTATTCCCCCACTAAAACTTAAGTGTTTTGGCAATTGTTTAAACTTGGCAGTTGTATGTATGCTCACTTATAACTATGTACCAATGGGGAAATAAATTGATATTTCAATTGATGTAGTCCTTGTGTTTTTTCTCTATATGAATCAATGTGCCAAACTGCTATTGAATGTTCTTTTATATCTGAATTTTATATTGTTCAATGCACCAGGGATTGGACATTTTCCAGTTTTAGGCAGTGTCAGCAATAAGCATTACCAGGTCAGGTACAGCATAGGTTAGTTACAGAATGAAGTTTTCTCTTATCTGTTCCAAAAATATATCCTCCCTTCTAAAAAGGCCCCCTTCGGCTTTATTACTATTTCCTACACCAGCCATCCTTGGGGCCTCTTTGAGCACGATTGCTTATTTTGTGCCAGATTAGAAGTAGCTTTCTGTTATGAGCCTATGTTCACTGGTAACTGAGTTAGAACTGCCCAAACTAATTTCCCATCTAACAGAGAGAAACTGCTATTCCTATCAGTCTAGGGTATTACAAATTCAAGCCCAGAGGTGAAAGGATAATGTTCCAATACACTATATTTCCCACTTATCCTATTGTTAGATAATTCTTCAAACCTCTTACCAACTTCTGTTCTAACTTGTCAAACTTTTACAGGTTTTATGAACTGTGATATCTGTAGTTATAAATATGTAGGGTTCCTTGAGGATAATTTTCCCAAGTGAATGATAATGATGTAATATTCATTCAGTAGCTTTGAAGTAGCTCCAAAATAACTGCAAAAATGGCAGCCATTTTCTGTAATGTTCCTTTGCCAGCTGCCAGAGTGTAAATATTAGTCATTTAACAGAGACTAATCCATGTATTAAAATAAGAGAATAATGCCTTCATAAATATGTTAAATTAATGATTTCTTCTGTTTTAAATGATTCCTAACTGATCCTTAGTTTACAGGGCACCCAACATTGCAACAATTTAAAGACTGTCTTTACATCATTGTTTCTGCACAAAGTAGTGGGAAGCTTTTTGTAAGGTGGATCTGGGCTGACATGCTTTAAAAAATGGCTCTACATGTGAGAAGGTTTCTTGACATGAAGAGAAGGAGAGATATATCCTGTTTCCATTTTCTGGCCCTCCAAATATATGTTCAGGAGACAGTGAAAAGAACTAGCAACAAAGACTCAATGTCAAGAGTGTTAGTCCAAGGACATAGATTTGGAAGGAGTTTAACAATGTGATACCAACTCTCAAGGAAAGTGAGCTTTTCTTTCAAAGAGACAGCTGACCAACTTTCACTAGCCTCATCCACTGCTCAATTCATAGTTTCCCAAATCTCATTTTTCAGCAATGCCTATAAATCAGAACTCAAGACTTCAATTTATATTCTTCAACTCACCCTCATAACATTATTCAAGTATGGCAACCATATCCAAAACAGTCCTTATGTTACTTTGATATTTGACTCTTTGTTAATTAATGGACTTCACACACAATCTCTTTTGTGAAACAAACAGAGCTCATGGAATGGTCCTTAGTGAAGTCGAAGTCAGCTAGTTGCTCCCTCAAGGTCCTCAGTCTTTCTAACTTCTTGCTGAGAGGCCTTCTCTCTCCTCCTCCTCCTTCTTCTATCAGTCATACAATATTTGGCCATTCTTCATTCTCCCAGTCATGCACAATTTCAAGAGGCGGCCCTATCAAGACTGTTAGCAACTTGTTTCAGACAAGGTTCTAAATAAACAGGGAAGAGCTTCAATGTCAACTAAATCACTCTCTGTTGACAAAATTAGAAACTGCTGGAAAAGCTCAGCAGGTCTGACAGCAACCGTGGAGAGAAAGCAGAGTTAACATTTGGGTCAAGTGACCCTTCCTCAGAACTCTGTTGCCTATTTAACTTTAGTATTGCTGAGAAAACATGCAGATGAATGATCATACTCAAACAATCTTTGCTTGAAATTCTGAGAGCATAATGTCAAACATTAAATGAAATTCTGTGATAACTGACAGTACTTACTGAGCAATCTCAAGTGTACTTGCAAGATTTACAATAGCAATCATTTTACGATTATCCATCAGGCTCACATTATATATGTAGTATATATTCATTTGCAAGGCCTGGCCCTCTGCTAGAAATACAAACTTGTGCAGATATTCTGCTTTTTCACTTGGACAAAAGCTTAGGGTTAAGTGTTCCTCGGTGCATTCCCCACGGCAACAATTTGAACAAACAGAGTCAAATTGCAATTTTTTAAACTAAGAGAAACTTGCCAACATTCAGCACCTTGTTTACCATGTAACACAAATTGTTGTTCCCTTTGAAATTCAACACTCTTGTAGCTGTCCTGTTCAGTGTAAGGTGAACAGCTTCAACATGCATGTCACCTTTATTCAGCAATACTCAAGTTCTACACTACTTACCACATTTTAGTCAAGCAAAAGGAAAGACGGATATCTAAATATCTGAAAACATATGTACTTGCACCAACAGCCAACAAATAATAATTTAGTTATGTTGATTAGTGCTAATGGGAGGCTCCTTCATTTTATTTAATGTGAGATCAGCTGTGCAAGGTTAAGAGCACTAGCTGGATAATGAAAATGGAAGCACAAATAAAAATAACTTCAAATCAGCGTTACACACTCCTTTACATTCAATCTGCCTGAGCTGCATTCTGCAGGGTAGTGGTAGGCTACACACAGGTAAATCCTTTTACTATGGTATCTTCATGTGCCATTGGAAACGTACATGGACCTGATTTTCAAGCATTAAGTTCCAAGTCATGCTTAAAATAGCAGAAGCTTCAAAGTCCATCTTTGTTGCCTATGTGTTTATCCTCTAATACAGACAACAAACATTTTTATCCAGCCACCTTCAAGCTTGGATATTTTGATCCTTTTATGCCATTTTGAAATATTTGTGTTAGTTTCATTTTGAATATTAGCATAGAATCACACAGAAAAGAAGAGGTCCTTCATCCCATCGAATCTATACTACCAAAGCATGGCTCAGTGATAATCCTTTGACATCTGAGTCAGAATGTTGTAGTTTTAAACTTCATTAAATTTAAGAACATAATCTAGACTGACACTTAAGTGTGTACTTCATTGCCAGAGGTGTTTGGGGGTAAATTCAGGCCCAGTATGCCAGTTCAGCTCGACGTAAAACATTTTGTAATAATATTTGAAGAGGAAAACGTTCTCCATGGGAGAATTCTCAAGCCCTGGCTCAGAGTATTTCCCAATAAAAACTATTTATCTGCTTTTTATTTGCTATTTGTGGTAGTCTGTTTAATTTTTTTTGTTAGGTAAATTTTTCATGTGAGTTGAGCTTCACTGGCAATGCCAGTAATTGTTGTCCATCTCTGATTGCCCTGAACTGTGAGAGTTACTAGGCCATTGCAGAGGGCAATTAAGATTCAACCACATTGCTAACCATTAGTAAATCAGATGGGTTTTTGCAACATTCTACCATTGCTTCATGGTTACTTTTACTGCTACTTTGAAAGGCTTGCTGAAATTTGGCACAGCCAAGATTGGGCATTGATCAAAATGTCTCAACTTCTCAAAAGTTGTCTGGCACTCTGCTGACCAAAAAGGGCTTTCGCCCGAAACGTCAATTTTCCTGCTTCTCGGATGCTGTCTGACCTGCTGTGCTTTTCCAGTACCACTCTAATCTAAACTCTGGTTTCCAGCATCTGCAGTACTCACTTTTGCCCACTCTACTGACCACACTACCCTGGTTTTGTTTGAGAGAAAATCCATTAGGGGAGCAGCTACCATGACGTAGTTAAGCATGAACTTGTGATAAAAGCTACACACCCACTAAAATCCCAATTTTCCTCATTTAGTTTTAGCAGCAAGGAAATACATTACTGAGTGTATTTTTACTCAGTAAAAATAACTGTCTATGCACTATAATATGCTTTAGATAAGTTGCACATACCTTTGCAAATGCTACTTTTGTCAAGGTGTATCACCAAATTCACTGCCTGTAATTTTCTGAACAAGAAGTGTTCTTCTCAAATGCAGCTGTATAGCAGTATAGTATCATGGTAAACTAAACAATTAGGAACATTGGCTACATTTGATTCATCAGTCTCTGAATAGTTGCTGGAGCATTTTTTTAGCATCAATTGGCATCACTCAACATTCAAAAAGACTAGTGGTGAGAGAAAGATTGATTTTACTTTAGCTCTGGATGTTTAAAAAAACTTACCAGCAACTCTTTCACAAATCTATTTTGCTGAAGAGAGATACATTTTGTTGGAGCATTTTGACTTGCACTAATCCTGATAATTTGCAGGAATACCAATTCAAAGGAAAACCAACATTTATGCTGACTGAAGGGGAGTGATGATTGTTTGGCAAGTGGACTCTAGGGCGTTGGCATGGAGAGTGCATCAATTAATGATGATTGGCAGTAAACAGATAAATTTTGTTTAATTTTTAATCGAGGTAAGTTGACTCTGATTAGTCAGGGCATTACTTTGCGAAACGAACCAGTGAATAGCTGTCAACTCTTGAAACAGGTGCAGTCCAATATAATCTGACCACCACCTCTTGACATTCAATGGTGTTACCATCATTGAATCCTCTACTGTCAACATTCTGGCAGCACCGTTGACCAGAAACTCAACTGGACTCACCACATAAACATAGTGGCTACAAGAGCAGATCAGAGGCTAGGAATACTGTGGCGAGTAACTCCTGACTCCCCAAAGCTTGTCCAGTATCTACAAGGCACATGTCAGGAGTGTGATGGAATACTCCCACTTGCCTGGATGAGTACAGCTCCAACAACACTCAAGAAGCTTGACACCATCCATGATTGGCACTACATCCACAAGCATCCACTCCCTCCAGCGCCGACACTCAGTGGCAGCAATGTGTACTGTCTATAAGATGCACTGTGTAAATTCACCAAAGCTCCTCAAACAATATCTTCCAAACACATGACCACTTCCATCTAGAAGGACAAGAGCAGCAGATACATGGGAACACCATTATCTGCACATTCACCTCTAAGCCACTCACCATCCTCACTTGGAAATATATCACCTTTCCTTCCGTGTCACTGGTCAAAATCCTTGAACACCCTCCCTAATGGCATTGTGAGTCAACCCACAGCAGGTGGACAGGCTTAAAAAGGCAGCTCACCATCACCTTCTCAAACGCAACTAGGAATGGGCAATAAGTGGTTGGCCCACATCCTGGAAATGAATTTTAAAAAGTGGATGCACATATTCTTTCAGTCTGCAAAAAGGGGACTGAGTATTAATGTTTAGCTTCCATTGCACATACTCTGCCACACTGGAACCCAATCCACAAATCTCTATTGAAATGAACCTATCTTCAACTGGTGGGAAACACCTTAAGATTCCTACAGTTCTAAGCACTGTGAAGTTGACCTTATCGGGAACCTGGAAGATAGAGTCCAGAGACTTATTCACTTTGCATACTTGGTACTGAAATAGTATCCATCACAGCTACCCTGTGTCATAATGGTTACTCTGATCTGATCATTTCTCATTGTATAACAATCAAACTAATGAAAAGCCCAGAAGTGGTCACTCCTGGTCCTAAAAGATGCCCAGTCTAATTCAGATTACTCTGGAAAGCAATATTGAAGCTAGCTATTTTATGCTGCTACTGTGCAGTCGCAGCATGAGTGTTGCTGTTCACCGGTAACAGGATGCTGGCACCAAACCAAAGAAGGATGTTGCCCATCACCCAAATGAGTAATGTGATACATGAATTTTAATGCTGGTGTGATGCCTGTGTAGGCCATATGTACCAAAGGTAAAGGATTGTATCAACCTGCATATACCTTTGGCTGTTCAAAGGAATCAAGATACAAGCCATATTCAACCAGGAGAAAGTGAGGGCTGCAGATGCTGGAGATCAGAGCTGAAAAATGTGTTGCTGGAAAAGCATAGCAGGTCAGGCAGCATCAAAGAAGCAGGAGAATCAATGTTTCGGGCATAAGCCCTTCTTCAGGAGCCCTGAAGAAAGGCTTATGCCCGAAACGTCGATTCTCCTGCTCCTCATGTTCAACCAGCACACACTTACAAGACTTACAACACAGTGATTCCAAGATTAGACAACATTTGCCAAGTAGTCCTCAGTGTGTGAAGAAGTACACTTCTAACCATTTTAGGATAGTCAGTGGAGTTTACACTTGCATGTACTGGAAGCTACAAGTGTTAACATACAGGGCCCTGATCTTTGGCGGCAGAAAGAGCATTACACACATTGTGCCTGGTTCAGTCCAACAAAATAGGAGACAGCCATTCCCTGGTGCATTTCTCAGGGAAATGTTTGACGAATCAGAGTTAACCAGCTTGGTTTAAAATTTAAACCAACCCTGGCTATTAACTGTCAATCATCATTAACTGGTGTACTGTTTATGGGAGTGCCTCTATCAAACAGACTCCAGTTGTCAACCACTCAGCCATCTTCTTTCATGCAGTATAAATGTTCATATTTCCCTTCAGTTGTATAGATGAGTGCCAGACAAAAAGCTTTAAAAAACATGTCTTTCTTCAACAATATTCAAATTCTGTATGACTGCATGAATAAATCTATTTTGGTAAAATATGTTGGCACTGCTGACCCTAGTGATAGAGTTGTCCAAACAAGGAAGTGCCTGCCTTTAATACTGTGTTGATCTTATTCTAATCTGTGTCAAACCTGGTTGAATCATCAGCCGTCAGCATTAACATTGCTGGAGACCTCTAGCTGCCGTGACCGAGTCAGGTCAGTGCTTTCCAGATAGTTTCTAGTCAACCATTTCAAGTCTGTTATTACACTTCTGCAGCAGGTGGGACTCAGAACTGGTCTGATGTCTTTACCACAAGTTTCCAATGTGTTTTGGATTCTGTTTTCATCTGGGCCTGATTCTCTGGCCCAAAGCAATAAGGATGCTGCTTTATGGGAGGGATTCTCTCACATCCACATTATTTGTGGCAAGCAATAGAAATTCTGGGCCTTTGTCCTAGTCATGAGGATAGTAATGACTCAACACCTTGATCATCATTTTGAGGATTCGATGCTTCCTTTCCAAAGTTCCTGTGCTTCTGGATGGTATGCTGAAGACGTAACTGTGTTATACCCAAACTCCCCATAACTTGCTGAAAACTCATAAAATTCATAAAATTCAAACTTGGATCTGACTAGATCTCCATCAGTAATCCATTCTGAAGGGCATGCTGGGTTTGAATCAAGTAGCTGTAACCGTGGTAGTAAAGATATGCTGATGTTCCATTCTTGTTTTCAGTAAAGATCTCCCACAATCCTCAAACAATTGACTAAACAGTTCCTTGAGTATTGATATGAGAATTAGAGGTGCTAGTTTGATTCCATGTTGTAATTTTTACACTATCCGGTACATAGAACATGTTTTACAAAGTTTTTTTTTAATTTCAAAAATACACTTTATTCATAAAATAATTTGATGGTCTGTACAATTGGTCATGCCATACATATGTAAACATGTACATACAGAGATCAAAACTTATCATTTTTATACAGGTCTGTACATTTTT
>NC_057741.1:21197875-21202741 GCF_004010195.1 Chiloscyllium plagiosum | reverse complement strand
ACCGCTCGATAGGATCTGCCCTCTCCTTTTCCCGAAGGGTCTCAAGGACACTACGTGCTGTCCACTTCCTGATTGACTTGTGGTCAAAGGTGTTTTTCTTGATAAATTTCTCCACGAAGGACAGGTGGTACGGAACGGTCCAACTACTCGGAGCGTTCTGTGGCAGCGAGGCCAGGCCCATCCTTCGTAACACCGGGGACAGGTAGAACCTCAGTACGTAGTGACACTTGGTGTTTGCGTACCGGGGGTCCACGCACAGCTTGATGCAGCCACACACAAAGGTGGCCATCAGGGTGAGGGTGGCATTGGGTGTGTTTTTTCCTCCGTTGCCCAGATCTTTATACAGTGAGTCCCTTCGGACCCGGTCCATCTTTGTCCTCCATATGAACTGGAAGATGGCCCGGGTGACTGTAGCGGCACAGATTCGGGGAATGGGCCAGACCTGTGCCACGTATAATAGCAATGACAGTGCCTCACACCTGATGACCAGGTTTTTTCCCGCGATGGAGAGCGACCGTAGCTTCCATCTGCCCAGTTTCTGCCTCACTTTGCTGATACGCTCCTCCCAAGACTTGGCACACACCGCAGCCCCTCCAAACCAAATACCCAGCCCCTTCAGGTGGTCTGTCCTGATGGTGAAGGGGATCGAGGATTGGTCCACTGCTTCAAATGCGCAGCACGCCAGCAAAATCTTCTTCACAAACACCCTCCGATCGACTGGTGTGTGCTCCTCCACCTTCTTCACAGTCACCCTGACTGTGTTGCGAATGCAATGGCCAGGGCTGCGAGCGGCTGCTGAGGCCATAGCTCTGAGGTTGGCTGGTACCTGAATTGGCGTTAGGCCGAAGCCAGCATAAAGATCCACCAAGAGCAGGTCAGCACAACCAAACGATCCTCCAACGTCCAATCATGATCCAGCGATGGTCTCCAGCAGCTCCGACGACTCGCAACACGATCCCCACGGCCCCTCCCCCGCCAGCACACGTCCGCTGCGCCGAACCGACAGCACTCAAGCAGAATCTCCTCCCCCGGTCCTCAGGAACCACACACATTCCGAGCCAAAAGGCCGGGGAGCCCTCTGGAGGAACACAACATCCACGCAGTCAGTCAGCACTCACTTGAACTGATAAGAACAGATACTACACTTGATCTTAGCCAAAAGACACACAGACAGTTGCCTGAGGCAGGAATTGAACCCAGGTTTCTGGTGCTGTGAGGCAGCAGTGCTAATCACTGTGCCATCATACTGCCCACAGTTCTTGATGATATTGGGTGGTATAACTATCTGGTGAATAACCACCAATCTTCATCCTCAGCATCCCATTTTTTTTACAGAGCAGCATTTCAAATCTTGCTCAGTTTCAATTTCAGCCAATTTGGCTACTCAACTCTGGATTGGCTTGCTGAGCCTCAATCAGAGAAGACATATTGAGCACATTCTTTGCATTATCCAAATTCTGCAAGCAAGCTTCAAATCATCAATATCTTTCTGCAGTAGCAATTCAATCGCTGATGATCGACTTCATTTCATCATTGCTCAGGTGATCTCACATGAAGGAAAAGCTCCTGGAATCTTTCCCTATAAATTATTCTGTCACCTTGACCTCACTTCATGACTACTGGAGAAGTTACCTTGGTCCTGCGAAATCATTTCCCACGGGTAAGTGATGGGTAACCTCCACAGTCACTATTTGAGACATTGAGTGATTTAAATTTTGAATGATTTTATAGTCACATGTATTTGGGAAACTACGGTAAAAAGTTTTTTGCCCAATCCAGCACCATTTTGGATTACAAAATGATAAAACAAAATTACTTTAATTGACAGAAAAATATGAAGGCAGAAAAATAAGAAATAATATTCAACTTTAGAGCCCTTGTCAAGCATGGCTCCAGGTTTTTTTAAGGTCTCGGGGGTTTCTGTAAGGTGTTCCAATCTCCAGGCTGCAATGAGACTATGTTCCAGGTCCAGCCAATGCTCCAGGAGTACTGGGCTCTGCTGTCGCTGCCACACCAACATCTCTAGGAGTCCCCGCTCCAGACCCACCATGCAGCCAAAGCTGCAGCCACCACCTCGCTGACTTCAACTCCAGGGCATCAATATGGACTTCACCAGTTTTCTCATTTCCCCTCCCCCCACCTTACCATTTCCAGCTCAGCACTGTTCCCATGACTTGTCCGGACTTGTCCGACCTGCCTAGCTCCTTTTCCACCTATCCACTCCACCCTCTCCTCCCTGACCTATCACCTTCATCTCCTCCCCCACTCACCCATTGTACTCTATGCTACTCTCCCTACCCCCACCCTCCCCTAGCTTATCTCTCCATGCTTCAGGCTCATTGCCTTTATTCCTGATGAAGGGATTTTGCCCGAAACGTCGATTTCGCTGCTCGTTGGATGCTGCCTGAACTGCTGTGCTCTTCCAGCACCACTGATCCAGAATTGTTCCAATCTTCCAGCTCAGCACCATCCTCATGACCTGTCCTACCTGCCAATCTTCCTTCCTACCTATCTGCTCCACCCTCCTCTCTGACCTAGCATCTTTATCCCCACCTCCATCCACTTATTGCACTCCAGGCTACCTTCTCCCCAGCCCCACCCCCTCCCATTTGTCTCTTCACCTCAGAGGCTCCCAGCTTCATTCCTGATGAAGGCCTCCTGCCTGAAATATCAATTTTCCTGCTCCTCAGATGCTGCCAAATCTGCTGTGCTTTTCCAGCACCACTCTAATCTATACTGTCAATGCACCTGATGCAAAGCTTTGTTATGTACTCCCCACCAACACCATTCGTTAAACCTGGTAGAAAAGAGTTTAAATGGTGTCTGCACTGTTAGGGAGGTTAGTTAGCTTATTTGCTGGATGACTGGCTTGTAACTTCCAAAAGCATGTTTTCAAATCCCACATCAGCTGAGGTTACCACAAAGGATTCTCCTTTGCAATTTCTTCCCTTGCTTGGCCCAGGTTAAACTACCATCAATCATCTCTTTAATGAGACAGCAGACTATGATTGAGTGGGGCAACGTTAATGTTAGCTATAACTCTCAATATGACTATGAGTTAACATTATAATATCACAGTTGACAAATAAGGAGTTACTTTACCTTTCGACAAGAATTGCCTGTAACTCTCAGGTATCTTATTTGCTTTCCCAGCACTCACAGCAGTTTTCATACGTTAGAGCCATAAAGTCATAGAGCTGTACAGCATGGAAACAGATCCTTCGGTTCAACTCATCCATGCCAGCCAGGTATCCTAAATTAACCTAGTCCCATTTGTCAATACTGAGCCCATATCCCTCAAAACCATTCCT
Organism: Chiloscyllium plagiosum; assembly: GCF_004010195.1. Taxonomy (NCBI): domain Eukaryota; kingdom Metazoa; phylum Chordata; class Chondrichthyes; order Orectolobiformes; family Hemiscylliidae; genus Chiloscyllium; species Chiloscyllium plagiosum. The sequence goes on along the minus strand of NC_057741.1, from coordinate 21,199,430 downwards.
ATTCATACCCATCCAGATGCCTTTTAAATGTTGTAATTGTACCAGCTTCCAACACTTCCTCTGGCAGCTCATTCCTTACATGCACCACCCTGTGTGTAAAATGTTGCCTTAGGTCCCTTTTATATCTTTCCCCACTCACCCAAAATCTATGTCCTCTAGTTTTGGATACTGCTACCCTGGGGAAAAGACATTGACTATTTACCCTATCCATGCACCTCATGAATTTATAAACTTTTATAAGGTCACCCCTCAGCCTCTGACGCTCCAGAGAAAACAGCCCCAGCCTATTTAGCCTCTTCCTACAGCTCAAACCCTCCAACCCTGGCAACACTCTGTAAATCTTTTCAGAACCCTTTCAAGTTTCACTCCATTTTCAAGGAACTATGAACCTGCGTCCAAGGTCTCTTTGTCCAGCAACAGTCCCAAGGACCTTCCCATTAAGTGTATAAGTCCTGCCCTGATTTGCCTTTCCAAAATGCAGCACCTAACATTGATCTAAATTAAACACACTCCTCAGCCCGTCAGACCATACTTGTTCTCACGCTGCATCCTTATTACTGTAGAGAGTGAATTTTGAAACTCTTTTAAGTGAATTAATTCCCAAAAGTCTCATATGTACTTCCTACCATTAATACCCACATCCAGTGATCAAAATTATTTATTTTACCTTCTTAAATTCTCCATAAATCTGACCAGGATGCTTCCAAATAATCTGAAAATTTTGCCTGTAAGCCTCAGAGACCAATTCATATGCACTGAGACTAGCCTTATTTGCTACCTCATAATTTAAAGAAGCCTCATCAGAAAGCAAGGGATAAACCTCATGAACTCTCACCATCAGTTTGCTTTGTGCCAGCCATATCCAAAGTTTTTGAGTCACTTCTACTACTTAGTTATCTTTTCAAAAGACATTTTTAAGATTTCTCAGTGACCATTTCATCAAATACTACGAGGGTGTGCACAAACGTAAAAGAATACCCCTCTGGATCTTAGACTCAACTCATTTCATTCCTTTTATAATGTTCCTGGAGTCAGAGCCCTTTTTTTTAATGTGCTACCCAATCCTAAATAATTCTCTCATTATGAAGGCTGTTGTGGCACATATGGTGGTGTCCTCTAACTCTGAGCCAGGAGCCACAGGTTCATAGTTCTGGTGTTCCAGAAGTGTATCAAACCATCTCCAAACAGATTGAGGGCAAATATCTACAAATCAGCTAGCTTCCCCCTCAGAAAGGGTAACCTATCCACATTAGGTCTTACCATCAGGTCTACTCTCTAAGCGGAGCAGGTAAGGGCTGTTTGGCAGTGGCTGCTTGAAGGCTCGGTGACGTTTGTTTAACAGTTTAAATTTGAAAGTTTTTTTTTTAAAAAAGCGCAGAGCGGACTTGGAAGCTGGTGTAGCGCAAGCTTACCTGGGTAGATTATTTTTCCCTATAAAAGCGCGCAGGAGTGTGTATACTTCAATGCAAGAAGTATACGAAATAAGGTAGGTGAACTTGCAGCGTGGGTTGGTGCCTGGGATTTCGATGTTGTGGCTGTTACGGAGACATGTGTA
>NC_057741.1:21176239-21195094 GCF_004010195.1 Chiloscyllium plagiosum | reverse complement strand
GGCATTTAAACGGGCATTGGATAGGCATATGGAGGATAGTGGGCTAGTGTTGGTTAGGTGGGCTTGGATCGGCGCAACATCGAGGGCCAAAGGGCCTGTACTGCACTGTATTTTTCTATGTTCTATGTTCTATCAGGAAACTCGCCCTCGCAGGAGGACCTCAACAGAAAGCTCATGTGAACCATGTCCCTCTGATTTCACCAGCCCCTACTCCACAATCTGCCTCTATGAGATGGGAAAATCATGACCACAATCATTTCCTTACTTGTCCCAAACACTTCTTTTGGTCCTGCATCACTAACTCTTTTTCCATTTAATTTCCCCTGTTTCTCCCCATCATAGATCTTCCCTTTTAACGTTTTACCATCCATCCCTTTTCACACGTTTAAAACCTATTCCACTTTTAACTTTTCTAAGTAAAGCGAGTAACTCTGTTTCTCTCTCCACAGATCCTGCCTGCCCTCCTGATTGTTTCCAGCCCTGCTTGTTTATATTTCAGCGTATTTAATTAATGAAATGTTTGCATCCAAGACTACAGCTTATAACTTAACCTCCTCATATTTATACATTCTCACAGCAATCTGCTGTCTGCATGTCGCCCACTTCTTAAAAAGCTGGCGTCAGTCTCAGGGCTTATACAAAATGACTATCCCGCCCCTAAAAGGTGCAATCCATCAACAATGGTCCCAGCTGAGTTTAAGTAACTTGAGATGTTGCAGGAGCAATCAGGGGCGAATGCCAAACTATGTTTCTTGGGTCCAGATATTAAGTCTAAGATTTCATCAACACCTCGGAGCCCTGCAAAGCTGTATGTTTAACTCCTTACGTGATGTATTTGCTTATCAGTAGCATTTTTAACATATCCTTTTACCCAAACACATATGAAAGAAATAAAATCACACATCAATGTCCTTTGTTTCTGAATACCAATAGAATAAATATTGTTGCTAAATATCGTTCCACTGCTAAATATTCCAGAAGTAGAGATGTCAATGATGGCAAATGAGTTGGTTACACTTACAGGACATACAGTTTGATGGATGATATTAAGGAATTGAATAAGGTGCAGATGAAGTATACAAGATGCCCTTTAGGGAAAGAAACTGTCATCCTCAACTGTTCTGGCCTACATGTGCCTCCAGACCCACAGTAGTGTGGTTGACTCTCAACTGCCCTCTGGGAAATTAGCAACAGGCAGTAAGTGCTGGTCTACAGAAGCCCTCATCCCATGAACAAATTAGAAAACAAAAATTCTCATCTAAAGTTACGAGTAAATTTCAAAAGCTGCTTCTATATATTTTAAAGAAATGCAACTTGGCCCATTTGATCGCTGAAAACCTACACAGTGTTCATGCTTACATTTTTTTTCCAATTGCCTAACTGGGAAGAACCATGCTATAAGCCACACCAGAATAGAGCTAAGCCTGATATGAAAAGGACTTTTTCTTCCCAGAGAACAGTAGACCTGTGAAATCAATCATTTGATGAGTACCAGTTGGTTATACTCTTTCAAAAGACAGCCTCGCTAATTTCTTAAATGGTTCAATACCATGTCTTGAAGAGGTAAGTCCTAATGTATGTCATCCCCAAAGTAGACTGGTTTGCCATGAAAGCAATCAGTAAGGAACTTTCAAATGTTTTCTTGAGTTAACCATTGGTTTTTAACTGGTTTTTGCCTCTCCAAGGCAATTGCAATAATGGGGATAAGTTGAAAGTGCCTTTACTGTACAGTATACGACATTATAACCATATGGGAAAGCCCCATAGGTTAATATTTTTTGCATGGTCACATGTCAATACATGACTGTTCCTCGATGCAGTGGGCCCAGAGTGGAGACTCCTGGCCTTGGCGTGGCAGCAGCATGTTATGCCCAGAGCGGGGACTCCTAGCATCATCGAGGCAGCAGCGGAGCCAGGAGCGGGGATTTCTGGTTATCAGTGAGGCCGCAGGGCTGGGGATACCTGGTTGCAGGGTGAGTGTGGGTAATGCAACGTTAGCAAGGTGGGCCCAGCAGTGAAGAAGGATGGTCTAAAGTGTGGCGACTCCTACATTGGTGGGACTGGTACAGGCAGCAGTGGAGGTCTCTTTCAGTTACTGGAGGCAAGGTGCTGGTTTGGACTGGGTTAGAAAGACTGTTATTCTGAACTTTTTATTTCTTTATTTTTCTAAGTTTCTTTCTAAGAATTTGTTCTTAAGAATTGTACCTAGGTACCTTTATACTTAAAATGGTGCAGTAATGTGATGACTGATAAACTTTTCACACTACTCATTTGAGTACATGTGACAATAAAGCTAATTCAATTCAAAGCTCTGATGAAGGGCTTTTGCCCGAAACGTCGATTTTCCTGCTCCTCAGATGCTGCCTGACCTGCTATGCTTTTCCAGCACCACTCTAATCTAGACTAAAATACAATAGAATGATCAAAAGTGAACTTGAAAATTGCTTAGAGAAGATTTGAAGCAGTGCAGAATTGCATTTGTATTGGCCCCCAGAAAAACAGAAAAAAAGCCACTGGGGCAACTGTTAGTATTTGATTTGTGATCTGGACAATTGGTGATTCAGGACGAAGTGAGTCAGTTCTGAACTGAGCTGTAGAAGCTGCATGGCTACGGAGTCAACCTCAGGTGCCATTACTGCTCAAAGAGCCAAAAAAGCAGTGAAATTTTTTAAAATGCTATTGGTTATATTAGCAACATCACACAATTGATGGTGCATGGTTCTATATGGCTCCATATCACTGAGATTCTCTATGTAAAGAAAGACAGCTTGATCTCATTCTCACATGCCAGACTGGAACTGGCAGAGCGAACAGAAGAGAAAAAGGCTTCCTCATGATGCCATTTACTTAATGCACACAGGTCTCAACATCTCTACACCCTCAGAAAGCTAAAGAAATTCAGCAAGTCCATAATGACTCTTACCAATTTTTCTAGATGCACCAGAGAAAGCATCCCAGCTTGGTATAGCAAATGTTCTGCCCAAGATATTACAGAGAGTTGTGAATGCAGTCCAGGCCATCACGAAACCCAGCCTTCCATCCATTGACTCCGATTACACTCCCAGTGCCTCAGCAAAGCTGTCGACATAATCCAAGACCCCTCCCACCCTGGTTACATTCTCTTCCACCATATTTCATTGTCAGAAGATACAAAAGTTGAAAACACGTACCAGTAGATTCAAGAACAGCTTCTTCCCTACTGTTATCAGACTTTTGAATGGATCTCTGCGTTAGAGTTGATCTTTCTTTGCACCTTCTCTGTACCTGTAACACTATATTCTTCATTCTGTTCTATTACCCTGATGTACTTATGTAAGGTATGATTTTTTATTCATTCACGGGATGTGGGCATTGCTAGCTGGCCAGTATTGATTGTCCCTCTCTAGTAGCCCTTGAGAAGGAGCTGGTGAGCTGCCTTCTTGAATCGCTGCAGTCCACCTGTGATTTGCCTGTATAGAATGCAAAACAATACTTTTCACTGTAACTTGGTGCATAAATAATAAATCAAATCAATTCTGACAAGTCTCTGAACGTTGCATTACCCACCGTGCCGCCCAAATTGTTTGACATTCCTTTTCTGTCAAGTTGTGGAGGTATTTAATTTAAACAGGTAAATCTTAACAATCAAAAAACTTCAGCCCAGTACATAATCCGCATCACTTCATTACTGAGAAACATCCAAGCTATTAATGACTTGAATAGTTTCGCCTGTTTAACTGAGTAGGAGGGATAAGTAGCAGCATCGCCTATTTGTTTTCTTTTTCTGAGTTGACTTGCTTTTCACTAAATATGCAACAGAGGGTGCTGTGCACTAATAAGTAATAAACCTCATGCATATACACAGCAGACTTACAAGATCAAAATTCATTTCACAACTTAATTCCACTAAACAGAAAATCTCCTAACTCCAATACAATTGCAGACAACTCAGCTGTTAACCTAGAGTTGATCTGCATTGAACAGGACAGTTCCAGTTTTTAGCCTCAGTCTATGCTGATTCCACTGATATCACAAAGTTATAACAGTAAAGAAATAAAGAAGCACTGTGGCTTGGTCCCATTCTCCAGCCCTTTCCTCACATTGTTGCACATTATTTCTATTTAAGTAATCATCCTGACTGCCTCTAATGATTCTACTTCACCACACTTCCAGGCAATGCTTTCCGATGTTGTGTAGCCTAAAGTTTTTATCCTAACGTCATAATAGAGCAGAGCAGTAGTAATTGGGGACTCGATAGTTCGTGGCACAGATAGGCGGTTTTGTGGGAACGAGAGAGACTCACGTTTGGTATGTTGTGCGCTGTATTCTTCTATGTTCTATGTTCTATGTTAATAGCTATGTTTACAAATCACTTTAAATCTCATCTTATTCTTGATCCTTTTACAAGGGGGAACAGTTTCCCCCCATCTGCTCTATCCAGACCTCTCATAATTTTGAAAGTTTTTTAGTCTCTTCCGATACTTCAGAAACCCAACTGCCATTTGAAAAACTCTAAGTCTCTTCTCTCTAAGAGAACAGCCCCAACCTTTCCAATCTGTTGTTGGAACTGACCTTTCTTATCTCTTGAACCACTTTGTAAATCTCTTCTGCACTGTCTCCAATGGACCTACAACCTTCAGATAGTGTGGTGCCCAGAACTGTACATATTACACCCCAGACAATGCCTAACAAGTGTTTTGTGTATGTTTAACATAAGTGCCATACTCATGAACTCCAAGCCCCATTAATAAAACCCAGGAGACTGAATGTTTTATTAAGTGCTTGCTCAATGTATCCTACCATTTTCAGTGATCAATGCACTTATACACCCAATCCTTTGCACTTGTACCCTTTTAAGTATTGTATCCCCTCTTTTATATTGTCTGTCCATATTTTCAAAAAAAATTGCAACATCTCACATTTCTTCACATTGAACTACATCTACCAGATATTTACCCACTCCCCCATTTTTTCTATAGCGTTTTGGAGTTCTGCACTGTCCTCCTCAGTTTACAATGCTTCCAAGTTTTGTACCATTCACAAACTCTGACATTGGTCCCCTGCACACCATGATTCAAATCGTTAATATATATCAGGAAAAGCAAGAATCCGAATTCTGACTCTCTGGGAACTGCACAATAAATCATCCTTATGCCCAAAAGATCCCCATTGATCATGAGTCTGTGTTTCTATTACTCAAGTCAATGCTGTATCTATATTGCCTCTTTTATTCCATAAGCTATGAAATTTCTGACATGTCTGTTGTGGCATTGTATTTAATGCCTTTTAAAAGTCCATGTACACGCATCGACAGCATTAACCTCAACAAATCTTTCTGCTACCTCCTCGAAAAATTCCAGCAGGTTAATCAAACATGATTTCCCCTATTGAATTCCATGCTGACTCTTACTGAACAATGCACCTTTTTCCATGTGATTACTAATTCTATACTGACTTTTTCTCTGAAGCTTCCCAATTATTGGAGTTGAACTGGCCTGTAATTGCTTGGATTATCCTTACAAATTGTTTTAAACAAGGGCCTAATATTTACAATTCTCCATTCCTCTGGCACTGCCCCTAAGTCTAGAGAAGACATAAAGGTGATGGCCAATGCCAGTGATTTTGCTAAACTCAGCCACAATCTTGGTATGACCAATTGAATTTATAACTCCCCGGTTAGAGAATGAGCAGAGCTGTGTGGGTCAGAATGAAATTAACTTCTGGACCTGATCAAATTAATCTTCTTAGGAAATTAGTTTCAGGTCAGATCAAGCTGTGATGCGCTCATAATTCAATAATTTACAGGCTCTCACCATCTAAACATGTAACTAAAGAACAGACATTAAAGTAAGTTACCACACTAAACAAGGTAGCTGCAGAACTCTACACTAACCTCAGACCACACCTTCAAGAGTGAAGGAGGAAGTTAAAGGGACAAAATTATAACAGCTTTCTAAAAAAAAGGTACCTAAACATGCTACATTAGCACAACAACTTTGCTTAACAAAATGAGAAAGTCAAGGTTACAGAATTGTCATTATCCCAGAATTGATTACTAAATAGGTTTGAAATAAATAAACAATTACAGACTGAGACTTCATATATGAAAGATTATTCCCTGGAGTTTAAATTCTACTAGCTGATAATGAGCACAAACTACAGTATTTAACTTAATGATTCCATTAATTAATTTCCTTTGATGATTTTTGATATTCAACCAAAATAAGTAAGTTAGCTTTTCATTTGATCTTTCAAAAGTGTCTCAAAAGCTAAATCTTAGAGATTTCACAATTACTTTGGAGAATTTGTTTGTGAATGTTTACTAATTCCTATGGAAATGTTTTCCACAGCTGATTCAATGTTTACACATTTATGTCAAGCTGTTTTATGCTTTCAGTTCTTTTACCACTGAGAAAAGAAGTGAGACAAATGCATTAACTACCATTGCAATTGTATTCCTCACCGTAAATTTGGAGCCTTCTTTCATTCCCTCAGAGAGACATATGCCCTACCACACCATTTCCTAAATGTCCGATCAAAATAAACACATTTTCTGCATATTATTTATTTACTAATATTAGTATTTCACCATTTATTGTGATAGAAAGAAATATTGTTGAATAAGTATTTTAAAATATTATCATAGTTACTAAAGCAGAAGCAAGGCAATGGCTAAAAATTGACTGAATAAATGTTTAACAAAGCTACTTTCAACACTTTTGAGCCACTGAAGTATCACATTCAAAATTCTTTACCTTTTTAAAAGTTAAAAAACAGGGGCCAAATTCCTTCAGACAGACATATTTCCTGTGTTTGAGTAGAGTGTTTCCATTGCTGTTTGCAATGTGCTATAAGTGACCCTGAGGAACAAAACATAAAACAGAAAGGTACTTTTTTGTTCAAAGATAAATTGCTTAAAATGTTAGAAAACACTCAATTCTGACAGAACATAACACTGGGGACATTACCCCAGACCAAATTTTTCACAAGAATTCCCAGTTCTGAAGTCACAAAGGTAATACACTGGCTATCAATCCCAGAGGCAGAAGTCTCAGAAATGAAAACTGGGACATCTGTTTCCATCTTTATAATTGCAGAATAACTTTGACATTGAAATGTTATTGGGAATCAGGCTTCTTGATGAAAGCAATGCTGCACTGGGTATGTTTTAATTAGAAGAGGAATGTAGGAGGGAAGGCACTTTATCATTTGCCCAGGATAAACAGTATATTTTTATATATGCTCAATATAAATATTGGCATGATCACCAAGCTGATCCTTCATCATTAAAACACTGATGTCACATAATTGTTAACAATGGATGAGAAAGCCTACTCTACCCAACCTAGTTCATCCATCCTGATAAATTTGCAGTATTAGATCAAGCCATCCAACTATCTTTTAAATGGTTTAATAATATTATGTGCAGTATCCTACCTGAAACTCTATTCTACTCTGTTCCATGTACTGATCAATTTTTGTATAAGGGCAAACTTCCTGATATCAATCCTTGATTTGTGTCCTCATCCAGCTGTAGTGGATTTAGATAGATGCAGTTTTCTGGATTTAACCTTTCAATACTATTTTATATACTTCTCATTTTCCCATATTTTCAAAGCCAAGAATTGCAAGTTCCTCCAAACTCTCCTCAGAAATAGTCCTCTTATTTCAGGGGTTAACCTTTTGATGCTCCACTACACTACCTCAAGTCTTCTGTATCTCCCTTATATATTGGGAATCAAAAGTGATAAAAGTTTGTATTGTGCGGCCTGACTAAAAATAATGCACATTTTCAACATGAAGGGACTGTTCGACTCAGTGATGAGAGCAGGTGGGGGGTGGCAGGATTGTGATGGGATGCTCTTGAGCCATGGCCTGAAGATATCCAATGTGGTCCTTATTGTGTTAGAGTTGGTGATGCAGCATTGACACAGTGCAGAGATGAGCCAATTGGACTCAATGACCATCGAATGATCCTAACTAACAGGGTTCAGGATAGTTCCTCTGGACTGGAGGAGAACTTGTAATGAAAGGAATAGGATCCAGTTGTCATGGTCCATGTAAGCACTGATGATTTCTGGATTATTTCCTGAATCACGTGAAGTTGGCATAATATAAACAAGGCTGGAGAAATGAATGTATGGCTGAAAGACTGATGTAGGAGAAGTGAATTCTGGTTCATGGGGCGCTGGCACCAACACTTAGGTAAGTGGGATCTGTATTGGTGGGACTGCCTATACATGAACCATACTAGAACTAAAGTTCACACAAATCACACAACTGGGGGTGGGGGCGGCATAGAGTCTGTTTTAAACTAAATTGTGTGGATGAGGGTTCCAATTTGTGAAGTTGTGATGAATCAAAGAGTGGGAAAATGCACCAGAGGAAGGAATTGATGTGAGGAATGATTAATAAGCAATGAACGGAGGGACAAAGAACAGAGACTGAAGAAAAAAATCAGCAGGTCCGAGTAGGGATTATAAAAATAAAAAAAGGATAAAACTTAAGGCATTGTATTAAATGCAAAACAAAACAAAATGAAACAGATTAACAAGTAATAAAATTGAATAACAAAACAAAGTAGGATCCAGTATCTGTAACTGTGACATGGCTGCAGGATGATCTCAACTGGGACACAAAGATTGAAGTGTATGTGACATTTAGGAAGAGCAGCAAGCAAGGAAGGGGTGAATGCCCTGTTAATTCTTAAGGTGTTTGACAAGGTCAATGCTGAGAGGATATTTTCATCATGGGACCAGAGGACACAGTCTCAGATTAAAGCAGCACCAATTAAAAATAAAGATGAGGAGGAATATCTTCTCTCTGAGAGTTGTGAGCCTTTGGAACTCCATGCTACAGAGAGCTGTGGAGGCAGAATACGTGAGTATATTTCAGGCTGATATAGACAGATTCTTGATCAGATGGGGAATGAACGGTTTTGGGAAGAACTCAGGAAAGTGGGAGTGTCGTACCAGCCATGACCTTATTGAGAAGGCTTGAGAGGCTGAACAGCCTTCTCCTGTTCCAATTCTCATGGTCTCATTAAAAATGATATTAGCACAATAGATGGGGGAATAACCTTAATACAGGGAACTATGTTATAGAACAATCTGGGTAAGATGAGGAATGATAAAGGCAAGCGATCATTTGTGGGAGTTGTGTACAGGCACCCTCTAACAGTGAACACATAGTAGGACCAGATATCAAGGAAGAAATTATGGGAGCTTGTCAAAATCAGCAATCAATATGACAGATTGTAACTTAAACTGGAGAAATCAGATGGGAACAAATTTTCTACAGGAGGGATTCATTAAATGCTTTTGGGACTATTTCTTACATTAGCACGTTATGGTAGCAAGCAGAGAGCACGCTATATTTGACTGATTTGGAGGTACCGATGTTGGACCCAGGTGTACAAAGTTAAAAATCATACAATACCAGGTTATGGACCAACAGGTTTACTTGGAAGTACTAGCCTTTGGAGTACTGCTCCACCTGATGAAGGAGCAGTCCTCTGAAAGCTAGGGCTTCCAAATAAACCTGTTGGACTATACTTGACCTGGGTTTTGACCAACAAAGCAGTATTAATTATTGACCTTATAGCCAAGCAACCCTGAGTAGCAGCAACCATAATTGAATTAAATTTTACATTGAGTTTTAGGGAGTAAGGAGTGGGTCCAAGACTACTATTTTAAATTCAAATAAGGGTATTTATGAGAGCATGAAAGCAGAGTTAGTGTAAATGGCAATTTATGTTAAGGGATAGGTAAATCAAGCTGCAGTGGCAAACATTTTAGGTGACATTCCAGAGAGCACAACAATAGATATATTCCAACAAATAGGAAGGATTATAAGACAGGGACATGTCACCCGTGATTAACTAAATTAACTAATTTTCCAAAACTCATTGGATCCAGGGAAAGGTTCCTTTTTGTTAGAAAAGAGCTAATGTTACTCCTTTATTCAAAAAGGTAGAGAGGCAGAAAGCAGCAAAATACAGGCTAGTTAGCTTAATATCTGTCAGCAGGAAAATGTTTAAAGCTAATATGAAAGATGTTATAACAGGACACTTGGATAAGTTCAAGATAATCAAACAGAAACAACTTGAGTTTGTCAAAGGCAAATCGTGTTTAACTAATTTATTGAAGTTCTTTGAAGTAACTTGTATTGTAGATAAAGGGGAACCAGTGGATGTATTATATTTAGAATTCCAGATGGCATTTAATAAGTTGCCACATTAAAAGTTATTGTGAAAAATAAAAACTCATGGTGTAGGAAGTACCATATTGGCATGGATAGCAGGTTAACTTGTTAATAGGAAATAGAGAGCAGGAAGAAATAGGTCTTTTACAGGCTGATGAGATCTCATGTGTGGTGTCAGTGCTCAGGCCATACGGGTCAGTGCTCAGTCCACAACTTATTACAAATTATTTATATGACTCGCTGTAAGGACCAAAGGTGTAGTCGCTAAATTTGCTGACGACACAAAGATAGGAAAGTGAGTTATGGAGATGACACTACAAAGGGATATAGAATGGTTTAGTGAGTGAGCTATGAGAGGTCTGTGCTGCTTCATTTTGAAAGGCCCACTGAAGACCCTAGGTGTGTTAGCCATAGGAAATGCAGGGTTAGAGGGATAGGGTAGCAGGATGGGTTTGGGTGAGATGCTCTTTGGAGGATTGGTGTGGACTTGTTGGGCCAAATCGCCTGTTTCCACACTATGGGGATGCTATAATAATAAAAAACAATATATGGCAGCCTGACAGGTCAGCAAAGGCTGACCAATAACTTCAAAAGGAAAGCCAGCAAGGCCTCCAAAATGTCCTCAGCCCAAAACTCTAGATCTATGCCATATGTAGACAAGGGAAGAACATTTTGACAGAAATTTGCTAACATACAATATTTCCTTACCTCAAATTTCAGCTGTAATCATTGAAATTAAGCTTTCATAGAGCCATTGGCCCTCTGTACATGTAACAGATTTAAGAACAGCTTCTTCCCCACCGTGATCAGACTTTTAACGGACCTCTCATATATTAGAATTGACCTTTTTTGCACCTTCTCTGCAGCTGTAACACTATATTCTGCATTCTGTTCTATTATCCTGATGTACTCAGCTATGATTTGTCTCATTAGCACACAAACAATACTCTTCACTGGTGACAATAATAGATCAAATCAAAATCAGCATTCTATTAGGGAAAATAAACAGCCTGATTGCATTCCAGGTGAGCTTCAGGAAATGGCCGGTGAGATAAGATGAGATGTGTTCTCTCAATGCTGCAGAGATCAGGCTAGGATTATTTCAACTCCTTTGCTTCATTCTCATGGTTTAATGTACAGAGTTTGTTTGGTTGATCCTCATCTACTGCAGGACACAACTGGTTTCTGCAAAATCGGGCACATCAGAGTTGCCTGACAGCATGCAACTATATGTGAGGAGAGGGATTATGTGGCAGTCTTGTGACAGAGGAAAGCGTTGCAAGAACAAGGAAGAATGTTTTAAATTTTCTTTGTGGACCCTGGACCCAGGTGGCCAGTCATCTGTCTTGCTTTGGCCTGACAGAACTGTCAATGTCTTCCCCACTCAGACTGGGTTAGAATTACAATACTGTTGATATTATCAATAATCGATCTGTAAAAAAGGGCCTGCTCAGCTTGGTTGAAATGCTGACTCTCAGGCTGTAAACCTCCTGTTTGGCATTTGTTAACTATAGAACAGCATTCCATTTATTGTGTTTAATTGCTGCTCTAATCAAGTAAAACTCTTAGGTTCTCTCTCCAACGTCAGAATTATTCACAGAGGTTCACCAAACTGAAACGGTAATTCTCTTCCTTTTTCCACAGGTGCTGCCAGACTTCCTCAACATTTCCAGAATTTTCTGCTTTAATTTCAGATTTCCAGCACTGCAATAATTTATTTATGCTTTCAGTCATCTGACTTGACATGACTCAAGGGATTTCAGATGTTGCCCTTTTTTTCTGTCAAAACGCAGCATCTTACATTTGCCATGCGTTGATCTGCTGTGTTTCTCCTCAATATATCTTCAAACTACTAATTTGGTGGGTTATGGTTAGGGTTGGTTTAAGATTAAGGTTAGGGTTAGGGTTAACTTCTGCTTCAGATCTTTTTTTTAGTTCCTGCATTTAGTAATGTCTGCAAATTTGACCAGTTTTCATTTCTGCATTGAAGTAACTGAAGTAAATTAAAAGCATTGGATTTCCTTAAGTTCATTGTGATTAAAATAAATTTTCATTCTATTAGATGGACATTTTTAACTTCGTTCTAAATGAACAGTTTTTTTATTTCAAACTATACTTTATTCATAGAAATAAATCTTTGGTACCTGTACAATTGGTCATGCCGTTCATATATATACATTGCATGTCTTAACATTACAGAGAACAGATTGAGTTAATCGAATTTACAGTTATCGTATTTACAATTCTGTTTATTAACCATCCAGTCTCTAAATATTTAGCTGAGGCTTCAGCGGAACCCAACTACTGAGTGGACCCCCTGTTATACGATAGCAAAGGAACCTTCTTTAACCCCCAGTTTATAGGGTTCCCATTGTCCATTTGACTGTCCTGACTCTGGGGTAACTGTCTGCATCCCCATGGTGAGCACGAACTGCTGGACCCTCGCTGGGTTGAGGTAGCTGTCCAGCTCCTCACTGGGGTCATTTACAACATTGACTAATGAAATTCCTTCTCAAATTACTTTGAAATTCAAGCATTGCATTGCACTACGAGTGGAAAGAAAGATATTCCACATTTCTGTCAGTCAACCTGGATTTTAGATTATTAATTTCAGGGTTAGATTGCTTAACTTAGCCATTTTTACAGGCGTTTAACAATACACATATACTTCCTGTCTACCAAAGCAAAGGAACCATCCTGTGCTGTTCCACTAACCCAGTTACAAAACACTAATTACCAGTATTATGAAGGAGTCACCATCCAGTAATAAATGACAGATTAGAATAAGTATCTGAATTATGTTATAATTTAAAAATAAGTATTAAATAATCAGTACCTAATAAAGCTGTACTTGTATTGAGGTCTATATATTGCATTTATCATCTATGTTTTGAAAAGTATTGTTAGAAAAGATTGTGGGAAGGTGCAATACACCTCCAGAGTCTTAGGAATTGTAGATGCCTAGAATCTGAAAGCAGGCCATTCAACCCATGCCAATCCTGTGACGAGCAGCCCACCCAGACCTACCCAATCCCTATAACCCTGCATTTCCCAGAGCGCAACCTGCACATCTTTGGACTGTGGGAGGAAATCAAGGCACCAACAGGGAGAATGTGTATATACCACACAGACAGTTAGCCCAAGGGTGGAATCAAATCCAGGTCCCTGGAGCTTGGAGGTAGCAATGCTCATCACTGAGCCACCATGCTTTATTGTTTAGTACTGCCCTTTGATCTTGAATTGTCAACATTCTAAGGAATAAAGCAATGCTAAAGATGAGGTGAACACTCAAAATACTCCATAGTCTTCAGGTTTAAGGCAATGTGTGTACTTAGATAGATCCAACCATATTAACAGTTACCAGATTTTTAGCAAATTAGATTTCAACAACAACTTTTAATTAAGGAGATTAAGCTCAGTTTTGAATATAATAAGAAGGCTCCCTGAAGTACTAATTTATCCAATAGACAGTCAGAGCATATTTCTGCCTCAGTCTGGGATTTAGATCATTCAAAGCTAACCTAGTTTTTGAGGTGATTCTCAGGGTAAAAACCTTCATGTGGTAACCGGGTTTCCATCAGCATAAAAACTCGTGGCGTTTCAAGGAAGCAAAGATTTTCTGACCAGTTTCTGCATTTGCAGTTTAAAGTCTTGTATTTCTGATAACTGTAATATTTCGTATCTTGTGTTTATCATGTAACTAGTCCTTAATTGGTAATTGGATATGTTGTTTTGGATATAGGCTTGCTCACTGAGCTCGAAGGTTCATTTCCAGACGTTTCGTCACCCCACTAGTTAACATCGTCAGTGGGCCTCCAGGTGAAGCACTGCTGTTGATTCCTGCTTTCTATTTATATGTTTGGGTTTCTTTGGGTTGGTGATGTCATTTTCTGTTCTTTTTCTCAAGGGGTGGTAGATGGGATCTAACTCGATGTGTTTGTTGATAGAGTTCTGGTTAGGATGCCATACTTCAAGGAATTCTCATGCATGTCTCTGTTTGGCTTGTCCTAGGATGGATGTGTTGGCCCAGTCAAAGTGGTGTCCTTCCTTATCTGTATGTAAGGATACTAGTGAGAGAGGGTCATGTCGTTTTGTGGCTAGTTGGTGTTCATGTATCCTGGTGGCTAGGTTTGTGCCTGTTTGTCCCAATGTAGTGTTTGTTGCAGTCCTTACATGGTATATTGTTTTGTTTGACAGCACTTAATAAAATTCAGTATCATTCATTAACAGAGTGTCCCAGTCTTACCTGATTATATCTCTCAAATTTGAAGCATCTAGGTTAATTTGAGACTTTTAATTGGTCTGAATTATCCAACATACTTTCCAAACTCATGTTTGAATTGTCAGTACTTAGGAAATTTAATATATTAACAAACAGAAAATGTGAACAGCACTTTAATTTATGATCTTAAATTGACAAATTAGCTGGTAGCATCTCTTCAAACCCTTTAACTGATCGGAATGTATTTTATAAGGCATACAGAATCATAGGTTTAAAGGGCTCTTGAAGCACAGAAAGCAATGTCCCTACCTCTGAACTAGGAAGTCCTGGTTCAAGTCCCACCTGTTCTGGAGTTGTGTAAAACATCACTGAACAAGTAGATTAGAAAATACCAAGAGCACCCTAGGCTTTATCAGTACAAGTGAACCTGTATAAAACATTAGTTCAGCCTCAACTGAAGTACTGTGTCCAGTTCTGCACACCATTCACTTTAAGAAAGATGTGAAAGTATTAGGAAAGGGTGTAGAATGTTTCCAGGATGAGGAATTTCAGTCACGTGAAAACATTGGAGAAGCTATGACTCTTCTACTTGGGGTGAGAGGAAACTTGAAATAAGTATTCCAAATTGCCAGTGGTTTGGACAGAGTAGATATGGAGAAACTATTCCCACTGATGAAAGGATCAAGAACCAGAGGTCGCAGATTTAAGGTAACTGGCAAAAACATAATCCTTTTTTCCTGCAGCAATTGATTCGAACCTGGAATGCCCTGTGTGGCAGAGGTACAGCGAATTGAGGCTTTAAAAAGGAAATTATCACATTATCTGAAAATGAAAAACAATACAGGGCTAAGGAATAAAGACAAGCAAATGGCAGTAGGTGATTTGCTCCCTCAGGAGGTGTTTGCACATAGTTCGTGGGCCAGATCCTATTCTGGTCACCAGTTGCAATGTTGTTGCTTCCTTTGGAATTAGCAGTTATATACCAGGTAGGCAAATGTAAATCTGAACAAGAATACTTCATTGTTGATGCTCACACCTCCAAAGATGGCTTGCGTCTGGACCCACGCTTCAGAGCATAACCAGCATTGGTTTAAAGTATGGCACCTCAACAGAGAGGAGTTGCAGAACAGGTCTGAAATAAAGAAGGGTTTGGGAAAATGTTAAGCGTCTATAAGAAAGGATGAGTGAGTAGATAATTTAGAAATAACATAAGCAAGCAGAGTCAGCATGGTTGCATGAAGAGGATATAACCATAGAGTTATTTGATGAGATAACAAGCAGGATATGTATAAGGGAACCAGTAGATGTAATAAATTTAGATTTTCAAATGCGTTCAATAAGGTATTGCACAAAAGGCCACCTCCCTCCTCCATGCTGTTGGGGGTAGTATATCAGCATGTTTGGCGGACTGGCTAACGAATAGAAGACACTGATTTAAGATAAAGATGGCATTTTTAAAGTGTCAACCAGATCTAGTGAAGTGCCACAGGAATCAGTGCTAGGGCTGTAACTATTTACAATATATATTGATGATTTGGATGAGGGAAGCTAATGTACTGTCACCAAGTATATGAATAATAAAAAAACAGGTGGGAAGCCAAGCAATGAGGATGACACAGAGTCTGCAGAGGAAAGTACGCAGGTTAAATGAGTATTCAAAAACTTGGCAGATGGAAGATAATGAGGGAAGATGTGAGGCAAGCACTTTAGCAGGATGAATATAACAGCAGAATATTGTTTCAATGGAGAAAGACTTTAGAAAACTGCATTTGAGGGTTCTCTTACATGAATCACATCCATCTAGCATCCAGGTCTGTGTGCAAACAGACTGTTGGCATTAATTTAAGAAAACATTATCAAAATTGGGATGTTTTGCCTAATCTACACAAAGCACTAGTCAGACCACAGATGGGATACAGTAAACAGTTTCAGTGCCTATATCCAAGCAAAGATATATTGTCATTGGAGACAATTCAGGGAACTTTCACTAAAATGATTCGGGTATGGAGAGATTACCTTTATGGGGAGGGGTTGAGTGGGTTGGGTTTCTATTTACTGGAGTTTAAAAGAATGAGAGGTGACCTTATTGACAATATAAGATTCTTCAGCGGCTTGACAAAGTAAGTGCTGAGAGGTTTTTACCTTGTGGGAGAGTCTTGGAGCAGAGGGCATAATGTCAGAGTAAGGCATTGCCGATTTAAAACAAAGAGAAGGAAGATTTTCTTCCTCTCCCAGATTTTAGTGAATCTGTGGAACTCTTTACTACAGAAGGCTGTCAAGGTTGAGTCATTAAGTATTTTCAAGGCTGAGAGAGACAATTTTAATCAGGAAGAGAATCAAATGTAATGTAGATAAAGCAGGAAAATGGATTTGAGGATTACCAGATCAGCAACAATCTAATTGAATGCTGAAGCAGGCTCCTTAGGTTGGATAGCCTGTTTCTGCACCTGCATCATAGTTGGAAGATGATGTAAGGCTGGAGGAAGATGCAGAAATAGGAAAATTGAGATAATCATGGAATCTATATATGTGGGCAAAATGTTTTAAACTATACAAGGCACTAAGCAGGCCAGTCCATGGAATCTAAATATGTGGGCAAAATGTTTTAAACTATACAAGGCAGGCCAGACATGAACAAGAAAGACGACGTAAGTCATTGAGGGCAGACATATTAGGCAGAATCTTTCTAGGCCCTGAACAATGACAGAATATTTGAGAAAATTGGGTCAGATGTTGAGAAAGGCCCTTCTCAGTGTCAAGACAATTAAGGAGAAAGTGAGGCATGCAAACGCTGGAGATCGAAAAGTGTGGTGCTGGAAAAACACAGCAGACCAGGCAGCATCCGAGGAGCAAGAGAGTTAACATTTCGGGCATAAGCTCTTCATCAGGAATTTTTTTGGGGGGGTGCCACTGAGAGATAAATAGGAAGGTGAGGGTGGAGGAGCTGGGAGGGCTATATGTTGGTGGTGGAAATGGTGGAGGATAATTTGCTGTATCCTGAGATTAGTGGGGTGGAAGGTGAGGACCAAGGGGATTCTAGGAGAAAGTGAGGACTGCAGATGCCGGAGACAAGAGTTGAAAAGTGTGGTGCTGGAAAAGCGCAGCAGGCCAGGCAGCATCCGAGGAGCAGGAGAATCGACGTTTTGGGCATAAGCCCTTCTTCAGGAATGAGGCTGGTGTGCCAAGCGGGTCTGGCAATGGAGGAGGCCAAGGACCTGCATGTCCTTGGTGGAGTGGGAGGGGGAGTTAAAGTGTTCAGCCATGGGGCGGTTGGGTTGGTTGGTGCGGGTGTCCCAGAAGTGTTCCCTGAAACGTTCCGCAAGTAGGCGGCCTGTCTCCCCAATGTAGAGGAGGCCACATCGGGTGCAGCGGATACAGGAAATGATGTGTGTGGAGGTGCAGGTGAATTTGCAATGGATATGGAAGGATCCAATGGGGCCTTGGAGGGAAGTGTGGGGGGAAGTGTGGGCGCAAGTTTTGCACTTCTTGCGGTTGCAGGGGAAGGTGCCGGGAGTGGAGGTTGGGTTAGTGGTGGGTGTGGACCTGACGAGGGAGTTGCGGAGGGAGTGGTCTCTCTCCGGAACGCTTTGTCAGATGGGCCCCAGCTTTGCCTGCGTCTTCGTCAGATGGGCCCCAGCTATGCCTGCCTCTTCGTCGGAGTCCAAACCACAGGAGTAGCCATGGGCACCCGCTTGGGCCCCAGCTATGCCTGCCTCTTCGTCGGATATGTGGAACAGTCCATCTTCCGCAGTTACACTGGCACCATTCCCCACCTTTTCCTCCGCTACATCGATGATTGTATTGGCGCTACCTCGTGCTCCCACGAGGAGGTTGAACAGTTCATCCACTTTACTAACACCTTCCACCCCGACCTCAATTACCTGGATCGTCTCAGACACCTCCCTCCCCTTCCTAGACCTCTCCATTTCTATCTCGGGCAACCGACTCAACACAGACATTTACTACAAACCGACCGACTCTCACAGCTACCTACATTACACCTCCTCCCACCCTTCCCCCTGCAAAAACGCCATCCCATATTCCCAATTCCTTCGCCTCCGCCGCATCTGCTCCCAGGAGGACCAATTCCACTACAGAACACCCCAAATGGCCTCCTTCTTCAAAGATCGCAATTTCCCCTCAGACGTGGTTGACGATGCTCTCCACCGCATCTCCTCCACTTCCCGCTCCTTCGCCCTTGAACCCCACCCCTCCAATCGGCACCAGGACAGAACCCCACTGGTCCTCACCTGCCACCCCACCAACCTCCAGAAACATCGTATCATCCTTCGTCATTTCCGCCACCTCCAAACAGACACCACCACCAAGGATATATTTCCCTCCCCACCCCTATCAGCATTCCGGAAAGACCACTCCCTCCGCGACTTCCTCGTCAGATTCACTCCCCCACCAACCCAACCTCCACTCCCGGCACCTTCCCCTGCAACCGC
>NC_057741.1:21172267-21175945 GCF_004010195.1 Chiloscyllium plagiosum | reverse complement strand
ATCTCAGCCCGCTTGGCACACCAGCCTCATTCCTGAAGAAGGGCTTATGCCCAAAACGTCGATTCTCCTGCTCCTCGGATGCTGCCTGGCCTGCTGCGCTTTTCCAGCACCACACTTTTCAACCGGGAGTTCCATCCTTGTTGTGGTTGGAGGGGTGGGGTTCAAGGGCAGAGGTGCATCAATGTAGCGGAGGACTGTAGCCATGGGCACCCACATGGGCCCCAGCTATGCCTGCCTCTTCAATGGATTCGTGGAACAGTCCATCTTCCGCAGTTACACTGTCACCAACCCCCACTTTTCCTCCGCTACATTGATGACTGTATCAGTGCCACTTTGTGTTTCCACGAGGAAGTTGGACAGTTCATCAACTTCACTAACACTTTCCACCCTAATCTTAAGTTCACCTAGACCACCTTAGACACCTCACTCCCCTTCCTGAACCTTTCCAGTGACCGACTCAACATGGACATCTATTTCAAACCCACTGACTGCCACAGCTACCTGGGCTACACCTCCTCCTACACCCCTCTGTAAAAATGTTACCCTTACTCCCAATTCCCTTATCTCCACTAAATCTGCTCCCAGGAGGAGCAATTCCACTCCAGGACATCTCAGATGGCCTCCTATTTCAAGGACCACAACTTCTCCTAATACATGATCAACAATGCCTTCCAGTATATCTCCTCCACTTCCCACACCTCCGCCCTTGAACCCCATCCCTCCAACTGCAACAAGGATAGAACCCCCTGGTCCTCACCTTCCATCCCACTAACCTCCAGATACTGCACATTATCCTCCACCATTTCAGTCACCTATAATCAGACCCCACCACCAGAGATATATTTCCCTCCCCACCCCTATCTGCATACCGCAGAGACCATTCCCTTTGTGACTGTCTCATTAGGTCCATGCCCCCCACCAACCAATCTTCCACAGCTGACACCTTCCCTTGCTGCCCACACCTCCCCTCTCACCTCTGTCCAAGGGCCCAAAGGATCTTTTCACATCCAGCAGAGACTTTCCTGCACACCCAAACACCTCATCTACTGTGTCTGTTGCTTTCGATGTGGTCTCCTCTGCATTGGAGAGACAGGACGCCAACTCACAGAATGTTTCAGGGAACATTTTTGGGACACACGCACCAAACAACCCTGCCATCGTGTGGCCAACCCCTTCAACTCCATCTCCCACTCCACCAAGGACATGCAAGTCCTGGGACTCTTGCACCGGCAGATCCAAGCTACCTGACATTTGGAGGAAGAATGCCTCATCTTCCACCTTGGGACACTTCAACCACACGGCAGCAACATTGATTTCATGAGTTTCCAAATCTCCCCTCCCCCCACCTCATCCCAGATCCAACTCTCCAACTCGGCACCGCCATCTTGACCTCTCCTACTTGTCCATCTGCCTTCCTACCTACCCGCTCCACCCTCCCTACTGACCTATCACAATCACCCCCACTTGCATTCACCTATCGTCTTCACACCCACCTCACCCCAACCTTCATACTCCTATTTACCTCTCAACCCCCTTCACACCACCCCACCCCCTACATTCCTGATGAAGGGCTTATGCCTGCAACATCGACTCTCCTGCCCCTCATTTGCTGCTTGACCTGCTGTGCTTTTCCAATGCCACACATTTCGACTAAGACAAATAAGTCATATTTTTCAGCCAACTCCAAGATGGTATTCTCACCCGTGAACAGAGAGAAGACGATTATCGCAGATTATCATCCTCATTATCATTCTCGTTGGAGTGGCACAGTGACTCTGTGGTTAGCACTGCTGCCTCACAGCACCAAGGGTTCAATTCCACTCTCAAGTGACTGTCTGTATGGAGTTTGTATGCTCTCCTTGCATCTGTGTGCTCCAGTTTCCTCCCTCTGTCCAAGAATATGCAGGTTATGTAGATTAGCCATGTGAATTACCATGATGTGGTGGGTCTGGCTGGGATGATCTTTGAAGGGTTAGTGTGGACTTGATGGGCAAAAGGGCTTTCTTCTGCAATGTAGGGATTCTACAATTCATTATTGCTTAACCTTGCCTCATTCTCCTATTTTCCCAATCACTGGATGGAATCTAGGTGCCGAGATTCCCAAAATTCCCAGTACAGTCAGTAAAAGGGTTGGTCCAATATCTGTTCTTAGGCTTGGGTATAGTCAGTCAGCTGATTTATTACTGTCACAGGTTTCGAGGTACAGTGAAAGGTGTTGTCTTTACAGGCAGATGTTACTACACAGATAAATCAGGGTAAATGGATCACGTGCAGACAGGATCCCCTCCTCAGAGGAGGTGAGGAGTAAGTAGTCAGGCACACCACCACCTGTCTTGGCTCTCTGCCCTATTGTGGTCTGTTTTCTCCTGGAGTAGGTCAAAGGGAGGAATGGAGGGAAAAACAAGTAATTGGTTCAGCCAGTTAGTCAGCAGCTGGAAGCTTTTAAACAGAGGTCAGTCAGCTTGTGGTAGCTATAACATCTTAGTAGCTGTACTCCAGGGTGATGAGAAAGCCAGGCCCAGGGATAAAAGCACAGAGAAGCCTGTGGGGGTGACAGATATTCATATTTGGGCAGAAGGTAGTAGTTTGAGTAGGGGTTCAGCCACAGAGCAAAGAGATAATGGGCCATTAGCGGTGAGTTATAACCCTTAGAGAAAAGGGTACTAAACTTAATGGAAAAGTAAAGCTGATGTACCTACTAGTAAAACAAGGATTGCTGCAGTGATAAAGGATGCCTTGGGACACAGGTGCAACATTTAAAACAGGGCCATACTTCAACATATACTGAAGACAGGAATGGTGAAATCAAATTTAAACATTGTAAAATAACATTGGAAGATTGTGACTTTGCAAACACTTCAGATGCAAGAACAATCGGTAAATGCAATTTTAAAGCATTATTAGAATAACTTCATACACAATTAATAAAGAATGTTTTTTTTAAAAAAGCTGTGAAGACACTAGTGATCTTCACAGTAATTTAAAATAAAATTGTATTCCTGAAAGCAAGAGCAGCTTATAAAACATCAGTTTTAAAATGATACTGAAATTACATATTGCTAAAATACCCATTATAACTAAGAACACAGATATTTGGATGTCTACACGGTCTTGAAGTATTTGAGATCAAGCACTCTACCCTAACAAAAGTCACAAGTGGTTTGTACCTGGACAACACATCGGATTATAACAGCCATTTTAATTGTCTACTTGTATCAAAACACAGAAGTATAGACTAACAGTTGACCACAACAATGCTGGAAATCCCAACAGGTCAGACAGCATCTGTGGAGAGAGAACAAGCTAATGTTTTGAGTCCAGATGACTCTTCATCAGAGCAGTGACCAAACATTTATTGATATACTGCAGCATGACAAGTTCAAAATTTCTGGTAAGATTGTGCTGGGTATTTTGAGATGCAAATATTTATCTTGAAGATTTGAATGTTTGAAATATACGTAATAATTACATTGAGAGCGTGTAATTAATTTGGAGTAATTATAGAATGGCAATAATGAATACTTGCCTTACATTTAAATTTTTATTTTACATTTTGCATTTCAAGAATGCCGTATCTGCTCCCAGGAGGACTAGTTCCACCACAGAACACACCAGATGGCCTCCTTCTTTAGAGACCGCAATTTCCCTTCCCACGTGGTTAAAGGTGCCCTCCAACGC
>NC_057741.1:21006085-21171771 GCF_004010195.1 Chiloscyllium plagiosum | reverse complement strand
AAACTTCCAGTCCCCTTGACTTGTCCGGACTTGTCCGACCTGCCTAGCTCCTTTTCCACCTATCCACTCCACCCTCTCATCCCTGACCTATCACCTTCATCTCCTCCCTCACTCACCCATTGTACTCTATGCTACTCTCTCCCCACCCCCACCCTCCCCTAGCTTATCTCTCCACACTTCAGGCTCTCTGCCTTTATTCCTGATGAAGGGCTTTTGCCCGGAACGTCGATTTTGCTGAAGCTCCTCGATGCTGCCTGAATTGCTGTGCTCTTCCAGCACCATTGATCCAGAATCTCTCTAGCAAGAGAACAGCCCTATGATCTGATAAGACTACAGTGACTTTACCTACCCTGAGTTATTAGTTTAGTTGCTGGAACCTTCTTCGAAAGGTGGATTACTCTTTGTGTTTTAAGAGTCAGTTTGCAGCCAATTTCAGATTTGTAAGCTGCAGTCAAAGAACTATCTCAGAATTTTTTTTTTCAAAGCATGTAAATAGTTGTCAATGGGTACTGGGCTCCAATTTCTGTTTGTAGGTCTGGGTTTCTGGAAATCTGGAAAGCTCAATCCTTGGCAACCTGTAGATAAACAGCTTCTAAAGCATACAACATTGTGGTCAAGTTTTAAGATAGAAAGGCCAGTATTCCATTAGCTTTTTTGTATGCCTGCTCTTAACATTATATTGATCTGCATGCCTGGACCACCAAGTCTCTTTGGGCTACTGCCTTTCTAGCATTTTTTATCAGATAAGAAGTATCCTGTTCTGTTCTAGATGCAAGTGGATGACCTTGCATTTGATTATATTCCAAACTATATGCAAAAGTTCGGCCCAGTCACTTAATCTGTTCATATATCTTTGTAGCTTCCTGCTTCCATCTGCACTGTTTACGATGTCACCTATTTAATTGGCATCAACATATATTTAGATCTATGGCTTTCTATCCCAATATACCAGATCACAGAATCCCTACAGTGTGGAAGCAGGCTATTTGGCCCATCAAGTCCACACTAGCTCTCTGAAGAGCAATTCCCCAGCACCCCCCTCCCCCCCACCCCCATCCTATCCCTGTAATTCCCACGGCTGACCCACCTAACCTGCACATCTTTGGACTATGGGAGGAAACCGGATAACCAAGGGAAACTCACGCAGACGCGGGGAGAATATGGAAACTCCCACAGACAGTCACCTGAGGGTGGAATCGAACCCAGGTCCCTGGTGCTCTGAGGCAGCACTGCTGGCCACTGACCCACCACACCATCCTGATATTGATAAAAGCAGTGAATAATTGAGGCCACAACTGAGATATGTACTGAACACCAATAGTTACATCCCGCTAATTAGAATATTTTCCTATTAACCTCTCTGTCTCCTGATGATCAGTTAATTATCCAGGACAAGAATTTACCTACAACTCTATGAGATTGAAATTCAAACAGTCTTTTATGCGAGCGTTTATACGTGCCTTCAAGAAGTTCAAATAGAAAAAATCAATTAACATTTTCAATTAACTATTTTAGTTCCCACTTCACAAAATTCAATAAAGTTTGATAAGAACACCTACCCTTTACAAATAGCTCTCCTAGAACTGCTGAAAATTTTCAGTGTTCAGTCATTCTTAAATATTGGCTTTAGAATTGGCCAGTGTTATTAGCTGTCTATAATTTCAAAGTTAAATAACAAAGTGGCATGCACAAACTTCCAATCTAATGAAATGGTTCCTAATTCAAGAAAATAATGTATATATTATAGCTAAGGTACCTGTAATGTTTTCAGCTACTTTTAAAACTCTGGGATGCAAACCATCGCATCCTTGGGATATACTAATCTATAATTATATTATTTTCTTCATTGTTGTTGGTCTTTTTTTTTAGTTTTGATGCATCTTCTTAATTCAACATCAATTTCCCTGAGATTTCCTGTCAGAAAGACACCCTTCCACAGCTACTCTCTGTCTTTCATGACCAAGCCAATTCTGTATCTCAGGCCAGCTCATCACAGATCCCATGTGACTTCATTTTCTGTATCAGCCAGCCATGATGGACTTTGTCAAAGGCCTTGCTGAAGTACATGTAGACAACATCTGCTCTGCCCTCATCAATCAACTCTGTCACTTCCTCCCCTCATAAAGCCATGATGTCTTTACTAATAAGTTCATATTTCTCCAAATGTAATAAATCCTGCCCCTAAGAATCTTCTCCAATAATTTCCCTATCACTGAAATAAGGCTCAGCATCATATAATTTCCAGGATTATCTCTGTCGTCCTTCTTAAACAAAGGAATAACATTGACTATCCTCTGGTCCTCTTGGAACTCACCTATGACTAAAGAAGACACAAGGATTTTCTACAAAGCCCCAGCAATTTCCTCCCTCACCTTCCTCAATATTCTTAGATTGATCCCATCAGGTTCTGGGGACTTGTCCACCTTAATGCTTTTCAAAATACCCAACGCCGTCTCTTTTTTTATGTCGACATGTCCTAGAGTATCATCATACCCCTCTCCAGTCTCACCATCCACTGTTTTTTTACTTTGGGAACACTAATGAAAGTATTCATTAAGGACCTCACTTCCTCTGGCTCCTCGCATAATTTCCCTCTTTTGTCCTTGAGTGGAGCTACCCTTTTCCTAGCTACACTCTTACTCCTTATATATGTATAATATACCTTGGGATTTTCCTTAATCCTGTTTGCTAAGGACATTTCCTGGCTCCTTTTAGCCATCCTAACTCATCGTTTAAGTTATTTCCTGTTTTCTTTTCAATATTCTTCAAGGGGTCTGTCTCTCTTCAGTTTCCTAAACATTATGTATGCTTCCTTTTTCTTTCTAAGCCCTCAATTTTCCTCGCCATTCAAGGTCCTGAATGTGGATTGATTCTCAAACAGCCACCCCAAACTCTATATCCCATTCTTGCCTAATATTAGTTAGTTAGCCATAGTTAGTCTTGCCTCAGTATAATAATTTTACCTAAGGACTACTCTTATCTTTATCCATAAGTAACTTTAAATTTACAGAATTATGGTCACTGCTCTCGCCATGCTGCCCCACTAAACCTTCAACCAATTGGCCAGGCTCATTCCCCAATGCCAATCTAATATGACAAAAATGACACAGTGCCAAAATATCATAGAATCCTTACGGTGTGCAAGTAGGTCATTTGGCCTATCGAATCCACACTGACCATCTGAAGAGCATCCCATCCAGACCTACTCCCTACCCTATCCCTGTAACCCCATGGCTAATCCACTTAACCTGCACAACTTTGGACTATGGGAGGAAACTGGAGAACCCGGAGAAAACCCACACAGACATGGGAAGAATGTGCAAACTCCACACAAGGGTGGAATTGATCCGAGGTCCTTGGTGCTGTGAGGTAGCAGGGTAAGATTCAGCTCAAAGTAATTATTCAGTAGAATTCTAGTTCTTTCTTTTCATTGACATTATCACCATTATCATTTTCCAAGGTTCCACATTGCTCAGAACCCCTGAATCCTAATTGTACAAGTATTCTGTGTTGATTTTAGTATCCCTTCCTTGCAAGCTATTTTCCACACTATTCTATATAACTCTTACCATCTATTTTGTATCCTTTGCACCTTCTGGATTCACCAGAATCTATACTATTTTTTGACTTGTTGCATTGTCTCAAATCTCTTTAGCCATCCATGTTTGTTTTTTGATGCAATAGAGATCTTGTTCCTTATGTTATAAACCGATCTTTTATGGCATTTTAAACTGACCTTTTGTTGGTTTACTGATCCTACTCCTAAAAAATAGTGATAGGATCTCCCTGCTCCTCAGCCTTCATACCATTAGCCTCCACATTAAAGTGGTCAACTATTGCCATTTCTACCACTTCCAGCTTTTCGCCATCTCCAAAAATATGTTGGCCTTTCCTTTCAGTATTCTCTCTACAACATCCTGGTCCACTCGTCCATTACTCCCATACCTGCTCCCCTTTCCATAACCCTTCCTATGTTGGTGCTGGAGTTACAAAACCTGCCATTTCACTTTCTCCCTTCCCATGCAGGACCCCAAACACTCCTAAATAAAAACTGGAAAGAACTGCGATTGCTGTATAATCAGGAACAAAAACAGAAGTTGCTGGAAAAGTTCAGCAGGTCTGACAGCATCTATGAAGAAAAATTGAAGTTAACCTTCTGGGTCCAATGACCCTTTCTCAGAACTGATGGTAGCTAGGAAAATGTCGGCTTGTACACAGAAGATAGGATGGGGGAGGGGGTAAGGAATAAATGGTAGGTGGGGATAGAGCCCAAAGAAAGAGAAGAATGGCTGGACAGACAAAGGAGTTGATAGCGATCTGGCTAGATTAGATTCCCTACAGTGTGGAAACAGGCTCTTCGGCCCAACCAGTCCACACCGACTCTCTGAAGAGTAACCCACCGAGACTCATTTCCCTCTGGCTAATTGACCTAACACTATGGGCAATTTAGCATGGCCAATTCACCTGACCTACACATCTTTGGACTGTGGGAGGAAACCAAAGCACCCGGAGGAAACCCACGCAGACACAGGGAGAATGTGCAAACTCCACACAGTCACCCAAGATTGGAATTGAACCTGGTACCCTGGTGCTGTGAGGCAGCAGTGCTAACCACTGAGCAACCATGCCACCCTAGAAAGGTGAATAGCTGTTAATGGAGATTGTTAGTGGCTAACAATAGGTAGTGTGTAATGGCAGACTATGTGATAACAAGGCCTGGTGTGTGGGGTAGGGGGCTAGGACATCGTAGAGTTCAGGACCTAAAATTACTGAACTCTCTATTGAATCTGGAGAGCTGCAAGGTTCCCAAACAGAAGATGAGGTGGTCAGGGGCATTGTATCTGCTCTATTGCCTCAAAATTTTGGTATGCTTTCCTTTATTGTTCAGAGCATTGAGTATAGGAGTTGGAAGTCATGTTGCGGCTGTACAGAACATTGGTTAGGCCACTTTTGGAATAATGTGTGCATTTCAGGTCTCCCTCTTTCAGTATGTTAGAATTTAGAATTAGAATCCCTACTGTGTGGAAACGGGCCCTTCAGCCCAACAAGTCCACACTGACCCCCCAAAGAGTATCCCACCCAGATCCATTCCCCTACATTTACCCCTGACTCATGCACCTAACCCAAACATCCCTAAACACTATGGGCAATTCACCTGACCTGCACATCTTTGGATTGTGGGAGAAAACTGGAGCACCCAGATGAAACCCACACAGACACAGAGAGAATGTGCAAACTTCACACAGTCACCCAAGGCTGGAATCGAACCTGGGTGCCTGGTGCTGTTACACAGTAGTGGTAACCACTGAGTCAATGTGCTGCCCCTTGTGAAACTTGAAAGGATTCAGAAAAGATTTACAATTGTTGCCAGGGTTGGAGGGTTTGAGCTATAGGGAGAGGCTGAACAGGCTGGAGCTGTTTTCCCTGGAGCGTCGGAGGCTGAGTGGTGACCTTACAGAGGTATATAAAATCACGAGGGTGGGGGGAGTCAAGAACTAGAGGGCATAGGTTTAGGATGAGAGAGGAAAGATTTAAAAGGGACCAACTTTTTCACGCAGAGGGTGATGCATGTATGGAATGAGCTGCCAGAGGAAGTGGTGGAGGCTGGTCCAATTACAATATTTAAAAGGCATCTGGATGGGTATATGAATAGGAAGGGTTTAGGTGGATATGGGCCAAGTGCTGGCAAATGGGACTCAATTAACTTAGGATATCTGGTCGGTGTAGACAAGTTGGACTGAAGGGTCCATTTCCATGCTGCCTAGCTCTATGACTCTATAACTCCCTCTCTATGGCAAGAAGAAAGTAATACTGAATGGGATGGGCTTAGGCTAGCTGGTTGGTGGCACAGTGACTCAGCGGTTAGCACTGCTGCCTCACAGCACCAGGGACCTGGGTTCGATTCCAGCCTTGGGTGACTGCCTGTGTGGAGTTTACACATTATCCCCGTGTCTGCGTGGATTTCCTCCCATACTCGAAACATGTGCAGGTTAAGTGGATTGTCCATGCTAAATTGCCTGTAGTGTCCAGGAATGTGTAGGCCAGGTTGGTTAGCCATAGGAAATGCAGTGTTACAGGGATAAGGAAGGGGAAGTGGGTCTGGGTGGGATGCTCTTCAGGGGGTCCATGTGGACTTGATGGGCAGAATGACCTGCTTCCACACTGTAGGGGTTCTATGATTCAACAGCAGAAAAATAGTGAAACAGATGGTTGACCCAGTATCCTTTTTTTTAATGTACATTATAATAGATGCTGTAAAACATCTCCCAATACCAGAAGAGGGCGGTTCCACTGACCTGGAACTAGGTGTAATATTGTTCACCAAGCGTCACCCATATTAATGGGAACATGTTGCTGCACAGCACAACATAACTTGTCCCTGGTCAAGGATTGAAGGCACTGCTCTGTAACCATATTGGAAGCTGTTTGCACTCACTTGGACCTGAAGGAGCAAGGCGCTCCGGCTACTGGAGTGTCTTTGCAGACCGTGTGTGGTTAGTACATCACCCACATGGAGCAAGAGCCACATGGCACTGAGGGAGGTGGAGCTGAGCTGACTATTCAGTGGGTACACACCCAAGACAAGTTCAGTTCCCGGAGATGGTGGCGGCTGCTTATACCCAGCTCAGTCCTGGCTCCAGGCGCCGTGGAGCACCCGGGAGAGGCGGCAAAGTCCAACCCGCTGGTGAGGCCCATCTCTCGGGACACGGGCATTGGCAACACACCGTCCCTGCTCTGCTAACCGGGTGAGTGGCGCGCTGCACTCATCTATTCACTTTCTTCTCTCTCGTTTATACCTCCCCGTTTCCCAAGCCGTTATCCCCTGTAGGAGTGTGGGTGTCATTTATCTCTTTATTCTCTCTCTCTCTCTCAGCAGAACCACACACAGTACTTTAAGCACTTTTCTGTGTGTGTGTGTGTGGTTCATATATTGAGCATAAAGGCGTTCGGCTACTTGTGTGAGACAGCACAAGTTGATTGAGAAACTTTCTTTATAAAGCAAGTGGAATCGATTAATGAAAATGAAGTTTTAGGAAATCCGACTGGAATTAAAACTTATTTCCCCGCTATCTTTCGTAAATGTCGTTATTGATTTCAATAATTTATGTTAGAATTAATTGCAGAAGTAACTGCACTTGCTTCCTGTTCCTATTTCCCTGTAGGAGTCTGTCCGAACTGCAGACGCTGGCAGAGATGGGAGAGCTAGCACATCAGTGTCAGTACGATGAGAACGGACACACTCTGGTGCACTGGGCAGCGCTCACCGCTTCCGTCTCGCTTCTCAGGTATTTGGTAGATTTGAGACTCCCTGTGAATCTGCCCAGCCGCTCTGAACCGGCGCAGCGACCTATTCACTGGGCAGCGGTCAAAGGACACATCCCTGTTACAGAAATTCTCCTGCAAGCTGGCGTCTCAATTGACGAGAGGGATCAGAGAGGATGCACTCCTTTAATAATAGCTTCGCAATATGGACACATTGCCCTCTGTTGCTACCTGGTGGGGAAAGGAGCCAGTCTGCAAGCATGTGACAGCCAAGGTGACAATGCACTGCACTGGGCTGCATTTAAAGGTGAGGTGTAACAATTATGTTTCTGCGATGTACATTTTGAAGGTTTCCTTTGTGAATTGAACTCGTAAACTATTGTAGCCCTGATTGAGTGTTAATATGTAATGAACAATATAAAGGTTCCGTGGAAGTAACAACAGTGCACAGCCAATTAGACAGCTGTGTTAGTAAGCTCAACAGGGACCCTGGATTTGATTTTCTGGTTATTCATAGTCAATAAGAAGTAATCTATTAATGCCTGTACTACCGTAACCAGTCAGCTGTGGCCAATCATTTTCTCTAGATATTATTTTACAACATAATTTACTGCAGCCAATTAGATATATTACTCCCTTCTTAATCTGAATTTAAAAATAAGACCCAGATTATTTTCAGTCAATAATATGTCTGTGTATATGTTTTCAGGATGGACATTCTTATCTTGTAAACAATTAACGTAATCCATCTTAAATCTATGCACCTATTATCACTTGAGAACATACAAAACTGGATTGGCGGCAAATAACAGCTTGATGAGTTGATTTCATAAACCAAGATAAAGGCTTCAGCTTGTAACTTCTGCTGACATTCAGAACTGGCCTTGCCGTGGTTGGTAGATAGGATGTCAGATCATGAGGAAGCAAATTGACTATGCTTATACTACCAGCTGACTGGATAAGGAAAGATGAGCTTAGGACAGGAAAGAATATTTATAAAAAGGAGCATCAAAATAGAAAATTCGTTCCAACTTCCATTTCATCAAATTTGAATCTAATCACCTGCTCAGACAAGAGAAAACCAATTATTCATTATAGTCATGCTATAATGCCTGCCATGCCAAAATTAAAATTAGGCCTAACCACAGAGGTATGCTCGAAAATTGATCACATTGTTTCAAGGCAAGAAAGAGTGTGTGTCTTTGGATGAAAATTGCAAAGAAATGATGGAGTTTATACAGTGTGGTTTATGGACCAAAAATGTGCATTCAGACAACAGAATTAAAATAACGCAGTTGCTCTTAAGCTTCTACACATGATTTGATCTGTTTGAACTTTGTGTACTTAGAAAAATATACATTTATTACTGGTGGGTAAATTTCAACCAAGAGATTAGGATTTATTTGTATCAACAGTTTCAGGTTTATATAAATAAGTGGGAAATTGGGTTTAAAGTGTGCACAGCAAATGTGCAAAGTACATTAACTTGTGTTCCACAGACAAAGAGTCGGCATTGAAGGGCTGGCACAAAAACAAAACAAAGATAAAATATTGACAAGTGTTAGTTTCTTAAAAACAGAAAATGTTGCTGGTTTTCAAGATATTCTGATACATCTCTCACAAGCCAGGCATCAGAAACGTCTCAATTTGATTGGAAACCAGTTATTAATAAGTGTTGTGCCTTGCCTGCTATAACTGTGTAACTTTTATCCAAAGCTTTTTCTCACACAGTTAACACTTGCACACCGCTGTAATGGACTTGGGAAGTGAATTACTTTTAGCGACTGAGTCATACACACGTTTTCTAAACAAAAAAGGTGTTGGATGTATTCTTGTTTGCAAACAATGTATGATTTACAGATGTTGAATAATGTAGCAATTTTTAATCTAATGCTAGGGTGATTCACAATGTTTATATAAAGCATGCCATGAATGTTTTTATATTAGTCAATTCTAATTATTTGTCTTTCAAAGCACAGAATAGAACCAATCCACATTACTTAATGTATTACTACAATTATTTAATTTCAGCTGAAAACCTCAATACTGTTTTGGGACTAAAAATAGAAACTATTTTTAGCTTGTTGAAAATGTTTCATCCATTTGCTATCTGTGAAGATGTTACTTTAAATTAGTTTATCCATTCTTGGGCTACAGTTACTTGCAGCTGTTCTTTCAGTGCCAAGTTAAACTGATTCATACCAATGCTTCGATTTTAATACAAGTGACTACTTTGTTATGTGGAGACCGACAGTACACAATCAACCACAGATTAGTACAAATTATGAATAATATAGCAGTCTCATGTGAAGAAGTACAAGACTAGGAGTTATGAAGATTTTTTTTTCAATTCCCATCAAACATTAGTGGTCCTATCTATGATTAGACTTAAGGCACATTGTTAATGCATAATAGGTGAAACTTTGTTCAAACAGATGAAGTAGCTGACCTGCAAGGTTTGCAAATCTAATATGAGGTGGGCACTGAAAATTAAGCCCCATGACTCCACAGACCATATTAAAAGTGCAAATGTCTTACTTTATCACCAAAATAATCAATTTGTTTTTCTTTATTACTGTTATTGAGACCAAAAGAGACTTTAAACAAGTTTCTTCAATGAACTAAAACAATGTTAAAGAACAAAGTGTCAGAAGCTATTATTGAAAAAGTTATAGCAATGCACTTCCAACAAGTTGAACACAATCCGATAAAGTCAACATGGTTTTGTGAAAGGGAAATCATGTTTGACCAGTCTTTGAGGAGGTGACATATGCTGTAGATAGAGCAGAACTAGCGGATTTACTGTACTTAGACATCCAGATGGCATTTGATAAAATGCCACACCAAAGATTATCATGAAAGCAGAAGCTGATGTGTAGGAGGTAACATATGGTATGAATGGAAAATGAGCTGACCAACAGGAAGCAAAGAATAAGCATAAATGTGTCCTTGTCAATTTGGCAAAATATATTGAGTGGTGTGCCACAGAGATTGATGCTGGGACTCCAACTGTTTACAATTTACAGAAGTAAATTTGATAGAGGGATGGAAGATATACTTGCAAATTTATTGATGATGCAAAGATAGCTCGGAAATTAAGTCATAGAAGCAGAAGTTGGCCATTCAGCCCATTGAGTCTATTCAACCATTCACAGAGATTATGGCTGCTCTGATAATACTCAATCCCCATCTTTATAACCTTTGATTCCCTTACTGATTAAAACTCTGTTTATTTGAGCCTTGAATATGCTTAAACACCCAGCCTCAACAGTCATTAAGAATTCCACACTTTCATTACGCTCTTGACAGAATAAATTCCTCTTTTCCTCGGTCTTAAATTAGCTACTGCTTACTCAGAGAATCTGCTGTCTGGTCCTAGACTGTCCTACAAGCGGAAGCGTTTTCCTGTCAAGCCCTGAAAAAGTCTTATGTTTCAAAAAGATCGCCTCTTCTTCTTCTAGGCTTTGGTGAATACAAATCCAAACAACTTAACTTGTCCTTATAAGAAAATCCCTGTATAGCTAAGATCAACCTAGTGAAATTGCAGGTCTACCTCCAGTGCCAATAGGTCTTTCCTTAGATAAAGGGCCCAAAATTGTTCACTGTATTCCAGCTGTGGTGTTACTGATGCTTTGTATACATTTAGCAAGATCTCTCTAGATTTATACTCCATTCCCTTTGAAGTGAAGACCGGCATTCCATGTGCTTTCCTTATTACCCAGTGAGCTGATAATGTGTTGCTGGAAAGGCGCAGCAGGTCAGGCAGCATCCAAGGAGCAGGAGAATTGACGTTTCGGGCATGAGCCCTTCTTCAGGAATGATTCTACAGCATCTGCAGTCCTCACTTTTTCCCTTATTACCCAGTGAGCTTAGCTGCAAACTTTTTGTAATTCCTGCATGGCAAAGCACTATGTGTTGCAAGTTTCTGCAGTCATTATTCATTTAAATAATATTCAGCTCCTCTATTCTTCCTGACAAAGTGCATAACCTCACATTTTACCACATGATATTCCATCTGTCAAATTCTTGCCCACTGATGTAACCTGTCTCCAACCCTGTATTGACTCTTTGTTTCATCCTCACTATATTACTTTTCACCTATTTTTGTGTCATAACAAACTTTGCAATAATACGTTCATTGTCCTCATCCAAGTCATTAATGTATATTGTAATTAATTGTGGACCTAGCTCTAATCCTTGTGACAGTCCACTCATTACTGGTTGCCATCCGGAAGATACCCTCCTTCTTCCAACTCTTTGGACTGAATCTTACATTTTATTGGCTAAATTCAAATTGCATTGAGATTTCTAGAGGCCTTTCTTGCATTATCTCACAAGCTCAAGGCATAAATTACTTGCCCATCCCTTATGAAGTCCCCCATTTCCACTACCTGCCCCATCTTACCACGTGCCACTCTCACAACAATTTGCAACTCATTGAATACCCTGGAATTCAGCAGCATCCCTCGTGCCCATGCCAGCTGAAAATCCCATTGTGCATGTGGATAAGCAGTCTGTCCACAGCTGCCCTGCACAGCTCCTGACATTTTCCACTGACATGGCAGACAGGAGGATGTGGGTATCCTGCTTCATGGGACAAGCTCCTAGATTTCCTGGTGGATGGGATGATGCACAGGCAGGACTTCCTGCTCCCCCCCCCCCCAAGACAGCAGGGATGCTACCACACACCAGCTTGGTCTGAGGTTGCCTCCCAATTTAAAGCAATATCAGCAGCATGAAGGAATCTCCTGCTTTGTCGGTCAGTTCATTGTCCTTCTCCCCTCTGCCAGCATAAGTGCTACCATCTTCTGTCCAATACATTACACTAACTCTGCCACTGTACCCACCTCTCACTATGGCACATGCTTCACCACTCTCACTATAGCCTGAAACATCTTTCTTCTAATTCATACCCACCACAATCTCCAATAACACTAACCCTGCATGTCCTCTGTGCTGCCCACTCATTTGCTTGGGACATCTCCCCAATTGCATCAAGAGTAACAGCTATGCCATCCACTTCTATCTTCTGTAGTACCCGCCTTTCAATCCCATTCCTTCAGGAAAACAGACTACAATATGGCAGAAAGACTCCAAACACCGGTGTGCTTTCCATCCTTTGACTCCTATGAGGAGAGGATTGTGACTATGATCCTAGCGAGCAGTGCCTGGTCTGGTTTTGGATATTGGGTCTGACTTACTATGCCAGGAACTTAGATTAGATTAGATTAGATTACTTACAGTGTGGAAACAGGTCCTTCGGCCCAACAAGTCCACACCGACCTGCCGAAGCGCAACCCACCCATACCCCTACATTTACCCCTTCACTTAATACTACGGGTAATTTAGCATGGCCAATTCACCTGACCTGCACACCTTTGGACTGTGGGAGGAAACCGGAGCACCCGGGGGAAACCTACACAGACACGGGGAGAATGTGCAAACTCCACACAGTCAGTGTGGAGGGAGGCGGGAATTGAACCTGGGTCTGTGGCGCTGTGAGGCAGCAGTGCTAACCACTGTGCCACCGTGCCGCCAATCTTGTGTAAAGTCCTATGCCAAGCTTCCTGGCTTTGTGTCTCTGCTAAACAACACAGGAAGGCAGCAGTAACATGATCCTTATATCCCCAACTGAAACTGGCAAAGCATAAAGAGGTAAGGGAAGACAATGATGCAGCTAGGATCAGTGAGTGAGCATTATAACAGCAAGTGAAAAGCCGAGAAATGCAATACGGTGCAGTCCGTGAACTGGGTGCATGTCCCTGAGTGCGCAGTGTCCTTGCTGCAGCATGTCAGTGAGAGTTGCCAGGGCAGCCTGAAGTGCATTGTTGAAGTGCAGAAGCATCCCAGTAAGTGGATCAGAGATGTACGTGAGAGTTCTTAGAGGCTGACACACAGAATCACTGAATTGTTATAGTGCAGAATGAGCCCAGTCAGCACATTGTGCCTGAATTGGTTCAATTATCTACAGCCAATCTCCTGCCTTTGCCCATAACCCTGCACATTATTTCTATCCAAATAATTGTCGGATGCTCCCTTAAATGCCTCAATTGAACCAGCCACCATCACATTTCCAGGTAACAAACACATTCTATCACCTAACAACCCACTGTGTAAAAAAGTGTTTTCTTATTTGTGGGCGGCACGGTGGCACAGCAGTTAGCACTGCTGCCTCACAGCGCCGGAGACCCAGGTTCAATTCCCGCCTCAGGCGACTGACTGTGTGGAGTTTGCACGTTCTCCCAGTGTCTGCGTGGGTTTCCTACGTGCACTCCGGTTTCCTCCCACAGTCCAAAGATGTGCAGGTCAGGTGAATTGGCCATGCTAAATTGCCCGTAGTGTTAGGTAAGGGGTAAATGTAGGGGTATGGGTGGGTTGCGCTTCGGCAGATCGGTGTGGACTTGTTGGGCCGAAGGGCCTGTTTCCACACTGTAATCTAATGTAATCTAAAATCTTATTTCACCCTTACTTAATTTGCACATCACTTTAAATCCATATTCTCTCATTCTTGTTTCTTTTACAATCAGAAACAGCTTTGCCTTATTTATTCTGTCCAGCTCGCTCATGATTTTGAAAACCTAAATCAGATCTCTCGGCCTTCTTCACTCAGGGAGAACAGTCTCAACTGCTTCAATCTATTCTCATAGTTGAAACCATTCCAGTAAATTATTTCTGCTCCCTCTCCTATGGATTTGCATTTTTCTTATAATGTTATGCCCACAACTGTATACAATACTCCAGCTAACTCTAACAAGTATCTTGTACAAATTCAACATCACCTCCTTGCCCTCTATACTGTGGACCTATTAATAAAACCAAGAACACTGAATGCTTTATTTACCGATCTTTCCATCTGTCCTGTTGCCTTTAATGATCTGCACATATATACTCGAGCACTCTTTTTAGAATTTTACCCCCTATTTTGTATTGTCTTTAAGTGTTCTTCCACTCAAAGTGCATCACCTCATACTTCTCTACATTGAAACCTGTTTGCCACTTAGCCACCCACCCCACCAACATTGCAAAATTCTTTTGGAATTATGCACTATTTTCCCCACAAGTTTACAATTTTTCAAAATTCAATGCCATCTGCAAGCTTGAAAATTGTCTCCTGCATACCAAGATGCAGATCATTGTTATACATCAGGAAAAATAGGTTTCCCATTACAAACTCCATTTTCAATCTTTCTCTGCCCAAAAAATAAGCATTGACCATTACTCTCTGGTTTCTACACTCGGTCAGTTTTGTAGCTAAATAAAAGCCAAAAGAACTGCAGATGCTATAAATCAGAAACAAAAACAGACATTGCTGGAAAAGCTCAGCAGGTCTGGCAGCATCTGTACCGAGAAATCAGAGTTAATGTTTCGGGTCAAGTGACCCTTCCTCAGAACTGATATGTTGCCTGCGATTGAAAAGTCTTAGTAATGAGGATAGACTGAATTACTGGGTTAATTTACATGTAGTACTGACACCAGTGTTTCCCCTTGGACCATTGCCTCCCTCCCCAGGCATTTGCCAGCAGCATCATACTGAGTGGGTGCTGTTTGTTACCTTATGAAACTGCGATTGTTCATTTTCCCGAGGTCATAATGACTAAGTAATGTTTTGCACTCGCACCCTTACAAAGTAACCTGTTTTCTGGTGTCCTTTTATGAGGTTATCTGTTTATACTCTTCATTATATGGCATTCTGCCCTTTGTGGTTTATACCATTCATCATAAGTTCTCCATTCCTCAGTGTTTACACTATTTGTGCTTCAATCCCCCCTGCTTATGGATGGGGTCTTATCTCAACTATCTATAGCCATTCCTTAACATTAATTTTTTTTTGTTGCTCCTATAATTTCAGTATACCTATATGCATGAAATGTAATGGCAATTACTTAAGAAGTCTTTGATTATGGTGGGATCTGACTTTCCCTTCTGCACTTTACTAAATAACGAGTTTTCTCTTTCCTAAGGTTTCTATGAGGCACTTCATTAACTTATCTCTTTGCCGTGAACATGAAGTCCGCGATTCTGTCTGTGAAAACTACTGCCTCAACTAACAATTCTGTTCAGCCATCAGCAACTCCAACCTATGTAGTCTCTTATTGAAGCCTTTTAATTGTGAATAGGACATAAGGAAGCCATAAAAAGATGGAACAAATGAAGTATAATGTGGGAAAATGGGAAATTGTGCATTTTGACAGGAAGAGTGAAAAGAAGCATATTGTCAACACAATGAGACATTACAGAGATACAAAGGGATCTGGATGCTTGAATCACAATAAGTTAGTGTATTTTGTTTGAGTAATTGGAAGTATTTAGGAAAGTTAATAGAATGTTTTAATTTATCATAAGGGGGACTGAATACAAAAATAAGATGTTCTGCTTTAATTATATGGGCCATTGGTGAGACTATATCTGGAACACCGTATATAGTATTGATCGCCTTTTCTAAGGAAGGTCATAAATGTATTGGAGTCTAGATTAGAGTGGTGCTGGAAAAGCACAGCAGGTCAGGCAGCATCCGAGGAGCAGGAAAATCGACGTTTCCAGCATCTGCAGTCCTTGTTTTTACCACATAAATGCAATGGAGGCAGTTCAAAGAAGGTTTAATAAACTCGTATCTGGAATGAGAGTTAGTGTGGGTTAGGCTTGCATTCATTGGAGTTTAAGGGTATGACGTGACTTGATTGAAGATTGTGAAGAACCTTGACAGGGTTCGTGTAGAAAGTATGTCTCCACTTATGGGAGAATATAGATCTAGCGGTCACTGATTCCTGATGAAGGGATTTTGCCTGAAACATCAATTCTCCTGCTCCTTGGATGCTGCTTGACCTGCTGTGCTTTTCCAGCACCACGTTCTCGACTCTGATCTCCAGCATCTGATGTTCTCACATTTTCCTAGGGTCGCTGTTTACGTTTCAGGGGTTACCTGTTTAAAACTGAGATTCAGTAAAAGTCTTTCTCTCAGACTCTTTGGAACTCTTCCTGAAAAGGTGACGGAAGTGAAGTTCTTAAATATTTTTAAGACTGATGTAGATAGACTCTTGTTAAACAAGATGGTAGCTTATCAGGGGTAGGAGGGAACGTGGAGTTGAGATTACAAACAAATCTTATTGAACGTTGGAGCAGGCGTGAGGAGTTGAATGGCCTACTTTGCTCCAAATCATATCTTCATATATCCTCTACATAGGTACACTTCCCTAACAACTCTTTGCTTTGTTACTAGAGCCTTGTGTATAGGCGTTGGGAGGTCATGTTGTGGCTGTAGAGGTCATTGGTTTGGATACTTTTGGAATATTGCATGGAAGTTTCGAATTCCAATTCCTATTGGAAGGATGTTGCGAAACTTCAAAAGGATTCAGAAAAGATTTACAAGGATGTTGCCAAGGTTGGAGGATTTGAGCTATAGGGACAGGCTGAATTGGCTGGAGCTGTTTTCCCTGGAGCGTTGGATGCTGGGGAGAGACCTCATAGAGGTTTATAAAATCACAAGGGGCATGGATAGGATAAGTTGACAAAGTCTTTTCCCTGGGGTGGGAGAGTCCAGAACTAGAGGGCATAGGTTTAGGGTGAGAAGGGAAAGATATAAAAGAGACCTAAGGGGCAACCTTTTCATGCAGAGGGTGGTACAAGTATGGAATGAGCTGCCAGAGGAAGTGGTGGAGGCTGGTACAATTGCAACATTTAAAAGGCATCTGAATGGATATATGAATAAGAAGGGTTTGGAACGATATGGGCCAGGTGGGACTAGATTGAGTTGGGATATCTGGTTGGCATGGATGAGTTGGACTGAAGGGTCTGTTTCCGTGCTGTACATCTCTATGATTCTCTGACCCTATGACTAATATTTCCCTCATTTTCCTGCGGAATTACAATGACTAGTTTTGTTTTATATGGGAAGGATCACTAGTTTGCACTAGCTGGACACATAAGATCCGTCTGTGCATTGGAGGTCTTCATATTATAGAGCCTTCCTCAGCAGAAAGGTGGTTATTTTGACCAAAGAGTGAAATGAATGGCATGATAATAACTTATGCCTATTAAAGGAAGGACTTAACAAGTAATTTTGCTTCTAAAGCCTGATTACCAGAATATGAACTTGCTGACAGGTGCTAAACTAAACATCTGCAAATTTAGTCATAAAGTGTTGATTATACACAATTTTCACAGAGTAGGGCTTCCAGCAGCTAGATCCACTGAAGGTGTGCTGTATGCGGGCTGACACACAGCAGCATGTTGGAGGATGGCTCAGGAATTCAAGGGAGAGGGTACACAAGTTCCTGAATATGGCACTGGTGGTCCTGCTGGTGGGACTCCAAAGCTTATACCTGAGGATGACATCTTGCCTTATCCTCTATCCTGCAGGTTGTGTTTGGCCAAGCTTTATCTTGGTGACACCTATAAAGTGTTCAGTGCAATATAGGACCACAAAACATGCATTTTTTTCAGTCAGTTCCAGGAGAATTTATTGAATAACTGTTGCTAGAATGTCAGTGGTGTTTGAGAAAGTGTCCCAAGAAGTCTGCTAATATTGTTCAGATGTCCTCTCCAGCAGGTATTGAACAAGTATCCCCTTAATCACAGAATCCCTTCTATGCAAAAAGAAGCCATTCGGCCCATCAAGTCTACACCAACCATCCAAAGAGCACCCCATCCAGACCCTCACCCTCTGTAACACCACATTTACTATAGGTAGCCCACCTTAGCTGCACACTGGACAACTTAGCATGGCCATTCCACCCAACCTGCACATCTTTGGACTGTGGGACAAAACCCATGCAGACACAGAGAGAACATGCAAACTCCACACAGACAGTCACCTGAGGCTGGAATCAAACCCAGGTCCTTGGCACTGTAAGGTAGCAGCGCTAACCACTGAACCACTGTGCTGGCCTTTAAGTAATGCTTGAAATTCACTGTTGGGAGAGAATATTATGTGAAGCACTAGCCACTACAATTCTCTACAGCTTCCTTAATGGGGACATATGTGCATTTCAAATGATAATCATCCTCTTAGCAAGTTTATAGATGGTTATTCCTAGTGCAGGCTCCAAGTCCATTATTAAGCTGGTGCCTTGTGTTAAACAAAGGCTAATCTGTATGCTGGCACAAGATCCCATCTTGGACATTATTATTACATATTATGACTTAGTATAGATTCTGAAACAAACCACCAAATAGTTCCTTGAAAGTGGTTATGTTCAGTCATTGTTCAGGTATTATTAAACCATGTTTCTCTCACTGGGAAGTGTATCCTTTTATTGCAAACTAGACCCCTTTTACTATCAGGTGCCTTGATGTATTTTGTACTTTACAGTCAATACAGTTTAGCTACTAGCTAAACTCATGGGGCAAATTTCCTGTCTTATGAATTATAGGAACTTCGGAACAGGAGTATGCAATTCAGCCCATCAAACCTGTTCTGCTATTTAATGAGATCATGGCTGATCTGTGGCCCAACTCCATATATCTGCCTTTGGCTATTATCCCAAAATAGCATTATTTTTAAAAAAAAACTAGTGCAGATTTAAAATTAAGAACTAACCTAACATCACTGGCTGCTTTTGGAAGAGGGTTCGAAACCCCTACCACCCTTTGTGTGTAAAAGTACTTCCTCACATCTCTCCTGAACAGTCTGGCCCTAAGTCTCAGACTGTGCCCTCCAGTTCTAGAATCTTTATCTTTATCTACCCTGTTTCTTCCTGTTAATATCTTGAAAGCTTCGATAAGATCACCCCTTAAGATCACCCCTTAACCTTTTAATTTCTAGAGCAAACAGGCCTAATTTTTATAATATATTCTTATAACCTAACCCTTGAAGTCCAGGTATCATTCTTGTAAATCTTCATTGTAATCCCTCCAAGGCCAATATATCCTTCCTAAGGTGTGGTGCCCAGATCTGCTCACAGTACTCCAAGTGGAGTAACTAGGATTTTGCATACCCTCTGCATTCTTATACTCATGTGTTCTAGATATAAAGGCCAGCATTCCATTAGCCTTCTTGATTATTTTCTGCCCCAGTTGCTGACATTTTAAAGATCCATGCACCTGATCCCCAAGTCTCTTTGGACATCCACTATATGGACAATCTCAGACTTGCTTACATTGAACTCCATCTGCCACAGTTTTAGCCATCCACTTAGTCTATCAATATTCCTTTGCAATTTAATACTATCACCTACACTGTCTACAGTGCCACCTAACATTGTGTCATCAATAAATTTGAACATGCATTTTTCTATGCCTTTGTCCAAGTCGTTAATA
The DNA here is from genome assembly GCF_004010195.1 of Chiloscyllium plagiosum. Classification (NCBI taxonomy): domain Eukaryota; kingdom Metazoa; phylum Chordata; class Chondrichthyes; order Orectolobiformes; family Hemiscylliidae; genus Chiloscyllium; species Chiloscyllium plagiosum. Next base: position 21,152,253 of record NC_057741.1, on the reverse strand, counting down.
AATAATGTGAATAATTGAGGCCCTAACACAGATTCTTGTCACATCCTGCCAATTCAAGTACCTGCCCATTATCCATACTTTCTGTCACCTGCCACTCAACAATTTCCCAACATGGTCAATAATTTACCCTCAATTCATGTTGATGCAGCATATCCTTCGCCAGCGCAGGTGTACATATGCTATTGGCTAATGTAAGCTCAACTTAATTGGATGTAAAAAATTTAGTGTAGTGTTGTACACGTTAAAAGTTACAACAAAAGATAAATGTGGTGTCAGTTTGAATGTGGTAATTTCTGACCAGGGAATAAAGGCAATATTACTGACACAACAAGCATTAATAATGATGGAAATATTGGAATAATTCTACCAATACACACACACACACACACACACACACGTGCACAGATACACACACACACTCACACATACACAGACACCCACACACACATACACACACAAAGACACACACACATACACTCACACATATACACACACAGACAGACACACTCTCACACACACAGACACACTCACACATACACACAGACACACACACACTCACACATACAAACACACACACAAAAATACATCAAATATGTTAGAATAGAATATGAGCTTCAAGTATATTGAGCCAGCTCTGATAGAAGGTCATTGACCTGAAGTGTTAACTCTTATTTTCTGTTCACAGATGCTGCCTGATCTGCTGAGCATTTTCAATGTTTTTTTTGTTTTCATTATAATGAAGCTCATTTTGTAAGTATTTAGCACTTTACCGTGCCTCTAGAATGAAGTCACTCAGTTTAGTTCTGGTGTCGTCAAGAAGCCAAATCATGTAGGAACTAATCGGTAATTGAATGCATCACTCAACTTGAACAATTGGCTACCACAGATCCAAACTCATGGGAAAACCAACCCCATTTTACCCACTTTTCATACTTGCTTTTATTTACAATTTGTGAAAATAAATATTCATGTGAACTTCTCATAGGATACTCTGACAGTTACAATTTAAGTCATATTAAAAGTCTGGCCAATTTTCAGACTTTAATTTCATAATGTATTATTGAAATGGACAGCTGGGTTTCATCAGAATAGAAACTACAATAAATTCTCATTCCAGGCTGACACAGATACTTTGCAGCCACCTATTTGTTTTTTCTGAAATTTCCTATTTATAACTGTTCCTTGCTCAATCCTAGCTGACTGTTCTGGAATTTACAATATAGAAGAATCTGCATATAGCAGCAGTCTGCCTACTGCAGTGAGCATCTCGTTTCAAAATGCAACAGGAAGGGATTAAAAAAATTAAACTTTGGCCCCCAATATTCCCCACAGAGGAATTTAGACCAAGGAGATTGGAATTGTGCCTATTGATGTTCTGAAAAGCTGACACTGCTGCAGTTTATAGGGACAGTTAATTTAAATGTCAATTAGCATTTCTCTGAATGACAGTGTTCTGAATGGGTGTTGGGGAGAAAATGCTTGAAGATTAGGTTGCAATGTCTAAAGATTGAATGATGGAGGAATCAAAAACTATAGGGTACAGACAAGAAAGTGGGGCTGAAGCTATGATCAAATGAGCCACGATTTTATCAACTAATGGCACAAGCTTAGGGGGCCAAATGGTCTTCTCCTGCTTTTGACTCATATGCTGACATATGTTCATACATGAGGTTGAGGAAGCAACTGATAAGTCTGCCATGTAGCAGTAATCGTTGGTCATGTGATTGTTGCTCAACTTTATAAGAGCTTCTTTCATAGAGGCAACCAGGGACAAGAGCAGTGCAAAAAATATTCAAGAAAACAGTTTCAGTAAGTGATTTCCAAACTTTCTTTGAAGAGATTTAGTAAAGATGAGATGAAGGAAGCCACAAACAAACAAATATCTTTCATCAAATGGTAAGAGGTGGCACTGGCCCTGAATTTTAGCTTCAACACTCAAGCCATTCTCCCTATAATTCTCTAAATTAGTAGCTGTACAATAGGCTCCTTATATTGCACACTGGTGGAGAGAGCATGAACTAAGGATCGAGAATCTATTTATTTGTCAGAAATCTTAATTCTTGTTAAATACAGAAACCTGATCCATGCTTTCTGTCCACCTGGGTCCAAAAGACAAGCAAAGTGGGGAATTCTGTGTACTTTTAAAAATCTTCTGGAGTAATGGGGTTTGATTTCCAGCTCAGGATTAGAGTGGTGCTGGAAAAGCACAGCAGGTCAGGTAGCATCCGAGGAGCAGGAAAGTCGACATTTCGTGCGAAAGGAATGAGGCAGGGAGCCTCCGGGGTGGAGAGATAAATGGAACTTCTTCAAGGTAGGCATCCTTGCAAGAGGATTCGCAGTAAGGTTAAAATCAACAAGGTAAAAGTGAGGACTGCAGATGCTGGAGATTAGAGTCAAGACTAGAGTGGTGCTGGAAAAGCACAACAGGTCAGGTTTAACCAGTGAAGCTTAACAGAGATGCTGTCTAAGGAACTCTGATGAACAGTCATCTAGATGCGAAATGTTAGCTTTCTCTCTCTCCATGGGTGTTGCCTGAACCGCTGTGATCTCCAGCATTTATTGTTTTCAGCGTTAGTGAGTTGTTGCAGTGCATCTTTTTTTTTAGATTGCTTACAGGCCCTTCGGCCCAACAAATCCACACCGACCCGCCGAAGCGCAACCCACCCAGACCCATTCCCCTACATTTACCCCTTCACCTAACACTAGGGGTGATTTAGCATGGCCAATTCATCTAACCTGCACATTTTTGGATTGTGGGAGGAAACCAGAGCACCTGGAGAAAACCTACGCAGACACAGGGAGAATGTGCAGACTCCACACAAAAAGTCACCTGAGGCGGGAATTGAACCTGGGTCTCTGACGCTGTGAGGCAGCAGTGCTAACCACTGTGCCACCGTGCTGCCCACTTGTAGTTGGTGAACACTGTGCCATTGTGTGCTGTTAGTGAAGATGTTGGATGGGGTGTCAATCAAGTGACCTGGATAGTGTCAAGCTTTTTGTGTTACTGAAGCTGTGCCCATCCAGGCAAGTGAGGACTAACTTTGAGGAGTCAGAAGGTGAATTATTCACTTCTGAAATTACAGCCTGTGGCCTTCACTTTATTGTTGATCCAATTCTATTTTTGATCAACAATAACATCCAGGTATTGATATTAGAGCAGGATGGCAATCAGCAAGAGCAGGCCATAAAATCAAGCTGTTTGTTAATAATACCATTGATAGACCTCACCAGCCTCCATAATTTTAACCACAGTAGAAGTATCAGGTGGATCATTTGCCTATGGGCCTCTTGAGACCAGTTAGAGCTCCCACCACTGCTGGTGTTTTATCCATTGGGAGTTTGCAGTTATCACCAAGTGTGTGTAGCCTACCCAGAAAAATCTAGCCAACGTGCGGCTGGGCAAGTGGAGTGTCAATTGGAAATCATTCACGCAGTATTTCCTCATCTTCATTATCCCCACCTCCGTATATCATATCCATTCCCAGTGGTGCTTTTGGGACCACAGAACCTCTGAAATTTGGAGCACTCAGAGGCAGGGCCTACTTCTTTGGCTGGTAAATGACTGCAAGGAAAACAAACAAGCAGGTGGCGGGCTCAACTCTGACCTTTGCATACTGAGTGACTCCAGGCCAGTGTGAAATTCAGCCCACACCACTATCTCCCACTGTTTTTGTGTGCCAACTATCTACAAGCCCTCTAGAAGCACTGATTCCTTCTCTTATTTTGTCCCATTTCAACCCTGTCTTGTCTTGCCTTATAATCTCTTTGTCATTTAATCTCTACTGCCCTCTACCCTGTCACATTAATGAGTACCCTCTGATGCTGTCCTTGCTTTAACAGTTGTTAATCTCTGACATTTTCCAATTCTGGTGAAAGGTCATCAATGTGAAATGCAAATTCTGTTCCTGTCTCCATAGATCCTGACCGGCCGGCTCAGTGTTCTGGTATTTTCTGTCCTTATTTCATATTTCCAGCATTGCAGTATTCTATTCTTGATTTGAAGGGTTACTTTGTTTTCTAGTTGTTATTTTATAGGTGAGAGAAGGTCAAGTGGAATGCTTGCTTCTCTTAGCTAAGCAGTTGAAATATAATAGGTCCTAGTAAAGGTCACCTTGTCTGTTGGAACATTTGTTTTAAGAAGACTGCTTACTCAGGCAACGCTTCAATCCCTACAAGTCTGCAGTGCCTGTGTAATAGGGACGACAGCTGTGTGACGGGACGGTTTTTTTCTATCAATACTGCATTCATTGATGAAGTGACTATAATGCACACTCTGCATTTGATGCAGCCTGTTCTTCATTCCTCAATGACTCAGAATACTGTCTAACGTCAGTTTTTCAGTGTAAGCTGCTCAAGTTCATCTGGTTAACTATTAGGTCCAAGACTCCAGTGTCAGCAGTTTTACTATAGATTAGCAGATGTTCTGCCCTTTATGTTATATTGATACATCAATGATAGTAAACAAACAGTGATACACAGCCTCAGTTCTTACAGGTAGTCAGATGCAGAATGAACTCAATCTTTGTGCTTCTGTGGTCAAAGTATCACACCTGCTTTAGGAGGTTTTATATTCATGATTTAAAGTTGACCTCCGAGCAGACTTGCTCCGCTTCTATCACAGAAGATGGGTTTTGAATTTTCACTCCATTCACTACTGTGGTCAATAATGTATAAGTGCTTTTCCACTATGTTCACCATCCAGGCATTGTTATTAAGAGCATAATGCATGCTTAAATCAGAGAGATGGCATAACCAGTGCCTGGCCAAATGTTTCAGACGTGGTTCTGGCAACATTCAGAATTATTTGGCTAAATGTGATAGTAAGTCATTCTTAATTGTGTTCCTTTATCCCCCACATTTTTTTGATAGGACATTGTGAGTTAACTCGCTTGCTGATCTATTCTGGCTTCAACCCCAGACAACTGGATGGCTTTGGTCAGGTAAGATACGTTACTTTACTTTTATCCACAGCTTTCTATCCCCCTCCCCCAACCAAGTCCATGAATGTTCATGGGGAAGATTAGAGAGGTCTTTGGTTTGGGGGGAGGAGAGGGATAGAGAGGCCAAGGGAAGAGGGAGTATCCACAAGGGGTGTACCCAATGTAGAAGAAAGACTGGTGAAGGAAGCCCCTGGCCCTTCCTCACCCACAGCCTGAGTAGGGGGGAATACAAGCAACTTCTCTGCATCTAACACCCTCCACCAGCCTCAAATTTAAGACCAAGTGGTTAATTTGCCACTTAAGGACCTCAAATGGGGCTAGGGCAAGTGGGCTACTCCAAACATCACTGATCCCAATGCAAAATTGCAGAGAGGGTAGGGTGGGCATGAGGATGGTAGGGAAACCATTTATGGAAGGTTACAGAGCATTCCCTCCACCACCACCCACCTCTCCACACCCACCACCTACCAACACCCACCCATTCGATTTGTAAAACTGCCAGTGTGAGCATATATAATTCAGTCCATTAGGACAGCAAGTAAGAAAAGCTACAAACTGCTTGCACAATATACCTAGATAGAAATACTTCCTTCGGTGACCAATGTAACTAGGATGATCTATTTCATGACTGCTAATAGGTTGTGTAACTTTGAAACCTAATTTAAGGCTCATTTTTAAGGTTCAAGTTCTGAGGCAAACATTTTACAACAGCTGTTCCAGCAATAAAGTTTCAGCTTTGATCTCCAGCGTCTGCAGACCTCACTTTCTCCTGTGTAACTTTGAAACCTAATTTAAGGCTCATTTTTAAGGTTCAAGTTCTGAGGCAAACATTTTACAACAGAAATGGAAGAATTTGTGATCAAAATAAAATATTTGACATACATTGGACCAAAACCTATACCAGATGTTTCCAAATTGAATCTCGTATATCATCAACAGTGTGGCTTGATGGTTAGCACAGTCTAATTTAGATTTCAAAATAAAATCTGTCATGCATTTTAGTCAGAAAACAATCTTTATTGTCCTCCTAAACATCCTACAGAGAATATTTGTAATCTGATGTTTTGAAGGAACTTGACAATGTCAATTGAAATGAATACTTGGTCATGTTTTCAAAGTTATGAAAATAACTTTCCAACAACATTGTTCAGGTAACAAAGCTAGTATTTTACATTCACTCCTTTGCTGAAATGTGCTAAATGTATTGAGCTAAGCATCTATATTGCTCATAAGCAGTTTCTAATGTAACAATTTGATTACCACAGTGATGTGATTCCTGTTGAGTATGAGTGTCAGGAAGTTATCTACTGAAGCTGATAAGCTTAAACTTCCTGGTGGTTAAACTTCTCCTGGCCAAACGAAAACCTAGAAGACTGCAGCATGACAGTGTCTGTGTATCTGCTCTGCTAATTTAAGAATGGGAGGCATTAGTCCCCTTCATTTCACCTTACTGCAATGATTAATTTAACATACTCTGTTTCAGCTTCCAGTCCTGGGATTGGTCAGACCCAGGATTCCTTTTCAGTTCCACTTCCATTCCCACCGGATACTGAAGGGACAGATTTATTGGCTTTGATATACAATGTGTCAAACATAACCATATGACACCACATAAACAGAAATCTAACTGGCATGTGGCTTATGTATGAATTGCAAAATATAGTCAGTGACCTTCATCTGATGTGATACAATCAAAAATTATGAGAATGCTTGAATATCGAAGGTACTGTAGATTTAGATTCCTTGAAATAACATTACCAATGATTAATGAGTTTATTGACAATGTCCTTAATAAAGATCCTTATCCGCACATTACATACAAGAAACATTCACCTGTACATTTACTCCCAGATCATGAGTGAAGTGGTCAGAACATTTTCTAGCTCCCCAAATGTGATCTAGGAAAAAGTAACCTGGAAGGTCAGCATTTCCTTCTGGACTGGTGAGATGATCTGGGTGAGGCCAAAACGCAAGTGAAGACTGCCAAGTATAGAGGCAGGTGTGCAGAAGGTGTGCCTCGATGCACTGTCTCTGTATTTATGTTTCATAAGACAAAAGATTAAAATGTGAAGCATTCCTTTAACTCTCACAGCTTATCGTCCATGCTCCATCTCTGGCAACTCATGCTATCTCATACCTTCCAGTCACCCCAGTATGGCATTCATACCCTCCATGCCAACCCATGCTCCTCCACCTACACCTTACCTTCCAGATCAACCTGTACCACACTACCCAACTCTCTGGCCCTTTATAGCCCCTAAGTCATTTCACTGGGTCCATCATCACCCCCTACATGGTTTTCCTAACCATGCCAACTCACCTACAATCCATCCTGAGCGAGGATCAAGGCGTGTGCAGAGATTAGATGAAAAGAAAATTATATGAAATAAAGTCCTACAACTCTGTTTCAGACCTCACTGTAGTGAAAAAAACTCACATTCATAAAAACACATTTAGTACATTTATATTCCTTTAACTAAATAAAGTCTTAAATCAACAAGTATGTAAAAGCACATAATTCCTCCTCACCACAAGCAATGGAATTCAATCACAGTTCAAATTCAAATTAATTCCTATAAGTACTTGTAGCTATCAATCAACTGTAAAGATGAAGGTAACCCACTGTAATAATGGCTGATTGTGAAAGCATACAGCAGTTATCCAGTAATGGAAGCCTTTTTATTGACATCAATAGAAAGTGAAAAAGCAAGCAAGCTTCTGTTTTTCAACCTCAGATTTTTTTTAAGGAGCGCAAGTGCAGGGCTTATAAATGTCTTGTCAGCTTAACAATTCCCTTTGACAAGTGTTTTTGGCAGGTCCTTCTCACAGTTCTGACAGATCGGCTTGACAGCTTCCTTTGACAGGTTCTTGTGTCACTTCTCCCATTGATTCCTCTCATTATTGGTTCTCTTGTGAATTTGATAGCTTCCTTTGATGGCTCTTCTTGACAGGTTTGACAGGTGATTTTGACAAGTGTGTTTTCAGTTCAATAAACTTAATAGTATAGATTTTAGTCACTTATTAGACGCATTTATATCTATTTGAAAAACTCTAATGACATTTTGCTTTTTCCAAAAGGTATCTGACCTTTTCCAAAGGGTACATTATCTCCAGCAAAGGGCATCTAATATCCCCCAAATATGGCCCCGAACCAGATCCAAAACTGTGCCTTACTCCATGAAAGGGATACACTCACGATCCAAATAAATCTACAAAGTTCAGATCTGGTCCTACCAAGTCTAATTTGCATCCTTTGAGTTTCAGGGTCCAAGGCTACAAAAGTCCAACCTGAGTGGAGGCAGCTGATGATTTAAATGGGCAGCCAATTCAATAAAACTCACATCCATGATAGATGCCCTACCCTATTCCCACTGCTGTGAAAATGGGAAGTGATAGTATGGCATATTCACTTTTGGGTAGTTCCAATATTTTCACCATGACAAAAAGGCTCCCCATTGTGGTGCAAATTTGGATTACTCTGTTTCAAACAACATCGAATGGATTGTATGTAAAATATGATTTCAAGAGATACAGGTACTGTATTTAACATAAATGTTGTAGTTTCAACTTTCTATAGGCATTGGTAAAGAGTTGATTTTAAAGGCAAATGCTAAATGTGAAGAATTATGCCATTAGCTTACTGATATTTTAGTTTAGAAAAAGATTCTGAGCAGTCAGTTCAACAGGCAATTTCACACACAACTATTTTCCCTTGAAATACAAGCCCAAAGTTTATTAAAAATAGAATTGAATTACATGCCTAGAATGACTTGGGTTATTTGAGTTGTGTGAGACATAACCACTTCCTTTTTTCCAAAGATAAAATATTAATCCCAAAAGATATAAATATATGTAGCACATGTTGTGAATTTGATAATTGTACAAATAGGTAAAATAAAGTTTCAAACTTCAATATAGTACTTTGGATGTTTGAAACTCATCCTGATCAGATGTGCTACACATGTGGCGTATTATCATTGCAGTATGGATAGAACTTTATTTTACATCAAGCCCATACTATATTATGCACAGGGTGTTTCAAACTGACCAGAAGTTGACTGTATAAATATTTGATTATTTAACTGTATTCAAGTGTTGGGCTTTAACAGGGGTATCACTTTTGCACCTATATATCGGAACAGATTTCCAGGACCATTGGGCATAATAGGGACTAAAGTGCACCCTCACAGACTACACTAAATTTTAATTCAATTTTGGCAAGTTTAATTTGAGAAATTGATATTTGTTACAGTGCCCTTTTAAGGGGCTGGCACTTGTTAATTTATGTTAATTTGGTTGAATTTGCTTTGAAAGAATATATCATAAGGGATCTTGTGGTATACTGGCACTATGCTTACCTCTGAACTGGGAGGTCTGGGTTCAAGTCCCTCCTGCTCCAGAGGTGTGTCATGACAAGTTTGAATAGGTAGGTTACAAAAATATATGACAGATTATATAGAGTCATACAGCACAGAAACAGACCCTTCAGTCCAACTAGTCTCTCCCAAACTAACCTAGTCCCACCTGGCCCATATCCCTCCAAGCCTTTTATATTCATGTACATATCCAAATGTCTTTTAAACTTTGTAATTGTACCCACATCCACCATTTCCACAGGAAGTTCATTCCACAGTGAACCACCCTCTTAAAAACTTTGCCCCTCAATTTTTTTCTTTTTTAAATCTGTCACTTTAAAAAATGCTTTATAACTGTAGTGTTGATCATAACATGTAACTTTAATTGAGAATATCAAGTTTTGTTCATCGGTACATTTGTTCAAATCACATTCGCCCAACCATTCATTGTCTTGTAATTTTTCGGTCAGCAAGTTATCTGAAGTAATTGTGAAAGTTTATAGAGCTAGTTTAAGGTCTCAAATGCCAAAAAAAAATCAGAGCTAATTAATATTAACCTTGAAATTTCTGTATGCCACACATTGTTTAATATGCTGGCATAAAATTCCTCTACTTATTTATTTCAGTGGAGAAATTAAGACATTTATTTTAACCAACTCTGTTAAAACAAAGGAATTCCACATAACTGCATTGAGTATTCACTATCTAATATGACATAGCAGAAGAGCACAGTTGGCAGCCTGGCTGATTTTACATCCGTGGCTAAAGACAAAAAAAACAGCAGATGCTGGCATCCAAAGTGGACAGGCTGGAAGAACACAGCAAGTCAAGCAGCAGAAGGTGTAAAAGTCAATGTTTCGGGTGTCACCCTTCTTCAGGACTGGGGGTGGGTGCGGGGGGAGCTGCAGATAAAGGGGGAGGCGGGGACAGGGTGATAAAGTGGGAATAGGTGAAGATAGAGGGTATTATCTGATCGGTCAATGGGAGGAATGAATCCATTTGGTGGCAGGGAGGGTGAGGGGCTGGGAAGGGAGTCAGGGAATGGGGAGGGAGGTTATTTGGAATTGGAGAACTCAATGTTGAGTCTGCCGGGCTGTGGGTTGCCCAGGCAGAAGTTAAAGTGTTGTTCCTCCAGTAGGTGCTGTGCTTTGTTTTGGCAGTGGAGGCAGCCAAGGATGTTCATGTTGGAGAGATAGTGGTTGGGGAAATTGAAATGTGTGGTGACTGGGAGATCTGGTCGGCCCCTGTGGATCAGGCTGCGATGCTCAGTGAGCCGTTCCCTAAGTTTACGTTTGGTCTTCCTGATGTAGAGAAGACCACATCAGGAGCACTTGAAGCAGTAAACTAGGTTGGAAGAGTGACGGGTGAACCTCTACCTCATCTGGAAGGACTGTTTGGGACCCTGGATGGAGGTGAGGGGGGTGTGGTATATCAGTAGGAATTGCATCTTCCCTGGATGATTTTACCTCCTACCAGATGTAAAGTAAAATCACATAGATGTAAACTAGACAGATAAATCAATTTGTATCAATTTACCACCAGATGTGTTGGATTAAATTTATCCCTTCAGTTTACATTGTCTGTAAGATTATTAGATTATGCTATAAATTATTAGTATAAAAGTGTGCCTTGCACTTATTCAAACAAATAGAATTTGGAAAGTACTCACTATTATTTGTTATTTCCCCTTGTCACCTGATAAGCCTATATAATTGATACATGATTTCTTTTCTCACAAGCTCATCCAATAATACATAAAATGGAGACGCGAAGTCACATCCTGAATGGAATAAATGTCATTTTAAAACATCCAATTATAAAGCACTAAATGGCCATCACAATTATTCATTAGAAACTTACTATAAACATTTTTGATCCAAACAGTAAGTGGCAATATTATGATAAAGAATATGAAATGCAATAAGAAAATTGGCCTTGATACAATGAAATGTATTCTGATATAATGAGGATAATGAGGAGTCAGGATAGCATTAGTGGTATCCCAAAATATGAATATGTCAAGATAGTGAAATTTGGATTCCTGTAAAATTTAATGCTAGGCTATTTAAAAGAGAGATTCATGATGCAATGTTTAGTATTCAAAACAACCCTGGAATTTGGCCAAAAACAGTCGAAAACAATTTGAAAAATCAAAAGCAGCAAATCATCAGCTAAACAAAACTGTTGGAGAAGCACAGCCAGTGAGGTAACATCCAAGGAGCAGGAGAATCGTTGTTTCGATTATAAGCTCTTCATCAGGAATGAGGCTTGTGGCCCAAGCGGGCTGAGAGATAAATGGGGGGAAGGTAGCTGTGAATGTGATAGGTAGGTGAAGATGAAGAGTGAAAGTGATAGGTTGGAGAGGAGGGTGGAGCAGATAGGTGGGAAGGAAGATGGACAGATTGGACAGTGCCAAGTTGGAAGGTTGAATCTAGGAAAGATGGGAGGAGGGGAAATGAGGAAATTGATGAAATCCACATTGATACCGTGTGGTTAGATCAGATTCCCTACACAGTGTGGAAACAGGCCTTTTGGCCAAACAAGTCCACACAAACCCTCCGAAGAGTAACCCATCCAGAACCATTTCCCTTTGACTAATGTGTCTATCACTATGGGCAATTTAGCATGGCCAATTCACCTGGTCTGCAAATCTTTGGACTGGGAGGAAACCAGACCACCTGGAGAAAACCCACACAGACATGGGGAGAATGTGCAAACTCCACACAGACAGTCGCCTGAGGCTGGAATCAAACCCAGGTCCATGATGCTGTGAGACTGCAATGCTAACCACTGAGCCACAATGCTGCCTGGTTGGAGGGTCCCAAAGCGGAAGATGAGGTGTTCTTCCTCCAGGCATTGGTGGTGGGTTTGGTGATGGAGGAAGCCCAAGAATTGCATGTCCTTTGCGGAATGGGAGGGGGAGTTAAAACGTTGTTTAGTGCATGTGTCTCAGAGATGTTCCCTGAAAAGTTCCGCAAGTTGGCGTCCTGTCTTCTCAACATACAGGAGACCACATCAGGAACAACAGACCAGTAGATGGCGTGTACGGAAGTACAGATAAATCTCTATCAGATGTGTAAGGATCTTTTGGGGCCTTGGACAGAGATGAGGGGGGAGGTGTGGGCACAGGTTTTGCACTTCTTACGGTGGCAGGGGAAGGTGCCAGGAGTACAGGGTGGGTTCATGGGCGAAGTGGACCTAACAAGGGAGTCGCGGAGTGAATGGTCTCTCCAGAACCAGTTAGGGGTGGGGAAGAAAATATATCCCTGGTGGTGGGTTCTGTTTGTAGGTGGCAGAAATAGATGATACAATGTGGATGATACAATGTATCCGGAGGTTGGTGGGGTGGAAGGTGAGGACCAGGAAGATTCTGTCCTTGTTGCGATTGGAGGGGTGGGGTTCAAGGACAGAAGTGCAAGAAGTGGAGGAGATATGCTGGAGGGCATCAATGACCATGTGTGAGGGGAAATTGCGGTCTTTGTTCTACGGTGGACTTGGTCCTCCTGGGAGCAAATGCGGCGGAGGAGGAGTATTTGGAAATAAGAGATAGCATTTTTACAGGAGGTAGAGTGGGAGGAGGTGTAGTTCAGATAGCTTTGGGAGTTAGTGGGTTTGTAGTAGATGTCTGTGCTGAGTCGCCGGAAATGGAGATGGAGAAGTCTAAGAAGTGGAGGGAGGTGTCCGAAATGGTCCAGGTGAACTTGAGGTTGGGGTGGAAGGTGTTCGTGAAGTTGATGAACTGTTCAACCTCCTCATGGGAGCACAAGGTGGTACCAAGCAGTCATCGATGTAGCGGAGGAAATGATGGAGAATGGTGCCAGTGTAGCTATGGAAGATGGACTGTTCCACGCATCCAACGAAGAGGCAGGCATAGCTGGGACACATGCAGGTGACCTTTGGGAGGATTGGAAGGAGAAATTGTTGAGGATGAGGACAAGATCAGCCAATCAAATGAGAGTGTCAGTGGAAGAATACTGGTTGGGCCAGCATGAAAGGAAGAAACGGAGGGCTTGGAGGCCTTTGTCATGGCAGATGGATGTATACAGGGACTGGATGTTCATGATGGAATTGGTCCATGGAGGCATTGGGGGCCAGAGAATTGAAAGTCATGGAGGAGGTGGAGGGTATGGGTGGTGTCCCAAATGTAGGTGGGGAGTTCCTGGACCAAGGGGAACAGGACAATGTCAAGGTATGCAGAGGTAAGGTCGGTGGAGCAGGAGCAGGCCAAGGCGATAGGTTGACTGGGGCAGTCAGATTTGTGAATTTTGGGTATAAGGTAGAACCAGGTGGTGCGGGGTTCCCAGACTATAAGGTTGGAGGCTATGGGTGAAAGGTCCCCTGAGGTGATGAGGTTGTGTATGGCCTGGGAGATGATGGTTTGGTGATGGGAGGTGAGGTCATGGTCAAGGGGGCAGTAGGAGGAGATGTCTGTTGGCGCTTGGCTTCGGGTGTAGGTATCAGTGTGCCAAAGTACCACCGTGCCCCCCACCACTTGTCTGCTGGTTTGATAGTGATGTTGGAGTTGGAGAAGAGGGAGTGGAGGTTTACGCTTTGCAAGGGTGAGAGGTTGGAGTGGGTGAGGGTGGTGGACAGGTTGAGGTAGTCAACGTCACAGCGGTAGCTGGAAATGAAGAAATCAAGGGCGGGCAACAGACAGCACGAGGTGTCCAGATGGATGGGGTGAGTGCAGATTTGTGAATTTTGGGTATAAGGTAGAACCAGGTGGTGCGGGGTTCCCAGACTATAAGGTTGGAGGGTATGGGTGAAAGGTCCCCTGAGGTGATGAGGTTGTGTATGTCCTGGGAGATGATGGTTTCGTGATGGGAGGTGAGGTCATGGTCAAGGGGGCAGTAGGAGGAGATATCTGCAAGTTGGCGCTTGGCTTCGGGTGTAGGTATCAGTGTGCCAAAGTACCACCGTGGCCCCCCCCCCCACCACTTGTCTGCTGGTTTGATAGTGATGTTGGAGTTGGAGAAGAGGGAGTGGAGGTTTACGCTTTGCGAGGGTGAGAGGTTGGAGTGGGTGAGGGCAGTGGACAGGTTGAGGTAGTCAAAGTCACAGCGGTAGCCAACGCCACAGCGGTAGCTGGAAATGAAGAAATCAAGGGCGGGCAACAGACAGCACGAGGTGTCCAGATGGATGGGGTGAGTGAAGAGGTTCTTGGGGTGAGAGGGAATGGGGGTTGGCAGGAATCCTGATGGAAAAAGTAAGCAGAGGGTGGAGGCAGCGCAAGAAGTGTTGGATGTCACAACACATGTTCAATTCATTGATCTGGGAGCATACTTAAGACTCATTGTTCAACCACAGTGACGGGGAGGTCTGGGGGGATGGTAAAAACATGAGAGGGCTGCGAGCTAGGATCTGGTGTGGGACTGGAGCTGGGAGTGGAGACGGAGACTGTTACTGTGGTTATGGGGTCATGGATAACATCACCAATGGAAGTGACGCTCACCCTGGGAGTCAGGGAGACAGAAGTGGTGCCTTCGGTGGCATCTGCAGAGGCGGTGGTGGCATAACATATGATGTAAGCAATGTTATCAGCAGTATTCAGGTGAGTGACGTAGGTGAGGGCAAAAGTGGCTGCGGCAGAAGCAATTACAGGACAGAAGTGACAGTGTATCGGCACGACCTTGTGCTCCCATGAGGAGGTTGAACAGTTTATCAACTTCATTAACACCTTCCACACTGACCTCAAATTTACCTGGACCATCTTAGACACCTCCCTCCGCTTCCTGGACCTCTCCATCTCCATTTCCAGTGATTGACTCAACACAGACACCTACTACAAACACACCAACTCCCACAGCTACATGGACTACACCTCCTACCACCCTGCCTCCTGTAAAAACACTATCCCTCATTCCCAATTCCTCCGCCGCATCTGCTCCCAGGAGGACCAATTCCACCATAGAACATCCCTAATGGCCTCCTTCTTCAAAGACCACAATTTCCTGCCCACGTGGTCATCAATGCCCTCCACCGCATCTCCTCCACTTCCCTCACTTCCACCCTTGAACCCCACCCCTCCAATTGCAACAAAGACTGAACAGTCCTGGTCCTCAACTTACATCCCACCAACCTCCGGGTACATCGCATCATTTTCCGTTACCTACAAACAGACCTTCCCACCAGGGATATATCTGCATTCTGAAGAGCCCATTCCCTCTGCGACTCCCTTGTTAGGTCCATGCCACCCCCAACCCACTCTCCACTCCCGGCACCTTCCCCTGCCACTGCAAGAAATGCAAAACCTGCATCCATACTTGCCCCCTCACTGCCGTCCAAGACCCCAAAGGATCCTTCCACATCCAACAGAGATTTACCTGTGCTTCCACACATGTCATCTACTGTGTCCATTGCCCCTGATGTGGTCTCCTCTCCACTCCCAGCACCTTCCCCTGCCACTGCAAGAAATGCAAAACCTGCATCCACACCTGCCCCCTCACTGCCGTCCAAGACCCCAAAGGATCCTTCCACATCCAACAGAGATTTACCTGTGCTTCCACACATGTCATCTACTGTGTCCGTTGCCCCTGATGTGGTCTCCTCTACATTGGAGAGACAGGATACCAACTTGCGGAACTATCTCTGGGATAGATGCATTAACAAACCCTGTGACTGAATACTTTAACTCCCCCTCCCATTCCACAAAGGATATGCAAGTCCTGGGCCTCCTTCACCACCAAACCCTAACCACCCAATGCCTGGAGGAAGAACACCTCATCTTCCATCTTGGGATCCTCCAACCACACGGGATCAATGTGGATTTCACCAGTTTCCTCAATTCCCTTCCCCGCACCTTATCCCAGATCCAACCTTCTAACTTGGCACCGTTCTCTTGAACTGTCCTGCCTGTCCATGTTCCTTCCCACCTATCACTCCACCCTCCTGTCTGAACTATCATCTTCACCCCAACTTCATCTGCCAATCATATTCCCAGCTACCTTCCCAACAGCACCCCCTCCCCCCATCCCATTTATCTCTCATCCCCCTTGGGCCACAAGCCTCATTCCTGATGAAGGGCTTAAGCTCAAAACATCGATTCTCCTCCTCCTCAGATGCTGCCTGATCAGCTGTGCTTTTCCAGCACCACACTCTTTGACTCTGATCTCCAGCATCTGCAATCCTCGTTTTCTCCTGAATAAAACTGTTGTACGGATCTTTGTTTTCCAGACATCGCTGCATTTAGCTGTCCTTAGTGGAGATCTGCCCACAGTCCAGCTGCTCTGTGAGCAGGTAAGTTCAAAGGACAGAAACATTTCCTGTTGTCCTGTGTTGTACTTCCCGTTACTCAAGCATTTTAACAAGTGGACAAGATTAGCTCTTTCTATCTGATGTAGGTGATTTAGTATCTGATTGAAACAAAAATCTTCCTTGCTCTAGGATATATTGTAGCATTCAAATTTGAAAAAAGTTGCCAAAATTGGTGATTTAACATTAAAGCTTTTTAAAAATTTAAGATTTGATATATGAGCTAGGTTAATGTTGATCTGTTAAATATTGTTCATTTTTCACACATTTCCAGTTGGAAGTGTATCATTACAGCCTTGTGCATCACAGTACTTAGGCAGCTTCATCAAAACTGATGATCGGCGTAAAAATGAAGGAACTGAGAAGGCGCATTAGCAAGATCCAAGAATAGCTTTCCTCATTCAATCAATGCATGTAACTATTGCAGGATTATTTAATATTATTTAAGCACCCATTTCCCTCAAGAAGAGTTTTACAGCAATTAATTAGAACTAAACATATACTACAGCACAGTTGACCTGTAGTGCAAAATACATGGAAGGTGGTGCAATAACATTGATTCCAGTCTTCATTAAACCTTGATTTATTCCTTATCCAACAGCCCAGTCTATAAATTAGACAGCCCAGGGAGACATCATAATGCAGCCGTTTGGATTTTAATTTAAAGTAATAACGCAGATTAATTTTGCAATCTCCTTAGCAACCTACTGTGATATAACCTCCCAAGATATGTTCTAATCAACCTGTTTAGAACCATTACAAACACCACCGGAGCAGGAGGGACTTGAACACTCCTAGTTCAGATATAGGGGCACTCCCATCACATGAGCCCTCAATATATTTTCTAACCAACCTGTTCAGAGATGTTATTACATCCCTGTGGAGCAGACTTGAACCTGGTTCTCCTGGCTCAGTATAACCTCTCAAGATTTTTATAGAATTCAAATTTCGTAGTCTGCCATGGTCAGATTCAAGGTTCGGTCCTGGAGGATTAGCCTGGGTTCTGAATTAGTAGTCACCTCCCCCGTATAACCGCTCAAATACATTCTAAGGTGAAATACCGAGATTGATCCAATCGTTACAGGAACTAAAGTCAGTCATCTAGTCACTCAAGTCTTGTTCCATCATTCAATCAGATGGTGGTTGATTTGCACCTTATTCTTTTTACTTGCCTTTGTTCCATGATTTTTTTTTCATAGCTTCATATGATAGGACTCTTTCAACCTCTGCCTTAAAAATTTAATTGATTCAGCTGTCATCATATTTTAGGGTGAGAGTTCAGGATTTCCACTATGATCAGAGTGTAAAAAGATATTGAGATTGTGCTCCTTGTTTTTGCAGAGGAAATTGTTTCTTTATAACCATACTATCAAAGCCCTTTATCATTTAATAACCCTATTTAAATAACACCTTAACATTCTCAAAAAGGTTGCAGACAAAATTGTGCACCATCTCCTCAGATTTTCTCACTTTAAACTCAATTATTCTAGTGAATATTCACTTTACACATCATCATTCAAACTGTACGTGTTACATACTCTGGAGATTTTCCTGGGTTTGATTAATCACATAGCATGATAAAACACAAGTTCGTGTCCTACTCATTTTCCATTGTTGTATTCTTCCTCACATTTCCCCAAACACCTAGTCTCTACCTCTTTCCCATTTCCTAATATTGATTTCTCCTCAATCCCTGTCCCCTCACCTACCTTCCAAATCTCCAAAAACTTTGTCTCTCCCCAAACTCCTATTCCTCATGCAACAACCAACCCCAACATCTTGCGACTCCAAAGTCAAATAATAGCAAATTCCCCTAAATGCTTTACTTGAATCTATTTCAAACCTTATCTGAACCTTATTTGAATCCTCCACACTCAAAGATAGTGCAATCCAGGTCCTAATCACTTGTTGCATGATTTTGTTCTTGCTCAAATCTCTTTTACTACTTTTACTAATTACTTTAAATCCATACCCTCTCATTCTCATTCATCTCTGTTGCTCTTTCCAGAACTCTCAATTCAATGTTTCAACCAGACCTCATCTCAGCTTTCACTTCAGCAAGGAAAGCTGTCCCAACTTTTTAATCTATCTTCATGAATTCCTCGTCCCGAAACCTCTTCTGCACTGTCTCCAGTGCCTTCACATCCTTCCTAAAGTGTAGCACCTCCCTAAAACTGAACATAAACATTCCAGGTGAGATTTACCTGGTGTCTTATAAAGAGATACACCACATCATACAATTTATGACAGCCCATTTGACTAACTAATTAACCAAAGATGAGAAGATTGGCCAAGCAACGTTTTCTTAAACCCATTTTTAACTTGACTATGTTGTTGTTCAGTTGATTCTTACATCTACACTTTACAATCAATTCCATTATGCTACATGGGATGGCTAAGAGATCTGCAGTTTTTTTTACAACTTTTTAATCTGCTTTCTTTATTATGGTATACACAAAATCTTGCACAACTTTAGCTTTACCAGCAGATCACTTGCCCCTCTTTCTTCTCTGTACTTTCAATTAGTTAGGTGCAGCTCACAGGTTTCCTGTTTTTCTCAATTCCTTCATAGCAACCACCTCTCTATCTTGCTCGTTGATGTGGCTTAACTATCAAACTGACCTCTTGCTGTTGCAATCAATTATAATCCCTGTCTCATGTTAAATTAGCAGTGAACAAAAGGTTGGCACTAATTTGTCTTCATTTCATATAAATTCATTTCTTATAATAGACTAATTGAGACGTAAAGCAAACTAATAATCACCTAAACTAAAAAAGGTCAAGGCTAATTATTTTCAAACATAACACTAATTCTAATTTTTAGCAGCTCTGATACACACACCAAGAGAATTGACTGTTATACTGGATTCAATGCGCAACTTGTTTCCTCTTTTTAATTTGAGTGCTGTTAAAGTTGCATTTGGGAAGGAAGTTAAAGTCTTTCTGTGAGAAGTAAGTAGAAAGACCTCTCATGGAAACTGGTTGAAGGAGAGGAGGTCCCAGCCACTCAGCACTTAGCCTTCAGTGAAGATTTGTGAAATAACTCCACAAACGTCAGTAGCCCATCACCAAGTCACCTTTTATTTACACATGGAAAGTCCTTGACACTGATCCAGCTCTCACAGAACCAGCTCTCAAAGTGAACAGAACCTCTGACACTCCTGTTTATATCTGTCAACCAGGGGTCCCTGATTGAATCATGAGGCACGACCTGCCCTTCACAAAACCATGCTGACTATCCTTGATCACATTATTCCTATCCAGATGTTCATAAATCCTATCCCTTACAATTCTCTCTAAGATTTTACCCACAACAGAAGTGAGACTCACCGGCCTATAGTTACTAGTCACCGGCCTATAGTTACTCAGGCGACTGAAGGTGAAGGACAGAAAGAATAAAAACAGAGTAGTTTAAGAGAGAAGCAGAAGTGACGGACACATCATGACACTTCTGTTGGGATGGATTTCCATAGTAAATAAATATGGAAATGAAAAAGAAAATGAGTAAAGTTTATGTAAAATAAATTCACACTGATGTTGTGTCTATAAAAATAAACAGATTATTTAAATTATATATTCCAGTGTCAACGTTTATAAGCAAAACCATTAATGTAAACTTTTTATGTTGTCAGAATAGTCTTCACTAGTGATGGTGCTGAAACACTACAATTTTGCACTTCGTTCTTTTACCTGTATTGTGAAAAGCTTCTTACATTCCAACTAACTTTGCTTCTGTGCTTTCTGATTGGCTGTTTCTACCCTGTATTAATTATTCTCCATCTTCCAACCTGCTTTAATTTAAAACTATACATTGCCCTAGTGGTCCATGTTAAAGAGAATAGAGAGAGAATATTGTGGGCGGCACGGTGGCAATGTGGTTAACTACCTCACAGCACCAGAGACTTGGATTCAATTCCCATCTCAGGCGACTGACTGTGTGGAGTTTGCACATTCTCCCCATGTCTGCGTGGGTTTCCTCCGGGTGCTCCAGTTTCCTCCCACAGTCCAAAAATATGCAGGTTAGGTGAATTGGCCATACTAAATTGCCCGTAGTGTTAGCTGAAGGGGGTAATGTAGGGGAATGGGTCTGGGTGGGTTGCGCTTCGGCGGGTCGGTGTGGACTTGTTGAGCTGAAGGACCTGTTTCCACACTGTAAGTAATCTAAATATTAAATGTTTTAAAATCTTGTGGCATGTTCACTGTTAAAATCACAAGAATTGAAGGTTCTCCTTTGCAAAATTTGTGAAGTACTCAATAATTTTGTTCACAATCAAAAACAAATAATTGAATTCTATTTTAGTAAGGCATTATTTTTCCATCAATATATTATATCACACTGCCTTCTGAAGTAACTCTATTTGCAGAATGCCAGTGCTGAACTTTAGTTGGATCCAATGTACAAAAGATTGACTTTGATACTTTGTTTCTTGGAGTTCTGTTTCATTTCTTTGGCTGCAGAAGTGGATGCTGTCACTAGTATTCTTGCTGATGTCCTCCAGAGGACTGCAGGGATTTCTAGTGGCAATATATCTGTACAGAATAGAGGGAAGTGATTTATGATTTGATTCCACTTTCACCTCAACTCAAAAGTGTCAAACATCCATATCTGCAAAACCTTTCTGTTCACACTACAGTACTAGAGGCAAGTACACCTGTCTCTGGTACAGACTATTCCATCTCCTTTCAGACTCCAGACTCTTACTCAATAGTACATTGTTCCCTCAACATCAGTGAAGTGAAATTTGAACTTAAGAGCTGATCAGTTTTGCCTTCCAATTGCATAATATTACCATACTGCTGTGTAGTTGGATGTAATGAGAAATGACATTGATAAGGGCACAGCCTCTAGGAGGTATGCACTATCTCATTTGCAACAGTGATGGGTTTTTTTTTAAGTGCCAGAATCTGCAACCTCTGGCTGATTTACCATCTGTCTGGAGGTTGATGTGATGTCTGATTCTGTGACCGATGAACCCACTGTCCCTCTGATTGATGTGTCCCCTGTCCCTGTGGCTGATACACCCTCTGTGTGTGGCTGGAGAAAGTGAGAGAAATATTTAACCATGTTACTGTAGCCATCATTAATGTGGACAGGCTTGAAATTGTGTTTTACTTGCCATTGCTTTCATAAGTTTATACATGCCCTCTAATAGACAGTCTAGTGCAGGGCAGGTTTGCTCACAAATAGTTGCCTGAGCGTGAAGACAGGAAGAACATTCAGCCTCTCTGTATTTAATCATTGTGCCATCCTCAATTGCCACTACCCCCCTGCTTTCAAAAATGGGTCTGTTCTCTTGGTAGCCTCTAAGGAATTGCCTGATGGCAAATGAGTAGCTATGACAGTCCAATCTTCAAAACCTTGTCTCCGACTTGCTTTTTGGAGACAAAATTAATTGCCCACAGCTCACCTGTTTAATAATGTTGAGTTGCAAAATCCAGTATTAGGTGTATCTTGGGCTGTCTAATTAAGTGCAAGAATCTCCTTAAAAGGTTATCAGTTAGCTTGGATACTCTGTGTATTGCCATTGCATTTTCTAGCATGCTTTCAGATTACTTTATGAAGATTTGCAATGTGATTCAATTTTAAATGTCCCCGTCAAGCTGAATGGTTTAATGTAATAGTAAGATTGTGGATGAAATTTGAACTTTACCAGCTGTTTGGGTAACTATTTCTGACTGTGTAGTAGATATGTCTATTGCTAAAACAAAACTGCATTGGTCTTCAGTTTGCAATTCTTTGCAAAAAATTGTAACTTTCCATTTATTGATAAGATGGAATCCAAGCTGGAAAATATTATTTTGTAGATTTCTAATGGACAACTGTAGCATTGAGGAAAGTTTGATACTTCTCAGGACCAAAAGTGACAGACTTAGCTTGTTAATGAATTTGCACAGTATACAGCAAGAGTAGCCAGGGAGCAGTCAAATGAGTTTCCTCTCCTTGATATCCTAGTTGAGAAATCAGCTAGTGTGTCCCTTACTACTGCCTATCACAGACATGCTTTCACATATCAAAACAAACATTGGGATTCCCACAATTCCATGCACTAAGTTAACTTCATCAGTAACCTCAGAAGTAGGGCCCAAGTTAAAAGAACTCCATAGAGGCCGGTATCCTATCACCAAGTCATCCTTTACTTACACGTGGAGAGTCCTTGACACTGATCCAGCTTCCTCAGAGCCAACTCTGAGTGAACAGTACCTCTGACACTCCTGCTTAGATCCACCAGTCTTTCGGACAAAAGCCACACAGTGGTATCTTGCCAGCACTGAAGTTCACATATGAAATTAAGCATTTGTGCAATAGGCAAAATGCTTAGGTCCTCCCATGAGTCTGCACATTATATTGCAAGAAACAACCTGATCAGAGAAGACACTATCCCAAAGGATGGCTTTATTGTATCCTATTTCAGCATTATGCTTACAAGGTACATAAATAATTTATGTAGTGATTGGAAAGGTTGGCCAGTCGAACCTCATAGAATATGAGTTTCCTGATTGGACCAAGGTAACAGCCCAATCAGAAGGGCCTGTGCCCGAAACGTCGAATCTCCTGTTCCCTGGATGCTGCCTGACCTGCTGTGCTGTTCCAGCAATAAAGTTTCAACAGCCCAATCAGGGAGCCTTGGCTGTCAGATATGAGTTGTAGACAGAAAGAATATGGACATGCACTATACCTGTTTCAACTCAACAAAATTTGTGACATTTATTCTCTAGTTTATTTCTCAAGAAAATGTTTCGACCAATTAGAATCAACCTGCCTGGCTTAAAATTTAAATAAGTCCAAAGATGTGCAGGCCAAGTGAATTGGCCATGCTAAATTGCCCGTAGTGTTAGGTAAGGGGGTAAATGTAGGGGAATGGGTGGGTTGCGCTTCGGTGGGTCGGTATGGACTTGTTGGGCCGAAGGGCCTGTTTCCACACTGTAAGTAATCTAATCTAAAAAAAGGCTTAGCAATTAACTGTCAGTCATCATTAATGCATTCTCCATGACAACACCTCTACAAGTAAGAGTCCACCTGCCAACCAATCAGCAGTCCATTCTCATTTAATATAAGTATTGTTTTCTCTTTACCGTACTTGTGAATTGTTCTGATGAGTGCAAAATGAGAAGCTTCAATGAAATGTGTGTTTCTTTAGCAATAATCAAATACAACATGAATCTTCATCGTCATCTGCAACTCATTCTATTAAATGCATTTGTTATACTATCCTAGCTTAAATCTGATACTTTCTGAAAGATTTGTGTACAAACATGATATATTGAATGAACAATTACATAGAACCTTCAGTCAATGAGAATAAATGTTTAATTAATTATGCTAAAACCTCTTTAAATTATTGAAACAAGCCCAGAAGGTCAATGTGACCCTGATTTATGTTACAGGTTAAAGACTTCCTGTATGGGGTGACCTCCTCCTTCGCCAGAATCTGGCCTAATTTTTCTCTTGAAGGAATACAATGAATTAGCATCAGTCAGTAATCTGTTCCAGAGGTCTACTATTCTCTGAAAATTTAGAAATACCTACCATCGAATTTTGCAATTATTTAACATGTACCTGTCTAACCTATCCAGTTGAAATAATAGTCCACACGAAAACATTGTAGCCTCTGCTGCTTTTTAATAGCGATTTAAAATTGCCTGAGTGTACACTTTTATAAAGCATACAACCCTGTCTGAGTAACAAAATTGTTTTATACTGGAAATCAATCACGATCCCATCCTCGGATTCTTTCCAAAGCCTAAATATCCCCCATCATGTGTGGAGATTTAAAGTTGCCACAGTGCTCTAGAATTGATGCCTTGAGCAAAGGCAAAATGGCATTCTTTGGTTTGTAATGACTTGTACCATGAATATAATTTTTTTTAAATTTAGCTACAGCTTCACTGTGTTTAAAATGCATTTGGTCATACACTGTAAACATTATGTCTGTCAAAACAACTCTAGTCCCTGTAGGATGTGTATATGTAGCAAGGAAGATCCCCATTCAAATTCTAAATACAGTACACTTAAAATCAGGAAAACTTAATATAGTTGTAAGGACAGTAAGTTGTAAAATCTGACTGATTTAGTGGGCTGTACCTTTCTGAGTTTGAGATGATCAGACACTGCTGGCTTGTTCAGTGAAGATTTTACTTTATATTTAGCATGAATCCCTGGCAGGTGCTATTCCTTCCTGTTTACATTGCTCTAATTAGTTCTAAGCAGGTCATGAAATGCTAGATGCTGCAGCCAACTGCATGCAGCAGTTTTAGCACCTGATTACATGGAATTTATCCTGAATATTGTTTCCATTTTGGCTAATATTTGTTAACATTTCTATGTCATTTGATATAATTCACTGTTTACCTATATATGCACAACATCAATTATCTCAGATCAGTTTTGACCCTGAGTCTCAAAACTGTCCTTTTTTCCAGCTACAAGCAGAAATATTGTTAAGTCTTCATAAAATCAAATGTGACATATTATTGAGATGAATTTTAAAACTTGGAATGTTAGTTATAATCTAACTCTTCAAAGGTTTTTGGAATTTTGCTATCTTTATTTGTAAGCTCTTAAATTATTTTTCTCTCAATGCAGTGTGGAGTAGAATTAGAAACTGAAGATAAAAGTGGAAACACACCTCTAAAACTTGCAAGAGAATGCCAGTATAAGGATATCGTACTATATTTAGAAAATAGTATCTATCAAGCAAGAAGTATGATTCCAAAATTTGATTGGAGGTAATGTAAAACAATTCAGTTGTGTAAATTATTCTTTTAACATCTCACTTTGCTCTTGAGACACAGCCTTAAACTGATTCTATTGTTGGACTGTGATGAAATATGGTTGATCACTCTGGCAAAACTTTAAAGAGTATCCAACATAAATGTATAACTGGCCACCTTTGTAACTAAACTCATTAACAGCCAATAGGTGTAATATGACTACATAAGAAGCAGTGCATGTTTATTAAAAATAAGATGTGTGCATGAAGAGGGACAAGATGTATAATCTATAATGGGAGCAAAGTTATTAAAAAGACTTGAGCTGTATTCTCAGATTAAGTGGGTTTTTACCAGCGATGGTTCCCAAGGTGAGATAGGAAACTGGTTTGAGGATGACAGTAGCAGCCCTTTTGAGGAAGAATCTGTGAGGTTAAACATTGTGCATTTGAATATGTTGCTTTCTTTTGTGAAAATGCAGGTTATATAATGGGATAAGGAAAAGTTGATGGGGGAAATACACTTCATAGGCTAAATACAGTTCCATGCCAGATTTTGCTGCTTTGCAGGTTTCACTACATGTTGCAGAATCAAGTAATCTTTGTAACACCCTGCAGCTGCATGGCGTATGGATTAAGAGAGTTGCTGCTGTGACCTTTATAGTCAGCGTAAGGCCAGGAAAGCAAAGTCAGGGTAATATTTTATTAAATGAGCCAAAGGCAGTCAGAATGTTATTGATCCAAAGAATTCCCCAGTGTACAAGGTTGTCTCAATAAAACAAAAAGTGCTTCTTAATTGTCATAAATAATTCTGAATTATCATTTATTTGATAATGCTTGCATGTCAGTTATTGTAAATACTTTCTGAAATCCTAAAAGAATTAAACAAATCTAATAGCTTGTATCAATAAAGGACGAGGTGTAATTTTTCCTTTCTTTGAGATGGCAAGAAGGGAAATAATGCAGTAAGTTAGACATGGAGAGAAACCTCAACCCTTCTCACGAACTTGGCAATCAGGCAATGGGCAAGATCATGGGCAACTTAGTTGATTTGCCTGTAATTAAGGTCATTAAGTGGTCAATTGTAGAAGGAAAGAAGCTGAACTTTGAAAGACCTCTCCCCACAGCTACCATCCTGTTTGAACAACAGAAGGACTTAATTTCTCATGGCTGAATCCTCTGGTTAATAGGCTATGACTGGTAGACTTTAGGATCCAGAAGCTGGCAGTTTCTGATTGGCTGGCAGCTTGTGGCAACCTGGCTCACCAGTATCGATGCCTGTGATAGGGTGAGGTACTCGCTGACCTGTCAGCTGTTAACAAGCTGATTGATGGGTAAATGGTGAGTTATCTTGCCAGTGAGGCTTCTGTATTAATTGCCATCTCAGACACTCGACTCTTAAACTAGGTTGTGATAAATGCTTGTTAAGACAGAAGCTTTGGTTGAGGGATCTTGTGGTACAGTGGTAGTGTCCCTAAATCTGACCCAGGAGGCAAAGGCTCATGTCCCACCTGCTTTAGTGTTGTATAATGACATCTCTGAACAGCTTGATTAGAAAATATCTGGCTGGTGGGGATAGAGGAAAAAGTCATCTTGGCACAGCAAGGGAAATTCTCATGTAATTTGATGAATTATAAAACAAAAAGGTGTGTAGTGACAGTTCTTATTGGCCAAATCATCAAGAATGAATCTTGGAGGTGTGGGAGTGAATCTTAAAACTAGCATTGCCTCTATATTAAACATTGAGTTAAAGGAGACATCATTTTTTAGAGGTTCTTTCTTGGTTAATATTTAAGATTGAGTTTTACTTGTGAGGTATGTTAGGGCAAGTCATAACCAGGATATAGGTCACAATGGATGGAAATAGCTGTGCACATTCTCCCGTGCATCCATCAGACCTTTGCAGTGGACCTAGAGTGATCCCAATAAAATGGTGTAACTATTGGGCTCAATATTGTCCTCCTGGACACAGTCTATAGGCAGCAAGACAATATAATTAGGTAGGCTGGTGCGTACCTAAATCCCACAAACAACAGAATTAAGTTTGGATCTGGAGAGTCCTGTATTAGTGAAGGACTACTTAGGAACCTCAGCTAGTCTTTGGATTAACCCAGTTGCTTGTCACCCCATGTGGCTTGACTAACATTTGTAGGCAGCTTGTTACCTCAGGGTGGAGTCCCCCTCAATAAACGTCTGGCCAAGGAGCTGGATATAGGGAAGGAAGATGTTCACCATGGAGTCATGCATCCCCCCACCTAATCACCTTTGCTTTTGACCACCGCACTCCTCTCTCCCCGAAATACCTAAACTCAGAAACCACTCCCACAAATTACTGACCTTACTCCTTTGTATTCTACTATCCTGGGTGTTCTCCCAGTAGCAGCCCTTCTGTGGCTTGCAGCTCTCATTGGGTGAGACCTCTGTCCTCAGAGCCCTAATACCCAGCAAAGGCTCCCATTGCTTTTAGAATCAGCAGGCCTTTTCGAGCAGGGGGAAAGCAGTTGTTTCTCTGGCTCTCAGCCAACTGCAGAGACCTCTGCTGCCTCAACAAGATTCCACCCATTGTCCACGAATTTTGTCACAAAGGATGTGGTAGACAATTACGAGAACCTCCAAAGAAATGCATCTCAATTGATCCTGTCATGCCTTCTTATTTTAGCCGTGCTGCAAATGGACTTATTGGATGTCATAACATCTCTGAACAGGCCAGTTAGAAAGTTTTTCTATAAATTGACTTATTAGGCGGTTGGTTAGGGAGAGATTATATCAGAGGTAGAAGAGGTTTTTGTTTTATTCTGTGGCAACTGTATGACCTTCCACAAAGTGACATTTTAATTTATGTTGTCAGACAAGCAGTAATGCGATGTAGGGCAGATGGGCCTGTAGGGTTGGTTCCAGTATTCAGGTATGTGGTTAGGTAAGAGAAGATTGATCAGAAACATTACACACGAGGAGATAATTGGTTTTAAGCGGACTCCGAGACCACACTTTTAATGAGAGCTTTATTTCCTTTAAACTCACTCATCCCCCGATGACTAGCTCCCCATATTTATGTAACCAATTCTTACCTAATTAATTCTTAATTAAATATCTATCACTTGTTCACTTATTCCATTAGGTCTCAGACATCCCTTCCAAGCTTATTAGGTGATAACAAGAAAGACTTTGCAATTGGGGGAAGGAAAGGCAGAGCCAGATCAGGGAAACTCAATGTTTCATTTTAAAACCTAAACATGTTCTTCCTGGGCCACAAAGGAGACAATAAAAAAACTTGCCATTTTTGGACTAGTCCCATTCCTGTTTGACACTTCATCAGTCAGATCTTAATGATTCCATCACAGCCTAATCTGTA
The DNA here is from genome assembly GCF_004010195.1 of Chiloscyllium plagiosum. NCBI lineage: Eukaryota > Metazoa > Chordata > Chondrichthyes > Orectolobiformes > Hemiscylliidae > Chiloscyllium > Chiloscyllium plagiosum. Next base: position 21,123,647 of record NC_057741.1, on the reverse strand, counting down.
TTTTCAAGAAAGATCTTTGCTGCTGATCTCCTCATGGGCCTGGCTAGAGTAGCCATCAACAGGTCCAGGCAATGGGCTGTGGATGGGACCATATTTCCTGATGGCATGCCTCTTTGTTGTGGCTACATTTGTGCCTGGTGTCCTTGGAGAGGGAGCAGCCAATGTTCGCCAACACTCTTAAGGCTTTTAGAGAAAGGCAATGCAGGGGCTGGAATGCACTATCTTCCTATTTTGATTTAGTCCCACTCTCCCTTCCCATTCTCTATTTTTATTGTTGTTAGACTGTGCCTTCTAGGTACAACAGGCAGATGGGCCAATGGGCTGAAAAGTGGCAGATGGAGTTTAATTCAGATAGATGCAAGTTGCTGCACTTTGGGAAAGCAAATCTTAGCAGGACTTATACACTTAATGGTAAGGTCCTGGAGAGTGTTGCTGAAGAAAGAGACCTTGATGTGCAAGTTCATAGCTCCTTGAAAGTGGAGTCGCAGGTAGATAGGATAGTGAAAAAGGCGTTTGGTATGCTTTCCTTTATTGGTCAGAGTATTGAGTACAGGAGTTGGGAGGTCATGTTGATAGAAGTTTACAAAACTATGAGGGGCATGGATAGAGTAAATAGGCAAAGTCTTTCCCCAGGGGTCAGGGAGTCCAGAACTAGAGGGCGTAGCTTTAGGGTGAGAGGGGAAAGATATAAAAGAACGTATGGGCAACTTTTTCATGCAGAGGGTGGTACGTGTATGGAATGAGCTGCCAGAGGAAGTGGTGGAGGCTGGTACAATTGCAACATTTAAGAGGCATTTGGATGGGTATATGAATAGGAAGGGTTTGGAGGGATATGGGCCGGGTGCTGGCAGGTGTGACTAGATTGGGTTGGGATATCTGGTCGGCATGGACGGGTTGGACCGAAGGGTCTGTTTCCATGCTGTACATCTCTATGACTATGACTCTGGTGCTTGCTTCCTCAAAGAAGTAGGTTCTGATGACAGTGGGATTACTGGGGTTAAGTTACTGCAGCTAGTTTCTGTCAGACTGCCAGGGTGACAGTCATCTAAAATATTGCTAACTTTAACTTAAGACGTTCTGTGCAAATTATGTGAAGTGATCCACCTTGAATTATCTTAATCACTGTGGGGCAGCACGATGTCTCAATGGTTAGCTTTGCAGCGTCACAGCGCCAGGGACCCGGGTTCAATTCCAGCTTTGTGTGACTGACTGTGTGGAGGATGCACATTCTCCCTTTGTCTGCGTGGGTTTCCTCTAGGTGTTCCAGTTTCCTCGCACAGTCCAAAGGTGTGCAGGTTAGGTGAATTTGTTATGCTAAATTGTCTGTAGTGTTCAGAGATGTGTAGGTTAGGGGAGATGTAGAATAATAGGGTAGAGAAATGGGTCTGGGTGGGATACTCTTTGGACTTTTTGGGCCAAATGGCCTGTTTCTACACTGCAGAGATTCTGATTCTGGAAAATATGAGCAGGAGTAGACCATTCTGCTGTTTAAGCAGTTTTATTTTAGCGTTGCGTCTTTGTAGATTCTTCTCCAAGCTATCGGGGAATGCCATGAGTTCTCTTCCTGAGGGATAGTAACATGAGACCTTGCACTCAACCAAAATGGCATGGACAGGCATTTCAAAGGAGGTTAGCAATTCTGGGGTTCACTGAGGATTCTGAGTCCAGTTCAGGAAAAGTGTCAATGACATTATGCAGACTGCCCTGGTAAGTGGCGTGGTGGCCTGTGGTTATCCCTCCTGGACACTAGGCTACATATTTGAATGAGTGTACAGGCAGACTGTGTGGATAGATGTGTGAGGAGTTTCAGGACGGATGACACTTGCGTAAAAAACGTGATGATTTAGCTTGAGTGTGCAAGCAGATGCTATCTAAAAACACTGATGGGTCGGTTTGTGTGACAGGGATGTGTCAGACAAAGGGGTTAGTTGGCATTCCTGATGAAGGGCTTTTGCCTGAAACATTGATTTTCCTGCTCCTCAGATGCTGCCTGACCTGCTGTGCTTTTCCAGCACCACTCTAATCTGGACTCTGGTTTCCAGCATCTGCAGTCCTCACTTTTGCTTAGTTGGCATTTGTCAAGACACCAAATTTCTACTTCTCCAGTAGGGCATTCCGACTTGAAGAAAAGGTCAAAGACAGGTGGCTGGGTGCCAGTCTCCTGTGAGTTTCTCTCATGCGATGTAAAAAGTCCTCCAGATTACTGGACAACAAGGCCACAAGCCCACAGCTGATGCAAGGTTGGACTGGCAAAGCAACAGAGTGAGAACACATCATACCTGGTGCTGCCATAAGACCATAAGATAGAGGAGTCGAAGCAAGGCCATTTGGCCCATTAGATCTACCACACCATTTCATTATGGCTGATGGGTGTTTCAGTTCCACTTACCCGCATTCTCCCCGTAGCCCTTAATTCCTTGCGAGATCAAGAATTTATCAATCCCTGCCTTGAAGACACCAAACGTTACTGCCTCTACTGAGCTCCATGGCAATGAATTCCACAGGCCCAACATTCTCTGCCTGAAGAAATATCTCCACATTTCTGTTCTAAATTGACCCCCTCTAATTTTAAGCCTATGCCCACGAGTCCTGGTCTCCCTGCCCAACGGAAACAGCTTCCCAGCATCCACCCTTTCTAAACCATGCATAATCTTGTAAGTTTCTATTAGACGTCCCCTCAACCTTCTAAACTCTAATGAATACAATCCCAGGATCCTCAGCCGATCATTATATGTTATGCCTACCATTCCAGGGATCATCCATGTGATGAATCCATGTGATGCTGGACACACTCCAGTGCCAATATGTCCTTCCTGAGGCGTGGGGCCCAAAATTGGACACAGTATTCTAAATGATGCCAAACAAGAGCTTTATAAAGCCTCAGAAGCACATCGTTGCTTTTATATTCCAACCCTCGTGAGATAACTGACAACATTACATTTGCTTTCTTAACCATGGACTCAACCTATAAATCAACCTTCTGAGAATCCTGGATTAGCACTCCCAGGTCCCTTTGTACTTTGGCTTTATGAATTTTCTCACCATTTAAAATATAGTCCACGCCTGTCTTCTTTTTCACGAAGTGCAAGACCTCGCTCTTGCTCACATTGAATTTCATCAGCCATTTCTTGGACCACTCTCCTAAACTGTCTAAATCTTTCTACAGCCTCCCCACCTCCTCAGTACTACCTGCCTGTCCGCCTAACCTGGTATCATCGGTGAACTTTGCCAGAATGCCCCCGACCATTCATCCAAATCCTTAATATATAAAATGAACAGCTGCAGCCCCAACACTGAACCCTGCTGGACAAGAACCTTTTTTCCCAACTTTCTGCCTTCTGTCAGACAGCCAATCCCCAATTCATGCCAGTAGCTCACTTCAAACACCATGGCCCTCATCTTACTCAGCAGCCTCCCGTGAGGCACCTGATCGAAGGCCTTTTGGAAGTCTAGATAGACCACATCCACTAGGTTTCCCTGATCTAACCTACTTGTTACTTCTTCAAAGAATTCTAACAGGTTTGCCAGGCATGACCTCCCTTACTAAATCCATGCTGACTTGTTCTAATCCGACCCTGCACTTGCAAGAATTTAGAAATTTCATCCTTGACGATGGATTCTAGAATTTTAACTACAACTGAGATTAGGCTAATTGGCCTATAATTTTCCATCTTTTGTCTTGATCCTTTCTTGAACAAGGGGGTTACAACAGCAATTTTCCAATTATCTGGGATTTTCCCTGACTCCAGTGATTTTTGAAAGATCACAGTCAGTGCCTCTGCTATTCCTCAGCCACCTCTCTCAGAACTCCATTGGGGACAGGAGATTTATCAATTTTTAGACATTTTAGCTTTTCTAGCACTTTCTCTTTTGTAATGGCTACCATACTCAACTCTGCCCCCTGACTCTCCTTGATTGTTGGGTATTACTCAAGTCTTCCATTGTGAAGACTGACACAATGTACTTATTAAGTTCTTCAGCTGTTTCCTTATCTCCCATCACTAGCCTCCCTGCATCAATTTGGAGCGGCCCAATTTCTACTTTTGCCTCTCATTTGTTTCTTATGTATTAAAGAAACTTTTTCTATCATTTCTAATATTACTGGCTAGCTTACTTCATATTTGATCCTCTCCTTCCTTATTTCTTTCTTTGTTATCCTCTGTTTGTTTTTGTAGTCTTCCCAATCTTCTGATTTCCCAGTGCTCTTGACCACTTTATAGGCTCTCTCTTTTTCTTTGATACATTTCCTAACTTTCTCTGTCAGCCATGACCGTCTAACCCCTCCCCGGATAATCTTTCTTTTCTTTGGGATAAACCTTTGTATTGTGTCCTCAATTACACCCAGAAACCCCTGCAATTTATGCTCTACTGTCTTCCCCACTAGGCTCTGCTTCCAATCGATTTCCGTCAGTTCCTCTCTCATGCCCCTGTAATTACCTTTAGTTAACTGTAGCACCATTACATCTGATTTTGCCTTCTCTCCTTCAAACTGCAGACTGAACTCTACCATATTATGATCGCTGTTTCCTAAGTGTTCCCTGACTTTAAGGTCTTTTATAAAGTCTGGCTCATTACTTAGCACTAAGTCCAGGATAGCCTGCTCCCTTGTGGGCTCCATCACAAGCTGTTCCAAAAAGCCTTCCTGTCAGCATTCCATGAATTCCCTTTCTTCGGATCCACCAGCAACATTATTCACCCAGTCCACCTGCACAGTGAAGTCCCCGATGATCAGCATGACCTTGCCTTTCTGACATGCCTTATCTACTTTCTGGTACATCTTGCGTCCCTGGTCCTGACCACTGCTGGGAGTTCTGTACATAACTCGCATTATGGTTCCTCAACTCCACCCACACAGACTCCACATCATCTGACCCTATGTCATTCAGTGTCATAGATTTAAGCTCATTCTTAACTAACAAGGCATCCCCGCCCCCTCTGCCTGTCACCCTGCCTTTTCAATAAGTTGTATTTCCTTGAATATTTAACTGCTAGTCCTGAACCCCCGCAACCACGTCTCTGTGATGCCTACCACATCATAATCATTCACAATGGTTTGTGCTTTGTTACAAATACTACGGGCATTTAGATAAAGTGCCTTAATGTTAATTTTCTTATCCTGATGCTTTCCAACATCTCTCGTAATATGTCCTAAGTTATCATTCCTTTTTGCTTCATTCCTGGCTTGCCTTGAACTTAAACCCCGCACACATGCTAACCTGCTGCTTATCTTTCTACTTGACTCCATATTCCCTGTTGCTTTCCCTTTCCCTTCTCCCGACTCACAAGTCTAAAGTCCTAGTGATTACACTATTTATCCTTTTTGCCAGAACACTGGTTCCAGGAGGTTCAGGTGGAGACCATCCCATTGGTACAGATCCCCCTGGTTCCAAAACTGATACCAATGTCCCATGAAATGGAATCCCTCTTTCCCACACCAATCTCTTAGCCACATGTTTACTTCCCTAATTTTCTTATCCCTATGCCAATTAGCACATGGCTCAGTCAGTAATCCAGAGATTATGACCTTTGAGGACCCTTCCTAGCCGTGCCTGTGTTGTTAGTGCCAACGTGGACCACAACAACTGGATCCTCCCCCTTCCACTCCAATAACCTTTCAAGCTGAACAGAGATGTCCTGCACCCTGGCATCGGGCAGGCAACACACCATGCGGGACTCCCAATCCAGCTCACAAAGGATACTATCTGTCCCCTTAATTATAGAATCCTATAACAACTACTTGTCTTTTTGCTCCCCACTCTTGAATGGCCTTCTGCACCATGGTCAGCTGGCTCATCCAAACAACAATCTCATAGCTGTTTGACAAGGTCAGGGGCTGAGGCTCCTCCACTCCTGAACTCAGAATCCCTCTATCTGCCTCACTTACAGTCACACCATGTTGTTCCTGATCACTAACTGAATTTGAATTACTTAATCTACCGGGTGTGACTGTCTCCTGAAACAAAGTGTCCAGATAACTCTCCCCCTGCCGAATGTGCTGCAGCATTTGAAGCTCAGATTCCAGATAATCAGTTCCGATCCGGAGTTCTTCCAGCAACCAACACTTGCTGCTGATGTGGTCACTGCCATTCACAATGGGATCAGCCAGCTCCCACATCATATAGTTACAGCACATCACCTGACCAGCCAGAACTACTTATTTAATTAATTTATACAAATTCATGAGTTAAATAATTTCTAATACTTCTCTGTGGTCTTATTCAACAAACCAACTAATAGTAAACTTTTAATCAATCACACTTAATTACACAAGAAATACAGGGTTGGAGGATTTGAGCTATATGGAGAGGTTGAATAGGCTAGGGTTGTTTTCCCTGGAGCGTCGGAGGCTGAGGGGTGACCTTATAGAGGTTTATAAAATCATGAGGGGCATGGATAGAATAAATAGACAAAGTCTTTTCCCTGGGGTGGGGGAGTCCAGAACTAGAGGGCATAGGTTTAGGGTGGGAGGGGAAAGATATAAAAGAGACCTAAGAAGCAACTTTTTCACTCAGAGGGTGGTATGTATATAGAATGAGCTGCCAGGGGAAGTGGTGGAGGCTAATACAATTGCAACATTTAAAAGGCATCTGGATGGGTATATGAATAGGAAGGGTTTGGAGGGTTTGGCCAGGTGCTGACAGGTGGGACTAGATTGGGTTGGGATATTTGGTCGGCATGGACGAGTTGGACCGAAGGGTCTGTTTCCATGCTGTACATCTCTGTGACCCTGTGACTATGACAAATGGAGGCCCTGACACCTGAGGACCGTGGGAAGAATTGTGCTGTGTTCTTAGACTCTGTGGAACGTTAATGTGTTTGTTTTTGTTCTCCTTTACAGATCTCCACAATCCAGACCCCAGGCCTGAACCACTGGAGATCGAAGATTCCACTTCTGGGGAAATTACACCAGTGACCCAGATGATACAGTGTCATCTGCATTTCCCACACTCTCCACCAGTGCAGGCCCCACACTCTCCACCAGTGCAGGCCCATGAACCTGTCTTACATTTACAGTCAAATCCAAATTCTTGTGAGAATTCTTGTGAGCATAGCACAGACAAGGCCCAGTTTCTGAAGGAGGCTTTGGTAGCGAGGACCTAGGCATTAGGAAGACTCTTCATGAACAGACCTGTGCTGATCTCAACACTGTCTGCACCCCCCTCCACTCCCCCACTATCTTGACCTCAAGACTCCTGCTGGTAATGCAGATCCCAGGGCTATCCATAGCTCTGCCAGAACAATTGGGGTTTATGCCATTGGTGTGTATGCCATGGATTCTGCTATTCCCCCAGGCATTAGAGCACATGGCTTCCTCCTTGGACAAAGTGGTAACCATTATGGGGACCCAGGTAGAGCAATGGAGCTTTTGGCACTTGGACAAGCAGACTCTTGCTCCAGCGATGCGCTAAAAGAGCAGGAACTGTGCAACAGGGGTACAGGCACCTGCACTTACCCTAAGTGGCTCTTCTCCTCAGGGACATAGAGAAACACCATTGCATGCCCAGATGGAGGAGGATCGAATACCAGCTATCTGGGGATTGCAGTGGGATGGATCCTCTTAGGGCAGTTATGGTTTGAGTAGCCTCTCTTCATCCCCTCAACCATTGACATAATTCCGTCCAGTTGACATGGTCAAGGAGCTCACCACTGCATCCATGCAGGACCCCTCTTAACCAAGTTGAAGGATATGGCACAGAACGGAATCTCGGGTGCTTGTGCTAATGGGTGGATGGAAGTCATAATCTGGACCATCTAATCTCTTACCATCTCTTAGTGATGAAACCATGTCTCCCCAGGCACCTTGGCTTCATCATAAAGAATCTTAATATGTCCTTCATCACCTCTTTCTTCATTCCTGTGACACCAGAAGTTGATCAGTGCTCCCCTACTGACCTCGGACAGAGCCTGCTTAATAATCTTGGCTGTCGATATAAATCCAAGTGGTAATTGTCATCCTCATGGATGTGCCAGTGGGAGCGCCTCCAGAACTCTCGCGTTTGTACCATTCCAGGGTCACCTTCGATCACTTGATCCTACAGTACAGATGTTCTCTCTGTTTGAGGGACAAGCAAACTGAGGATAAGGATGCCTCATGAGAGATGCCACCTTTAGTCTCCTTCATGCTATCCTCATCCCTTGATGAGAATGACGGATGCCTGATGGAGCATACCAGTTGGGACACTACTTGGATCACAATGATCTCCACGTAACCACACTATTGTCCAGTTCCACATCACTCAGCATTACTGCCATTGAAACCTCTTAGACAACACCTTCCAAACCCAAAACTACTTCCATCTCGAAGGACAAGGGAACCACTTGCACATTCTCCTTCAAGCTAATCACAATACTGATTTGAAAACATATTGCTGTTCCTGGGCCGAAATCCTGGAAGGCTGTCCCTAAAGGCATTATTGGTCTACCTTCACCACATGGACTGCAGCAGTTCAATAAGGCAGCTCATTGCCACCTTCTCAAGGGCAACAAAGAGGGGGCAATAAATACCGGCCTACCCCACATCCTTTGCTTGAATAAACCTCCTATCCCTCATTGCCTCAAAAGGGCAACGCTGCTCTAAGCATGAATCATACTTATCCATTTTAATTCAAATTAGGCACCCTCTCAATGGAGGAGTTCATGAGCACATAATCCTAAGTGGTAGTTGTGAGCTCCTTCCTCCTTTGTCTAACCTCCATCCTGTCTCTGTGAACTGTGGCATAGGAACACATTTCCTACTGCAGTTCAATATGTAGCCTCCTTCCCAATTGATGCTCTAGCCCTGCATCCTTATCTATCATTCCTGCCTCCGTGCTCTGAGGGGGACTGATCACAGCCTCAGGGTCTGATATTTCCTCCTGCCACTAGTGCCACGATCATTACCCTGTGCCAGCATACCTATGTGAATGTGAGGACCCACCGAGATGAAAATATCTGCACTAGTGAATGGTACATTTTTAAGGGGTGACGATGCATTCTTCATGCAACTCAGGTCCTGCAGAGATGGGGCAGAAGGGTGTCTTGGATTGGGCTGCTACAGCTGCAGGGGCCACAAGAAGAGATGACAATTAGCTAGCTTAGGAGAGTGGAAGTCTCTATAATTCTTAGGCTACATAGTCTTACTCAGTGTATGGTGCCCTTTCAGATGGATTGAAGTGCTCTGCACTCCATTGACAAACATTTAACCTTCTGTAATCATTAAATGTAATCAGGAGCTCTGGTTTCACCAGGTCCATCTGCCTCCTATTTGACTATCAGGGGGGAGAAGTTGCAGAGAAGGTTTACTAGGATGTTGCCTGATCTGGAGGATTTTAGTTATAAGTAGAGGTTGGACAAACATGGATTGTTTTCACTGGAAAAATGGAGGCTGAAGGGCAACCTGATAGAGGTCTACAAAATTGAGAAGCATAGATAGGGTAGATAGTCAGAGGCTTTCTCTCAGGGTGGAAAGGTCAGTTATAGGAGGGCACAGGTTCAAGGTGAGAGGGTGAAAATTTAGGAAGTGTGGGGAAGGTGTTGGGTTCCTGGAGCGCACTGCCAGTGGAGGTAGTGGAAGTAGGTATTTAGCATTGTTTAAGGCATATCTTGATAGACACATGAATGTGAGGTGAACAAAGGGATGGAAACCACTCATGGGCAATAAGTAGCGGGTCTAAATAATAATTAGGAATTGGTGCAGGCTTGGTGGGCCAAAGGGCCTGTTCCTGTATTATCTTGAATTGTGTTGTATTGTGTTGTATCATGGTTATCAACAGTGAATCCTGCTCCATAAGTTTATTCAGTGAGTTTCGCTGCAGCTTTATTGCTATGAGCCATCCTGAGGGGTCAGGAATGGTCCCAGCATACACCCATCCAATTTCAGAGCAGTCTGAACCCTGAGATTTTGGTTTCTGGATGGTCCAAACCCTGAGATCTGTTCAATAGGCTAGGAGTCACACTCATCTTACCAAATGTACATGGTTGCCAAACCTCTTTTCTGCACTGGATCCCAAGTTCTCTTTGCCACTCATAGCAGTAACAATCTCCAGCCAGTTCTGTTTGCTCTTAGACAATTACCTTCTCAGGCCATTCTTTGGGAAAAGGACCACCCTCCTCTCCGTCATTGCCTCCAAAACGAGCTTCACTATATCAATGAAGCAAAGTAACCCTGTTCCAAGTGTGAGTCACACTTCTGTGGTCTTCTTAACCACCCTATTAACTTGTCCTGCCATCTTCCATGATCCCTCTGTCCCTCTGAGCTTCCTAGCATTCATGCCATTCATTAAATACTTCCTTGTCTTGTTACTTCTTCCAAAGTTGATCACCTCACACTTTTCAGGGTTAAATTCTGTCTGACACTGCTCATTTGACCAATAAATCTATTTTTCCTGTAATCTAAGACCTCCTTTCATCACCATTAACCACTTAGCCAATCTTTGGTCATCCACTAAACTCACCAGCCCCCATCTATCCTTCCATATTGTTTATACGTCGACTATTTGCTCATGTATTACATAGATTGCAAACAACAATATCATGCCACTGAACACCAGCTTCCAGTCACACAAACAGCCTTGTACCACCACCCTCTGTCACTTACTAATAAGCAAATTTTGGATCCATCTTGCCAAGGAATCCTGGATTCCATTTGTTTTATCTTCTTTATCAATCTCCCATGTGGGACCTTGCCAAAGACTTTCTGTATAAACTACATCAACTGTACTACCCTCATTTACACACCTAATCACCTCCCCATAAATTCAATCAAGTTTGTTAAGCATGACCTCCCTCTGACAAGACCATGCTAACTATCCCTGATCAAACCTTGCCTTTCTTAGTGGAAATTAATTCTCTCTTTCAGAATTTCATCCAACTGTTTTCCTACCACTGATGTGTGATTCACTGATCTGTAATTCCCTTGTTTATCTCTATCACCATTCTTGAAAAGTATAGCCACATTAGCTGTTCTCCTTGGCGCCTCCCCCGTGGTTATAGAGGAAGTAAAACTTTGAACCAAAGTCCCTGTAATTTCCTTCCTTGTCTCCTAGAACAGCCTTGATATAGAGCCTCAAGTATAACTCCTCTGGACATACAGCTCACTTATTCATCTCCACATCTTGCCTTAACCATAAGTGATCCACCAATGTGGCCTGGATACTGATATACTTGTGTGTTCAGCATTGAACAAAATTATTATGGTTGCTAAAATAATTATAAGTGTAGTTATTAATATTGCAGATACTTAACTGATCAAAATAAAAAGCTCCCAATGTGTTAGCTGTGTTTTCTAGAATCCTAGTCCATCCGAGCCCAATTGGAGAAAATACCATTCCTATATTCAGTGCCATTGAACTCATTCAATTTCTCTAATTCTTTGCAGTTCTTTGGTCTTTGGCCCCCCTGGAAAATCTAAAGGACCGATTCTTTTTTTTAATGGCTGTTTGCTGTTATGGGGTTATCCCACTTATTTTACACAGGTCAGTAACTGCTAAAGTGGCAGCCAGCTAGAGGTCAGCAAAACATTCAATATTCTACAAGAAATTGCTTCTTAGTTTAAGAGATATGATCTGCATTTTCCAACACCATATTTTGATAATACCTATAACTCTTGGAGGAATTTCCATTCCAACTCGTGGATGTACTGTCATGGAAATCTCAGGATTGGCAAGGAATTATATTAATATGATCATCAATAATGAGGGTGCAGACGATACAGGTTAACTTTCAAGGCAATAGAGTCAAGGTGGATTGCTTTTGCATTGGTATTCTGTGCCATCTGTTGTAGAAATTACATTGTGTGTTGCGGACACACTTCCTGTGTTTGACTGGATCTTAGTGCTGAAGAATTGAGTAGAAGTCTGGCACCTCTCAGTAGGAATGATAACTGGCCAACACAACATCCAAAACAGTCTGCAGTAACACCTTGTCACCCATTACAAAAACAGCATTAAATAAAATCATAGAGAATGTCAGCTTCTTCCTAATTGCTGAGGGCTTTAGGTTTGGTCAAATAATTTTAAAAGACTGTGGGGAAGGGTGGAAGGAGACTCAGAAATAAAAGAGAAGCTTGTATGTGTCTAAAACTCATGAATTCAGGGTGTTCCAAAATGCTTTACTGCTGCTGTGATGCTTTTGAAGTGTAGCCACCTGGTAGGGCAGACAGGATCTCAGTTATATGTCCTATCCAAAGATCAAAGACATTGTAGTGAAGCCAACATCACACTGGAGAGAGACAGAAGCCTAGGTTTTGTGCTTGAATCTGTTTTATAGGATTTGAAACCATGCTGAAAGGCAATAATGCTGCAACTAAGCCAAGACTGACATATGAAATAAGGAAGCAAATAATACATGTCGCTAAATGCGTAATTTTCTAATACTATGGCCGAATATGATGTATGCTATGTAGAAAAGATATTCTGATTCATACAGTGACATAACTTGTGTTTCAGGTTTGATTATTTCACACTTCATTGATTGAACCAGCATCACCGTTAGCTTGAAGCAAACACACAGAATGTGCTGCAGAAACTCAGCAGGTCTGGCAGTGTCTGTGGAGAGAAACACGGACTTAATATTTTGACATGATCCCAGCTGATAGTAATACTGGACAGGTCAGACTACTGAGTGAAACCTGACTTGATAAATCACTAGTTGTTATGAGGTATAACAGTTTGGTTGCTGTGCAGGCCAGCCATTAAACATATTCAGACAAGGGTGCCACATATTAAACATATTCAGACTTTTTTAACAAAGGGACACAAGATTATTATACAAAAGAAAAAATACCTATATATGTAACAATTTAGAAAAATTGAAAGAAAGATTTAAACCTTTTCCCAACAATATCCCTTACGCTCTATTCCAATGAAGCATCACCCCTAATGCATAAAAGCAAAACATTGCAGATGCCAGAAGTCTGAAATAAAAATAGAAAATGTTGGAGAAATTCATAGGTGTTGCAGTATCTGTAGAGAGAGAAACAGAGTGAAGGTTTAGAGTGAAGTATGACTTGTTCAGAACTGAAAAGGCCTACTTTTTTTAATGCTGTTGATTGAGGAGGAGGAGGAGTGAGTGGAACAGATGGTGACGATACCCTGATCAAAAGACAAAGGAATGCTAACGACGGTAAAGGAAACACAGAGCTAAGAAACAAGTATAAATGATTGGTGTGAAAAGGAGAAGATGGATCTGCTCTTCAGAGAGCAAAGCTAACAAAATACACATAAAAAAACAGAAAATATATCTATCTGAGCTCTTCTGATTTGACTAATGGTCTATTCAAAATATATCACTACTTTACTGAACTATAAAATCTATATCTTTTATAATTAATAGGAATTGACAGAAGACCTTGAATGGAAAATTAGTTGTTCAAAATAATAGATATTTAATTATCAGTACACATAGAAGGAATAAACTAAGCTGGGTAATAGGTAATTCCACACTTTTTTTAACAATCTTTCCCTACCCTGGATTAGAACATTTCTCAGTCAGTCTAAAAGATAGTGCAGTAGGTATTTGATTACATACATATCCAAGGCAAGTCCATTAATCTGCTGCTAATGACTTCAGTTGCTATCTATTCTATTGCACAGATTGTCTCGATCTCCTTCAACAGGCTAATGACCTGCCATATCGCCTTCTTGGTCGGCAATGTACTGATGTGGTATCTATTTCTGAAAGCTTCCCTGATGGATCCTGGTTTCCTTCAAAGAGACAGTGAAGAATACAATCGTGCTCTTAGGCAGGTATAACTCCCAACCTTTCTTCTCTGCCAAGGAAATTGTATCTTGCAGAAAATTCCCAGTACTGTTTCATTTCTTGTCTAAAGGCTATCACAGTTTGTGTTTCTATGTCCTGAAAGTATCTGCATCCACACAGACCAGAAAAAAAGTGTACTGTAAGTATTTGAAGCAAATTTTATTTTTGCAGTATTTGGTGCAAATTTACAGTAATGGTGAAAGGGTGAGTTAAATATTTATATCATTTAAACTGTAAAAAGAATCTCACTTTGTAGCAGGTGAAAATAACCTTAAAATAGTGATTGCTTCTCAGCTGCAATTGACGCAATATCATATGATATTCCTACAATGTGGAAGCAGGCCATTCAGCCCACTCTGACCCTCCAAAGAGCATTTCACCCAGATTCACCCCATCCCTGTAACCCTGCAATTCCCATGGCTACTCCATCTAGCCTGCACATCCCAGGACACTGGACAATTTAGCATTGCCAGTCCACCTAACCTGCACGTTTTTGGACTGGGAGAGGAAACCGGAGCACACAGAGGAAACCCATGCAGACACGGAGAATGGGCAAACTCTTAGACAGACAGTTATCCAAGGGTGGAATGGAATCCGGGTCCCTGGTGTTGTTTGGCAACAATGCTAACCATTGAGCCACCATGCTGCCCTGAGAAATATATTCTGAGAAATGTTGCATTATTGTCAACTGTTGCATTTAGATATTGTGGATAAAAAAAGCAACTTGAACCCAAGTACAAACATTATGCATTCCATTGTATGACACTGGTGTTATTATAAACAGAAAACCATTCAATTTTCCATGCTTGACCTGAAAATTTTTTAAGAAAGTCAGTCATTTAATACTGGATACATCTGACAATGTATAGCATTTTGCAACCTATAAAGTTCCTTGTCAAAAAAATTATATTTTAACCAGGGCATGTAATTTCTGAACAATAATCAGGTTGTGAGGATTTAAGAATATGTAGATTCACTTTAAAAGCCATGTAATAATGATACATTACACAGGCTAATGCGATAGTCCCTATGGTTCAGTATAGCATAAGCAAATACACAGGATGGGCCAGTGGGCTGAGGAATGGCAGATGGAATTTAATTTAGATAAATGCAAAGTATTTTGGAAAAGAAAATCAGAGCAGGACTTAACGGTAGGTCCTGGGAAGTATTGCTGAACAAAGAGACCTTGTGGTGCAGATTCATAATTCCTTGGAAGAATCACAGGTAGCTAGGTTAGAGAAGAAGGCATTTGGTATGCTTTCCTTTATTGATCAGAGCATTGAGCATAGGAATTAGTAGGTCATGTTGCAGCTGTACATTGGCTAGGCCACTTTTGGAATATTACATGTCATTCTAGTCTCCTTTCTATCAGAAGGATGATGTGAAACTTGAAAAAGGACTCAGAAAAGATTTACAAGGATGTCGCCAGGGTTGGAGGATTTGAGCTTTAGGGAGAGGCTGAACAGGCTGGGGCTGTTTTCCCTGGAGCGTCGGAGACTGAGGGGTGACCTTATAGAGGTTTATAAAATCAGGAGGGGTATGGATAAGATAAATAGACAAAGCCTTTTCCCTGGGGTGAGGGAGTCCAGAACTAGAGGGCATAGGTTTAGGGTGAGAGGGGAAAGATATAAAAGGGACCGAAGGGGCAATTTTTTCACACGGGGGTGGTGTGCCTATGGAATGAGCTGCCAGAGGGTGGTAGAAGCTGGTACAATTACAGCATTTAAAAGGAATATGGATGGGTATATAGGAAGGGTTCAGAGGGATATGGGCCAAGTTCTTGCAAATGGGACTAGATTAGGTTAGCATATGTGGTCGGCATGGACGAGTTGGATTGAAGGGTCAGTTTCCATGCTGTACATCTCTATGATTCCAAGACTCTCAGTGTGTGTAAGTGGATGCAAATATGCATGCAGAGTTGCATGGAGATGAAATTTGGGTAGAAGCACCAATAAGCAAACAATCCACTAAATCTGGTTACCAAGTATTGATGATGAAAATTACCTCCAATGTATTTTTTTTTTCTATAAAACATGAAATCAAAGTAAAACAAGATTTTTTTTAAACTTTTTACTGGGGTATTTTTCCAGAAAACATATATTGTTAATATATTCAAAATATTATTGGCAATCTACATGATAAATAAACTTTCAACTTTGAATTTAGACATTATTTAATCTAACATAGATATAGATTAAAGAGGTTTGATTAAAGGAAAACTTGAATTAATACTGATGCAATGCCACAGATGTTTGTAAGGAAGGAAAGATTAAAGTAATTTAATCCTAAATTTAACAGATTTCTTGGTATTATTGCAAATGAGATGGATTACAACAGCATGGAACTTTGCCTACAACATCAGTGAGACAATGTTTGGAGTACTGTGTACAATTTTAGTTTCGTTATTGAAGGAAGGATATAATTGCATTAGAGGAAGTGTAGAGAAGAGCCACTCGTCTGATACCTTTGATAAATTAATGGTTTTACAATGAAAAGTTGAGCAGTTTGGACTTAGACTTACAGGAGTTTGGAAGAATAAGAGCTGATCTTGTAGAAATTTAAGATCCTGTGGAGAGAATGTTTCCTCTCATTGGAGATCTAGAACTAGGGAGGCACAGATAAAGGATCTTCCAAGAAATTCAGATGAGGAGGAATTTTCTTTCTCAGAGGGTTGTTAGTTTTTGGGATTCTCTTTCACAGATAGCATTGGAGGCTGAGTGTTCAAATATATTCAAGGCTAACGTTCCACAAGGACTCCTCTACATTGGGGAGACAGGACGCCAACTTGTGGAACGTTTCAGAGAACGTCACTGGGGCACACATACTACCCCACCACCCTGTAGCCGATCACTGCAACTTCCCCAAGTCCTGGGCTTCCTCCACTGCCAAATCTCGCCACCCGACGCCTGGAGGAAGAACACCTGATTTTCTGCCTTGGGACCCTCCAACAGGATCAATGTCAATTTCACCAGTTTCCTCATCTCCCCTTCCCCCACCTTATCCCAGATCCAACCCTCCGACTTGGTTCCCCACCCCCACACATATTCCTGATGAAGAGCTTATGCTCGAAATGTCGACTGTCCTGCTCGAATGCTGCCTGATAGGCTGTGCTTTTCCAGCACCACACTTTTTTGACACAGAGGCACTGTACACTAAGAAAGGTGACTTCATTACCTTCTGACTAAACAGAGAGAAAAAACAAGGAGATCGAAAAGGTGGTTTTCCCAGGATATCAGGTTTTTCCATGGCGCAGCAAGCCAGAGATTGTATGCAAGTTACTTTGCAAATGCTGAGGCTCAATGGTGAGGTGTATTGAAAGCATAAGAAGAGAAGCTAACAAAGATAAAGTGTAGAAAGCTTCACAAACAAAAATCAGAACAACAATTAGCAATATTTAAAAGAAGACTAAATGAGCTCACCATTAATATGTTCCATTAAAGCTAAGAACATACACGTCAAGGTTGTGATGACATGGAAAAATAAAGAGGTGAGGAAAGAAGTGAATCTACATAAAAAAGCAGAATTAAAGGATATAAATAATAAAAATAGTATCACAAAAAGGAAATATGATCACCTCAGGAAGGAGTTTGAAATTTAACAGTTCTATTCCATAACTTCTTTGTATAGAGGTCAGACCCATTGTCTGATTATGCTTATTCTTGATCCAGTTACTTGGCAGTTTTTATTAGTTGTGATTTGCCACTGCCTTCCACTGAGGCGGGCCAAAGAGACAGCTCCTGAATGTACCAGTCAGAACAGGAATCAAACTGATGCTTAGACATTTTTCTGAACCACACCATAGCCATTTACCCGATTGAGCTAGTATGCTCAATCAGTAATTGGAAAATGGAAAGATTGAATATTTGAAAAGAATATATAATATTATAATTTAAGCTTTTAATAAAAGTAAAATATTAATACTATCTGCTAACACATTTTAAAAATAAATGCAGCTAGATATGAGCTATCTTTATCTTCTAAGGGTCCTTAACACTAATTTAAGAATGAGTTTGATGCCAGATTGTCTGATACAACTGGGCACAGATCAACCTTGATGCTCAGTCAAGATCTTTAATAATGTATTCTCAAAGGTCACTGCAGTTCAAATAAATAAGTACAAATTACGTTGACTCATTTTAATTGTGAGAATTGCTGAAGTCTTATCCGAACAATTTGAGACTGCACTAACAATTTAGAACCAAACTAAAAGAAGCAAAATATTGTTCCATCTTTTCTGTCATTTAACTTGCAGATCACAGGTCAGTTCTCAGATTTAACATTGTAAAACTTACTGTTTCAAAATGGTATTAAATCAGTCTTACTTTCTAAAATGGCATCAGGATATTTATAGTATGTCTTACTTTACAAATATACAGTTGTAGTGTCACAGGGGCCAAATTACTTTATGGATTTGGAACAATATTGCATTGAGTTCAGCAACTTTCCACTCATTGAAAATACCAGCATTAGTTGCAGTACAAAACATTGAATAAGGAATTGAACCTGTCAAGTTTCTGCTTTCCTTCACAGAATATGTTGACATCTTGTTGGGATACATTTCCACAGCACTCTGGTTTCCTAGCCAATATTCATCTATGGGCTTGAACGGCGCGAGTTACAGATTATTTGAATGTGATAGGTAACACACGTAAACCTGATCTGACTGTCACTGGTATCTGCACATGCAATATTTTCTGCCAAAATTACTAAACAGAAATCAGGCATGACTGGACATTCTCATTCCATAGCCCAGAAAAAAAATACACACATTGTGCCTGTTTCAACTAACCAAAATAAGTGACAATCATTCATATTTATTTCACAATACATTGACCAGAGTCAACCTACCTGGTTTAAAATGTAAACAAAATCTGACAGTTAATTGTTGGTCATCATTATCTTGTGCATTCTTGACATCACATCTACCAACGAGAGTCCACTTGCCAACCACTCAGCACTGTCTTCTCAGTATAAATGATGTTTTCACTTTGATATTTATTATGAATTGTTCTGATGAACATAAGATTAGATTAGATTCCCTACAGTATGGAAACAGGCCAACACTCTGAAGAGTAACCCACCCAGACCGTATATTTACCCCTGACTTGAAGACCTTTGACAAACTTTGTCTTTTTTCAGCAATAATCAAGTTCTGTACAATCAAATGCCTATTTAAATTATTTAGTGAATTATTCAGTAGCTTTTATTGACTTTGTCATTCCTATGAAGGTGTTACTGTCCTTCAGTTTTCAAGTCAAAAGCAATGCCTTTGCTGTGATTGCCAATACTTAAGTTGAGCCAAATATATCTCCTGAGACCTTCTGACTCAGAGCTGCTACAAACTCCTGACAAAATGATGATGTTTAAACTTTCTGACTTCATTCATACAGTATGCAGGTTCTGATTATCCCTCCTTCTTGGTCCAAGGAGTATAACACATTAATCTTCTATTACTGCAAAATGATTACATTATTTTGATAATTGCAAGGTAGACTATCTCTGGCTAATCTGGATAATTTGTTTGGGTTGGTCAAGAGCATAGCAAACAAAGGAATTTCTATCAGTATTGGCTGTTTGGAATTTCCAGAAGGCATTTGATAAAGCTCCTCACAAGCAACTTTTATAAAAAGTAAAGGTGCAAGGAATTTCAGCAAATTTAAGACATGAATTGGTAATTTATTATGAAAAAGAAGGCAGTTACCCACTTCCTATTTACCTGCTTTTCCCTTCTGTGTTAGGTAACCACCTTTCTATATCTGCTATCTTAGTTCTCTGCTTTGTAGTTATGACTCAGTAACTCCAGCTGTTGCCTCCAACACCATTTCTCCAGCTTGAGCAGCCAATGAGATTTTCGGCAAATGGGATTCATCTAGGTCACATGAAATGCTGATGATTTCCCACATGCCACAGGGCAGGCAATTGATTTGACAAAGCTTCCTTGCCATATCTTTAAGTTTACTTAACTTGTTTTAACCTTTACTTTTGTACTGTATAAACTGGAAATAACAAGAAAAACAAATTCCTTGCAGTAACCACTGTGCTGGTTTAGAAATTTCCATTTTCAAAATTATTGGGGTTGAAACAAAATTATGAACAGCAGCAGCTCAACAAATAATCCACTCAAGACTTTCCTGTGATGTCACTGTTGTTAGGTTTCTTTGCTGCTGAATCACATTCTGTAGGCTATGTCCCTTGGTTTCTGAAGATGAGTCCCTACTGTGCCCATACTTGGTGTCGTTATTTACAAATCTTCAACTTCTCCCATCATGTTTCCAAATCATCTGTCGGCATACCCTCTCCCGTCATTTCTGAAGCTACTGTCGACAAGTTATCTTGCATTGTTTCAAAAATTGTTGCCCCTACTGTCTCCCACTCCTTATGAAGTTGCCGCAATGACAGTCATTTGCGCTGTTTCAGAAATGGCTGCTCCTCCTCTCCCCCATGTTGTTTCAGAAGTTGCTGTCTTTCTCCTTTTTATGCAGGTGCTATCTCAGCAGTCTCTTGTGTTGTTTCAGAAAGTGATAACCTATCTCCAGCTCATTCTTTATGACCTGCTGTTGTATCTCTCATTGTTTCTCTCAAGATGTTTATGAAGTTGCAGTCTCATCTCTATCCCACTCTTTATGAAGTTGTTGGCCCCATTCAGTTTTGTGTTTTTTTAGAAGATACAGTCCCCAATCTCTATCCTGCTCTTTATGAAGCCACTGCCCCCATTCTCTCCTCTGCTGAAAATAATTCCTGGGTAACTCCACTACAGTCCAAATAACATCCATTAACCAACCTCTCTGTTTTGTGTTAGAGCCAATTTCATATCCATCTTGTTATAGCCACTTTTATTCCATATGTTTTAATTTTACTCACAAATGTGTTGTGCAGCACCAAATCAAATGCCTTTTGGAAATTCATGCATACAATATCAATAGCATCACCCTCATCGACCCTGTCAGGAGCGTTATAAAACAAAGTATGATAACTCCATAAGGAAGTGTTAGGTCAGAAGGCTAAAACCTTAGTCAAAGTGCTAGATGTAAAGAAAGATAGTAAGGAAGAGAAGTGGAGAGATCCAAAGAGAGAATTCCAGAGCTTAGATCCCAGGCAACTGAAGGAACTGCCACCAGTGATGGTGCAACTGAAATCAAACTCAAAAGGCCAGATTTAGAGTGCAGATATCCTAAGGGCTTTTCAAACTGAAGGAAATTAGATACAGAAGGGTGAGGCCACAGAGGGAATTGAAAATGACCACAATTATTTTGTTACAGACAAGGGAGAAATGGCAGGATTGTTCCTTCTCTTCCAGCAAACAATTAACTGCAGCACAAAGTATTTTAAAGAAGAGCTATTTTAACCCCTTGAACACTTTGATTCTCAAGAACAGACATAGGACAAATTTTCTAATAAGTTGGAAAAAATAGAAAGAATAAATATTTGTTCCTGAACACCTGAATGTAATGACAACAGCACTCACACAAGACATACACACACATAAGGAAAGCTTATTACAAAAGAGGTAAGCACTTAGCTTTTTAAGGAATCCTACAAAGTCACCATTACTCTTGTCTTTTTAAGATGGAAGCTGGAAACTTTGCAGGCTGGATAATTTTCCTTTGGTCCACTGAAGAAAATGGAGGTTGGAACACAGTGGCTCATTGCTTTTAAAAGTAAATTTCTCATTTTTCTAGTTGAAGATTTCATTGAGCCCCTGTAGCAATGATTGGGCTTAGTTATACACATCTGTAGGTAAAAAGCTAACCTTGGTGACCTGCCTATTGTTGGACTCCAGGCAAAATTCTTTCTTTGTGGGTGGGATCTCTTCCCTCTGTGGTCTTCTAGACTAACTGAACATCAGAGGCTGTTCTTATTAGAGACTGCTCTCACATCTATGTTACCAACGTCTCTGCATCCTTGGAAATACAGTGACCACTTGATTCCAGTGATGGTTAGAGGCACTCCACCTCTCAAATTCTATGCTTCAGAATCCTTCCAGGATTAAACCAGTCATAGGCTGGAGAGGTAGTAATAAGAAACAAAGAAGTGCTGTCGGAACAGAATAGGCTTTTTGCATCAGTTTTCACAGTGGTAGACACCAGCAGCCTACCAGAGGTGAGCATTGTGACCATCACTGAGGAGAAAATGCTGGGGAAGTTGAAAGGTCTGAAGGGGAATAAATCACATGGACCAGGTGGACTACACCCCACAGTTCTAAAGGAAATAGCTGAGCAGATTGTGAAGGCATTAGTGGTGATCTCTCAGGAATCACTGGATTCCAGGAGGGTGCAAGAGAATTAAAATAGCTATTGTAACAGCCAAAGAGGGAGAGAGAAGCAGCAAATGGCTAATGAAGGAAGAGAAAGTCAGTTATTTATAAGATTTTAGAGTCTATTATTAGGATAAATTGTAGCGTATTTCGGAGTGCATGGTAAAATAGGGCTGAATCAGTGTGGCTTTGTCAAAGGGAGGTTATGCCTGACAAATCCATTTGAATTCTTTGAGGAATTAATGAGCAAGTTAACCAAAGGACGGTCAGGGAATGATCTATTTGGATTTCCAGAAAACCTTTGACAATGTGCTGCACAGGAGGCTGCCAATTTAGATAAGAATCAGTGATGTTAGGGACAAGGTACTGGCATGGATAAAGGATTGGCTGACTGGCAGATGGCAGGCAATGAGCATTAAGGAGTCATTTTCAAGATGGCAGCCAGTGACTAGCTGACTTTTGCAGGGGACATAGTTGGGACCACAATTATTCATATCATTCATTAACAATGTGGACAAAGGAATGAGAGTATTGTTGCGAAGTTTGCAGATGACACAAAGATCAGTGGAGGAACATGAAGTACTTAGGAGGTGGGGATACAACAGAAGGATTTGGGCAGGCTAGGAGAATGGATAAACAAGAGGCAGTTGGAATATAATGTGGGGATGTGTGAGGTTATGCACTTTGGTAGGAAGAATAGAGGCATAAGTGGGGAAACGCTTCAGAAATCTGAAGCACAAAGGGAATGAGGAGCCCTAGTTCAGGATTCTTTTAATGTTTACATGCACATTCAGTTGGCAGTTAGAAAGGCAAATGCAATGATAGTATTCATTTTGAGAAGACTCGAATAAAAGAGCAGCGATGTACTACAAAGGTTGTATAAAGCTCTGGTCAGACAGGATTCAAAAATATTGTAAGCAGTTTAGGGCCCTGTATTCAAGGAAGGATGTGTTGGCCTTGGAAGGGGTCCAGAGGAGGTTTACAAGAATTGATCCTGAGGTGAAGGACTTGTCATATGAGGAGCAACTAAGGACTCTGGGTCTGTACTTCATGGAGTTTAGGAAGATGAGGGATGATCTCATTGAAACTGACAAAATATTGCGAGGCATGGATAAAGTGGACATGGAGATGTTTTCACTGATATGAGACCCTAGGGCCCAAAGGCACAGCCTTAGGGTGAAGGGACAACCCTTTAGAACTGAGGTGAGGAGGAATTTCTTCAGGGTGTTATTCTGTGAAATTTATTGCCACAGAGGGCTGTGGAAGCCAAATCATTTAGTGTTTTTAAAAGAGGGATAGATAGCTTCTTGGTTAGTAAGGGGATCAAAGGTTACAGGGAAAAAGCATGAGAATGGGGTTGAGAAACATATCAGCCATGATCAGATGCGGAGCAGATTCAATGGGCTGAAAGATTTAATTCTCCATATTCATGGTCTTATACATGTTGGATGTCACAGGCATTCACTCCCAAATGTGTAAAGGAGATCACCAGTATGCTGTTCAGAAGTCCATGTGACTAATCAGATCATACAACCAATGATTACCAGCTGAAAGATCCATGGGATTTGTTACCATGATAGATTATCCACATGTGCAAGATGTCCTTAGCTGCACCCATATGACTATCAAATCTTTATGAGATCAGTGAAAGCGGTCATAAACAGGAAATATTTTTATTCAGTCAACCTGCAGATTGCATGTGATTATCATGCATTATGCACGTGTGTGCACACTTTCCAGGCAGCAGCCATGATACTAAAGTCTTCATAACTCACAGCTGTAATATTTCTTCATTTCACAATCATAGCTACATGGATAGATATTTGGTGATTGAGGTTTGACTGGTCAGGGCAAGCCGTACAAATTGAACCAGCAATGGTCTCACAGAGCGTCAGTAATTTACAAACTGTGTAACCTGGTAATGCAAAGCAATGTGAATCTCAATCTGAACAGAGGACAAAGAGAAGGCACAAACCTCATCTGATGAGAACAGGGATAAAGAAGCTAAGCAGAAAGGAGAACAAGAACATCTCCCTGCTGCCAAAACCAGAAGGTTAGAGATAGATGCCAGGGATGCTGGAGAAAACCATATCCTTCTATTCTTCTTGTACCTTGCTCTACATTGAGGAACAGCAGCTAATATTTCTTCTTTAGCTGTAGAAGTCATATATTCTCCAATAAATCACTTGCATAGGCCTTTTAAAGCTTATGAAGTATTCTGTACATTACTTCAAGACACAATGCCACTTGAAAACATGTTGATGGGTGTTTCTGCCTCCAATAAATACATCAAATAATAATGGAAGCACAGACACATTTTAATGGAACAGCAACATATTATTGTTAAACAATAATGTCATCAGTCCCTAGTGCTGTGGATTCCTAGAATCAGTGATTTGACGCGGGCAATCTGTTGATCTCAATGCCCAATGGCCTTTGATGACCATGGTCCTTTAGTAGCTTGTTACCCAAAACGTATCAGAAAACTAAGGCAGTCCATCGCCAATGAGGGAGCTGTTTGCTGGTGGAGTTCAGGTCACTGGCAGAGGTACTGAGAAACACAATAGCACCTTTCTCTGATTCCTATGGATGGAGGTGCACCTTGAGGGGTGTCCGTGAATATCACTGACCTGAGATAGTCCATTGCTGCAATGAGGTAATAGTTCACAATATACATTAACAATTTGGATGAAGGAATTGAATGCCATATCTCCAAATTTCCCCTTAGCACTAGATCCAAATCCCACATTAATGCAAAATTAGTACAGATCAAGGGACAACCCCCAGCCCATTCCCCACAAAATAACAACCTACCAGCACTAGTTAAACATTCAGGGATGTCAGCACCTTCATGCCCACCAGATACTGAATGTAGTTGCATTCTGTTACTTTACAAGAAGGATCAAGAGGCTGAAGCATTCAATAACAGCAAGAGCTTTATTCAAGAAGTGTTCACTTTACAGGCTGTAAAGTTAGAGTGAGCTGTTTCCTGCCCAAAATGACTAATGATGTCATACGATTAGTCTCTTTAAAGTGACAGTCTACCATACTTATCAAATACACAACACAACCCAAGCTGAATAAAGCCATCAAGTGATAACTAATTCACCAATTAAAGGTCTCATTTGATGGTGAGACAGGAAGCTTGGACCTTCACCACAGAACTTAATTAAGACAAGATGTAATGGGGGTTCTGGTTTACCACCAACCCACTTAATTAAATTCACTTCCAAGCATTTTGCCTCCAGGATTGCAAGATTATCCCCAATGTTACTGTAGATTTACTTAGTTGAATTTTGTTCAAAGTTTGCCAGTACAAAAAAATGAGAAATATTCTTTCTTTGTTAAAATCATAGAGTCATGCAGCATGGAAACAGACCATTCAGTCTAACTAGTCAGGCCAATCAAATTTTCTAAACTAAACTAGTCCCACTTGCCTGTATTTGCCCACATCCCTCTAAACTATTCCTATTCAAATGTATCTATCTAGATGTCTTCAAAATTTTGTAACTGTACCTGCATCTACCAGTTCCTCTGGCAGTTCACTCTACATATGAACCATCCTCTGTGTGAAAAAGTTGCCCCTCAGTCTCTTTTAAATCTTTCTCCTCTCACCTTAAAATATGCCTGCTAGTTTTAAACCCCCCTAACTGAGGGGAAAGACCTTTGCCAATCATCTTATCTATGCCCCACATGATTTTATATAACCTCTATAAGGCTACCTCTCAACCTCCTATACTCTAGTGATAAAAGGCCCAGCCAATCCTTGTAATTCAAACCCTCTAGTCCCAGAAAAATCCTGGTAAATCTTTTCTGAATCCTCTCCAACTTAATGATATCCTTCTAATAGCAGTGTGATCAGAACTGTACACAGTATTCCAAAAGTGGCCTCACCAACATCCTGTAAAATCTCAACATGACATCCCAACTCCCTTACTCAATAGTCAAAGCAATGAAGGCAAGCATGCTAACCTCCTCCTTAACTATCATGTCTACCTGTGATGCAACTTTCAAAGAACTATGTACCTGAACCCCTAGGTCTCTCTGTTTGACAACACTATCCAGGACCCTACCATTAACTGTATAAGTTCTGTGCTTGTTCATTTTACCAAAATGCAATGCCTCACATTTATTAAAATTAAATTCTTTCTGCCACTTCTCAGCTCATTGGCCCAATTGACAAGACCCCTTTGTAATGTTAGATAACCTTCTAAACTGTTAACAATACCACCAATTTTGGTGTCATCTGCAAACTTACTACCCATGTTTCCTAACCTCTAATCCAAATCATTTGTGTAATTGACAAACAAGTGTGGACCCAGTACCAATCCCTGTGGAACACTGCTGGTCACAGGCCTCCAGTCTGAAAAACAACCTCCACCACCACCCTTGGCCTCCTACTGTCAATTTTGTATCCAGTTGGCAAGCTCTCCCTGAATCCCATGTGATCTAACTTTACTAATTAGTCTACCATGTGGATTAAAGACTTTATTAAACTCAATGTAGACAATGTCTTCCATTCATCAACCTTTTTGGTTACATTGTCAAAAAACTCAATCAAGTTTGTGAGACATTATTTCCCACACACAAAGCCATGCTGACTATTCTTAATCAGTCCTTGTCTCACCACATGCATGTAACTCCTATCTCTCAGAATCCCCTTCAACAACTTACCCACCATAGATGTCAGACTCACAGGCCTATAGTACCCAACTTCTCCTTACAGGATTCATTAAATAAAGGCACAGTATTAGCCACCTCCAGTCCTCTAATACCTCACCTCTGGCGGTAGATGATACAAACATCTCCGCTACAGACCCCACAATTTCTTCCCTAACTTCCCACAACATCCCAGGATACATTTGATCAGGTCCAGGAGATTTATCGACATTTTTTTAAGACTTCCAGCACTTTCTTTTTTTTTCAAGATATCAATGTTTATTTCCCAAAGTTCCCTAGACTCCATTTTTTTCTCTGCAGTAAAAACTGATGTGAAATATTTGTTTAGTTTCTCTCCCACTTCGTGTCATTCTTTAAGGGACCCTATTCTCTCCCTGGATGCTCTTTTGCTCTTAATATACTTGTAGAATGTCTATGGATTATCTTTAACCTTACCTGCCAATGCAATCTCATATCCCTTTTGGCCCTCCTAATTTCCTTAAGAATGTCCCTACACCCCTTATACTCTTCAAGAAATTCACTTGATCCCAGTTATCTATACCTAATATATGATTCCTTCTTATTCTTGACCAGAGCCTCAATATCCTTATTCATCCATTGTTCTCTACTCTTACCAGCCTTACCTTTCACTTTAACAGGAATATATATTGCATAAAAAAGTAAAATTTAAATGGAAAGTCTGAAAGAAATACAAAATTCTGGAAGAACACAACATTTTCATCAATGTTTGTGAAGAGAAATTGGAAGTTTTAATGTTCTAAGGAAGGATCTTAAGTCCAAAAAAGTTTATCTGTCTTTTCTCCTTACAGATGCCAATGGACATGCTGTGTATTTAGATTGTAGTTTCCATCAGTATTTGCTTTTGATCTTGTAATTATGGACATTTCTTTTTTCAGGCAGTTTATTCTGACGAATGGAAACAGGGAAAGAATCCTCTGAACAGGCTGTGCCATACTTGTCACCTTGTGAAGCCACTTCGGTCTAAGCATTGTCATGTTACTAACCGCTGTGTGAGGTGCTTTGACCATTACTGCCCTTACATCTATAATGACGTAGGCTACAGAAACAGGTACAGTGATCTTCATTTCAATTATATTTTTGAAATATATATGTCATTTAAGCTTAAAATATATGCTTGGTTATTCCGTTATTTTGGATTCCTTTTATTTAAAAAATAGATTTGAATAT
Organism: Chiloscyllium plagiosum; assembly: GCF_004010195.1. Taxonomy (NCBI): domain Eukaryota; kingdom Metazoa; phylum Chordata; class Chondrichthyes; order Orectolobiformes; family Hemiscylliidae; genus Chiloscyllium; species Chiloscyllium plagiosum. The sequence goes on along the minus strand of NC_057741.1, from coordinate 21,095,788 downwards.
AAGAACAGGACAATATTGCTGTCCTCTACCTACCCTCCGCCCGCTCAGTCATCTGTTCCCTAATCCATATTTATTCCTCTCTACCTTCCATCTCGTTTCCCTTTTTTAATTGACAATTTTCTTTTGATGTTCCTAGGTTTCTAGGTTCCACAAAGTTAGCCAGAGCCACTGCTGCTCCAGGATCTTTTCCCAAGATTGAAAATCAGCACCAACCCACTAACACTACCCCAAACAATCCACTGCTCATGATGGCTAGTGCCACCGGACAGTTGGCAGCCTTGCCCATCTCTCACCCCAAACACAATCTTCTCTGGAAATTCAGACTTTATTCTCACAACTCAAGATCTACTCATGAGAATTCCATAGAGAGCAGACATTAAGATAGGGTGGTGGCGACGATGTGAACAAAAAAATATAGATAACCTTCTGATGGATAACCAATCAAAAATAAACATTTGATTCAAGATGCAAGCTTTGGTCCTTGGTCGTGATGCTCTTTCATGTGGTTAACGTGTCTGAAATGTTAAATTCTCTTTCATTTTACAATCAAGTAACAATCTAGCCACGAATTTTGGCGGAATTCTCAATAAGAGTAAGTTCAACTTACTAATTGACCTACACTCAAAACAGTTCAGAAACCCTTTGTAATTTGTTTTGTATATGTTTATTTTTGGATATAATTGGCCGTCAATGATTTGGTAAATTAGAGAGAATGGCTTATTTTTGGATGAGCACAGACATAATGGGCAATGTTACCCTTTTCTATGATGTAAAGTTTCTACGGGTAGAATTTTCCATTCCCTTAGGTAATGTGGGAAACATCAAGAGACTTGGGAAAATGTTATGAAAATGATAAAATCACAAACTCAACACTGAGAAAATAATTTTCTGATTTTCAACTTAAATGGCAAGTTTAGAATTTTGCTAATAAATAGCAACTACCTCTTTTCCGTGCATATGCATCTTATTAATAGCCCAACTCACCTCATTTCTATACAACTTCCAATTCCAATTTCCTGAGAATCTAGACAGCACTAATTTCCGATATGAAAGTCAGAGCACTTACTTGGCAGCAGCAGCTCACTGCTTGCCTTTCTGCACCTTTATCCAACTCTATCTTTATCACATCCCTACACGGTAGAACCAGGAGAAGTGGTGAGCTTTTTCCAGTGATTGAGTAAGAAGTGCAGAGAACAGAAAGGATTATGTGTTAGGAGGATGACGTAGAGAAAAACTTTTGATATGAGATATGATGCATGGAATAACAAGCATTGTTGTCCATGAGCTTTGATATGAGACAACTTGCATAGCAGAAGTAGAGTGAGAGGTGGCCCTGTGAGTGTGAGGTAACAAAGAAAAGATAGTGGCACTTATCCTTTCAGAGTACTGAAGATCATTAAGATTCTTCCTGGGACACTGCACTGACCAAAGCTAATGTTTGGGTCCAAGCTGGCCATGTCTAGTGGCATAGCCTCCTTTGCTAGTTAACAAGATACTTCTCTTCACCATCTCATCCATGAGCACCTTGAGCTCTGTCAGTGAACCAAGGACTTGCTAACTCACTTTTCTCAGCTATCTCCTCAGAAATAATAGTGAAGGGTGGTTCCCGGTTTGCAGTGTCTGAAACTGGTGTTTAAACATGGTACCAGTGGCATAAATGTTGCAAAGTCCCACCAGTGGGAGCATTTTCTCCTCTCCCTCTGCACAACTCCACAAGTCAGAGTCTGGATCACATTAATATGATGAATATTAGACAATTGTATGAGAAAAGTGGTCATCAGCCATGGTGGACTGACAGCCATGAATCTCACATTTAAAAAATTCCATTACCAAAATAAAATGGAAAAATGAAGTCCTACAATTCTATTATTATAATTTATTTTGAATCTTAAATTTAAGAAGTACTAAAAGACAGCAGTGCAAATTTTCACTCAAACACTTTGTGCCAATCATCTCCAACACTGTGGATAGTTCTCTTCTCCATATTCCAAAAATAATTGGATGCAATGAAAAAGAACAAAGATTGACAAGTATGATACCAGAATTGACTGGGAAGATTTATTTAATAGCTGATCTGATTGTGGCCTCAACTCTAGTTTCCTGCCTCCTCTTTTACTCACTGATTAGTCAGCTAATTCAGTTTTAAAAAAATTCAATTACCCTGACAGTACTGTTCCCTGAAAACTGGAATTCCACAGATCCATGACCACAGTGTCAGCTGGTTCTAGTCTCCTGGGCAAGTGGAAACATGCTTTCAGCATCTATCCTGTCAAATCCTTTATTATATTGTGTATTTCAATCCAACCATCTCCCATTCTTCGAAACTCCAGTGGATACTAACCCAACTTGTCTAAATTCTCTCATTAGATAACTCACAGAAATCAATCGTGTGAATCTTCTCTGATCTATTTCTAATGCAATTATACCCTTTCCTGAGTAAAGAGAACAAAATTGCACACAGAGTCTGTTTGTGATCTAATCAATACCCCGAACAATTGTAGCAATTCTTTCCTTCTCTGATATTCCATTCACCTTGCACTAAACAACAGCATTCCTTTCACCTTCCTAACCGTTAGTTGTACTTACATACTAACATTTTTTGAGTAGTGTACTGGTGAGGTCAGAACCTCTTAGCCTCAGAATTCTGTAATCTTCTCCATTTAAATAATATGCTGCTTTTCTATTCTCCCCGAAGGAAAATTCACATTTTGCCTGCAAATCTATCAAATTTAGCAACCATATATTCAATCTCTTCATCCACAGATTGTGTATAGTTGAGGCCTCTGCACTGATGCTTTTGGCACTCCACTGTCACACCTTTACACACCATAAACTTATGCATAATCTCTGTTTCCTGTTAGCCAACCAATCCCCTAATCACACAAATACGTCACCACCTATACCATGAGTTCTTATTTTCAGTCGTAATTTTTGACCTAACATCTTGTTTCTGGAAATCCAAGTGTACCACATTTACAGGTTTCCCTTTATCAATGGTGCTTGGTACTTCTTAAAGACCTGTAATAAATTAGTCAAACACTATTTCCCTTTCATAATCTCATACTGATTCTGGCCAATTGTGTTCAGATTCTCATTCAACCATTCCACCACACTCCTGGTTTGTACCTTGTAGATGATGGACAGGCTTTGGGCAGTCAGGAGGTGAGTTACTCCACGCAGTATTGCTACCCACTGACCGGCTCTTGTAGCCACTGCATTTATGTGGTGAGTCCAGTTGAGTTTCAGATCAATGATAACTCCCAGGATGTTGATAATACGGGATTCAGTGATGATAACACCATTGAATGTCAAGGGGTGGTGATTAGATTGCCTCTTGTTGGTGATGGTCATAGATATGTATATTGTCCAGATCTTGTTGCTTTTGGACACAGACAGCTTCAGTGTTTAAGGAGTCACAAATGGTGTTGAACATTGTGCAATCATTGGTGAATATTCCCACTTCTGACCTTCTGATAGAGGGAAGGTCATTGATGAAGCAACTGAAGATGATTAGGTCTGGGACATTACTCTGAGGAACCCCTGCAGAGATGTCCTGGGGCTGATTTAGTTAAGTTAAAAATATTAGTCTTGGACTAACTCATCTCCTATTTAAATGGCCCCTTTTGGCCCTTCAACCTGGCTCCACCATCTCAGCTACATGCCTCAGAATTATTCCCATACCCCTTAATTCCTTTAGTACGTAAATGTCTATTGTCCTTTATGTTAAATGGGAGATCTCACAGAGCTGAAATATTAAGATTGAATGTATATAAATGGAGAGCATTGATTGATTAAGACTTGTCATGAGGACAAATGAGAAACTGGCGTTGGAAAGAAATTCATGCTGTTTCAGTTTTGTTGGAACAGGTATACATGATATATGTGTGTAAAATTCATATTCTGAATATTATGGTTGTTATTTATGGTTATTTTTACAGGGTTTACTTTTTGGGCTTCTTAGCCACAATGTGCCTTAATAGTGTGTTGGGAGTCTACTTTGCTTGGGACTGGTTTAATGAGATGGGTCGTAGCATTTTCATTGGAATCGGCTTCATTTTCCTGTCTGTTATTGCATTCGCTTCAGCAATAATGACCTGCATATATGTATGTACTGTTCTTATCTTTCAGATTACAATTTTTAGTGCTAACTATTAGAAGATCTCTCATATATTCATTCTTTCTCCTTTTGAAATGGTATCATATCAGAGCATAATCAGGCCATCATTGATCTTTTCCAGACACATTCCAGCAGGAATCATTAGATTTAGGTTCTATATTCTTCACAAATTGAATGGCATATTTCAGAAATAATTGCAGGAGCTCAGCATAGATGCAACATTTTGCAAACAGGCATGAAGAACGACCCCCAGAAGGAGATTTGACCTTAAACAATCCAATGCTAATTGTAGAGAGAGCTATTAGAGAAGTCTGAGAAAATATTCTTCAATTTGGAGAAGTTTTTTGTTTTATTGGGACAATCCCAAGTTGAGAGCAAAGATGCAAAGCTGCAAAATAATTACTTCTTCTTTATTAGATTAATGGACTAGTAATCCAGAGCACCATGCTAATGTTCTGTGAATTTGAATTTGAATTTGAATAACACCATGACAGATGAGGAAATTTTGAATTTGATTTTAAAACTCTGGATTAAAAGCTAACCTGTTGATTGTGGTTTAAAAAAAATCTGATTCACTAAATTCCTTTTGGGGGAGAAAATCTGCCATTCTTACCTGATCTGGCTTACTTGTAACTCCAGACCCACAGCAATCTGGTTGGCTCCTTTGGGCAATTAGGAATGGATAATAAATGCTGACAAATGCTGGCCCAGCCAACAGTGCCAGCTTTCCGTGAATGACTAAAAAAGATTAACCATAGGTGACAGCATTTTGTTAAAGCTGTGTGACCCCACAATTAAGAGTAATTAAGATTTTGCAAGTGCCGTCACACTGAGTTGTTAAGATGAATAACATTGAGGCATTTTAGAAAAAGCAAAATAAGTACATAATAGAGAAAAGAGTAACAAAAATGCTGATAGGATTGGATAAAGTAGGGTGGGAAGAGGCTTATGTGGAGCACAAATGCCAGCATAGACCAAACTGAATGCTCTGTCACTGTGCTGTAAATTTTATGTAGTAAGTTTAATTTTTGAAATAAATTGAGTTCTATTAAAGTCATGAGATGATTTTTGAAGATACCAATTTAAAACAATGTTCACATTGTGATATTTTATTCTTGATTTAATTGTCCAGAATCTACATTAATCATTACTAATAAATCTTATTTATGGTTGTAGCAGATAGGATGTGTCAATATGATAAGTACAACTTGTGTATTATTACTTCAACAATAATTGTGGTGCGTTTTCAATTACAGAATCAATGTACTTTTTCTACTGTAGTACTTGTTCTAGAAATGCTATTTAATTGTATCCTAAGAAAATTTAATTGTAGTTTGTAAAGTTAAATTACAAGCAGTAACCTGTATAGTTAAATGTATTGGATAAATTTAATGTTAGTTTTGTTGCCCTCTAGTGTATCACTTTGGCTAAACCTATTAAACTCATCAGCGTCTCATATTGACTCATATTCTAATAACCAGAGAGTTGTTGAACCAGTATAAAATGGACTTACATGTCAGCACCATGTGGAATCCCCAGTGCAAATGATTCCATGGTAACTGCCCAGGAAGCTGAATTTTCCAAAGGAAAATTACAGTGCATCTGGAAAGTCCATTAAAATTGTTCAATTTGGACTGTTCCAACTCACTTGGACTTAACAGTTACCCAGGAAATAATTGTGGATTAAAACTCTACTGTCACTCCTGGGTAAGTATAAATTTGAACTCCCAGCATATTACTGAGACACGCCCCTCAACTACATGACTTCTGATCCTTACCTCTCCCAGAATCTTAAGAAAAACCCTCTAGAATCATCCTCAACATGATTCCACCCTCAAGCTAATTGTGATAGGCTCAACATCTGTTCCCCCACTTATGTGACCTTGCAAGACCCAATACTCACTCCACCTCGCGCCTGACCCCCTGAAACCCACAAACTCTCCTAGATGTTTAACCTGAGATCCCTCACCCCAACCACTGAACCTAACTACACACTCTCACCCAAACCAACAACTCCGCCCACCTGCTGGGCTTGACCCTCCACTCCACTCCACTCCTCACCCACTTGGACCTAATTACCCTCTGTTCTCACTCACCTATCTCGCACCTTACCATCCTACCCTCTGGAAACATACCCACTTTTGCCACCTGGCACCTCACTTAACCAATTTCTGGCAAAATTCAACTCAGGCTTTCCGACCCTGATTGGAATAATCGGGCCTTATGTTTTACTAACTTACAGGTCTGTTTGGTCTATCTGATGCGCATACATCCAATGACTGTTTAATTGTTAGGATCATATCATCTCTAAATTCATTTCAGAATACACTTGTTACTGGGTGTGATCTAATTTGACTGTGTTATTTCTATAACAGCCTCAGAAAAGACTATTTTGGTACAAAATGGGAAAAGAAAACTTGGTATATTGATACAAAACTTGAATTAATACTCGATTACTTTGTAAGAATACTAAGGCTTTCTAAAAACATCAAGAATTATTTTGTACTGAACTTAATAATGATGAGTTTTATTTTTACAGTTCTACACAGCTACAGTTAACATAACAATAAATGAACACATGAACCAGAAGAGATACAGTCACCTTTCTGATGAAAAAGGGCACTTCCGTAACCTCTTCAACAGGGGCATTAAACTGAACTTGATGGAGTTCTTTCACCTTATTGACCCACAGAAGGAGCATGAACTAAACACACTGAATCAGCTGTGTACCATCTGATTAGTGTGGAATCTGTACCACTGGATCAGATTTTCTTTCATCAAAGTGGAAGCACAAATATCATTTTTACTTTTAAAAAGTCATCCTGATAATTTCTACTGTTACAGGAAAAATATAAAGATGTATTACTGTTATACAACAAACCTGCTACTTTTTGAAGAGAATCAAGGATTAAGATAGGGAGAACCATTGTGGGTCTAGGTGCTTCTCCTATTTCTGGGCGCTTTAATTTTAACTTCGTTCTCCCACCTTTAACCCTCCCTCTCTCATCCCTCAGAATTGGGAACACGGGTCAAAATATTTCCCCTCTGCATGTCCACTCAGGCTCTTTTTTGATTTTTAGGGAAATATACTTTTTCACTAACTCATGTATTGCAGTCACATAGTAACAGCACCATCTGTGTTTGAATAGAAATAAAATATTGGGGATGCTGGAAATCTAAAATAAAAAGCAAAATTGCTGGAGAAACTCAGCAGGTCCAGTGGCATCTGTGAATGTCACATGTTAAAAATTAGAAGATCTTAACTAGACAGTTAACTTTTTTTTCCCACTGTATTTTAAGACTTAAATTTAAGAATTGACTTATGGTTTGTTACAATAGTAATTAATACACTCCTACCACAAATGGGAATTCCAGAACAAACACAGCCTTAAGCTTAAATTCCACATTACTTTGCAAAGAATGCGGCCTCAGTGATTTTCAGTTTTCACGGTTACTAGTTAGATGAGGTTTTTTTGGTCAGGCTTAAAACTGTTCACGCTCATTTCCAGATTCTCTGTCCTTACATACATCTCCTTTATAGCCTGCCTCCCTCCTTCTGCCCATTCCCTTTGAGAATGTCTCTGTCTCTGTTCCCGCTCCCCTAACACATTCCTAACTTTTTCTCCCCCACGTTGCGGCCTCCTCTCTTTCCCCTCTTGCAGCTTTTCTCTCTATAACCCCTTTGCAACCTCGCACTCTCTTCTGCCTTACACTCCTCTCGCTCTCCCCCTCTTGCATCCTCTGTCTCTTGCTCTTTCCCTCCACCCTTCCACCACATTGCTTCTCTGTCTCTCTTCAATTGCCTCAATGCCACCACATATTTTTTCGTTGTTTATCTAAATCATAGGCTGGTCCTGTTCCACATTTGCTGGTGATAGGTTCACTACCCTACCTAAGAGCAAAGAACACAAGAGAAAACCAACCTCTAATTGGAGCTATAGCATCTCAAGGATTCCATCCAGACAACTTACAGTATGCCCCTGTGACTGAAAATTTCCAGAAATATTCTGAATTTGTCCTTGATTTCTGTGTTTTCTGAACATTGCTATGTAGCCAATGAACCTGGCTGCCCCTAGAGCCCCCTTTCCAATGTCCTGGATACATGTAGTGTCAATCTGCTGCTATTACTGTACTAACTATGCATTTGCACCTGGCCTTCACCTGAATAGCACTGACAATGCGGACCAGATAAAAGTTGAGTGTGTTGCACAGCAATGTTAATTCTCATCTCCTACTTGAAGTATTCTGCTGATAAAATTTAGGACTTAAGTAAGGCCCTCTGCTTAAATCATTCAGTGGGACTGCACGGTTTCCCTTCCTGGTATGTCTTGATTAAGATTTTGCCCATTACGCAGCTGTCTACTGTTTTCACAATTCAAGGAAACAAAACTAATCCTATCAAATGGAACGTTATGAAATTCCTTAGGGTTAAGCATAAGAGATTCCCAAAGGTATTTTTTTGCAAATATGATGTGCCCAATCAAGTGTTGTAAGGTTTTATTCTATATTATTATAACAATTACAATACTCTGCTGCACTGTTGATGTAAGTGGTGTCTTTCACAGTAGAATTTTAACCCTTCTTTAGAGAAAGAATGCACTTAGGCAAAAATTTCTGTACAATTTATGCAAAAATGCTCTACAACTGACTCTATCTATGCATTGAATATAGCTGTGTTCCAATGCTGCTTCATGACATCCACATGCATCGGTAAAGGGCTAAAATATCCAAAACAAAGCTTATTGTGATGTGATTTGAATCAGAGAAGTTTTTTTTAATATTATGAAAATATTGGTCAACCCTTTCACAATTGAATTTACAAATGTTTACATGGATAGAAATGTGATTACATTTTCAAAATGTAAGAACTATTTAGCCTCTTTAAAGGTGAACTCATACACATGGAATACTTGTTGATAGATTTCACTATTTGAACAAAATATTTGTACAAGTCAACTTAATAAGCAAAGTTATGAAGCGTCTAAACAAAAATGTATTGTAACTTATTTTTCTAAAGCGTGTAATTCTAGTGGGGCTGTTGTGAGGCTAAGATGATTGTGTATTTTTTCCTATTTGAGATTAAATAATCCATCATAATGATCTCCATTTAGCAACTTTTGATCATTGTTAAATTATTTTAAAATTCATTTCAAAGTTGTAAACAGCAGAAATTCAGCTTTCAATTTCTTTTTGATTGTGTCAGTTGTATATGTATCATTAGATTTCACCAATATCAGAGAGAAAATTTGGCATTTAGGTGGGATACAGGCTAATTCTCTACCAATAAGCCCTTCATATTTGATGCCCTTATTGTATTTAATGCCCTTGTCAGCTATGTACTTATTATTTCCTCTGATGTGAAATAACCTAATTGAAAACAGAATATAAACATGACAGTACTTTGCATTGAATTAAAAAGTTGGCAAATCATATTTGAATGTAGCATTCAACCTTGAGAACATAACCCAGATACCACTTAGACCCGAGTCCCAAAAGAGTTCCAACTTAATGTTAGAGACATTAGAGCAGGATCTTCCTGCAGGACTGGAAAAGAAACATAAGTATGTAACAACCCAACCTTGAAGCATTGTGAGGTATCTAAACCTACTAACCCTGTCACACTGCATTAACTGCTAATATATACTATATTAAAGTTCACATTAACTGTGCCTTATAAACTTTTACAACTTCTGTGTGTAAGAACAGGGAGGAGATTTGGTGCAGTTTCCACTACATTTCTTCTGTTTTAGAAAAAAGCACAAAGATGATCAAAAGTGTATTTTCTCAATGGTTATAGTATAAATGATTTAAATGTTAAATACAGTAAATAGAACATGTTTTGAAGAACAGCATCATTTAGTAAACATTTTCTTTGTGAAGTTATCCATAACCCACTTCAGATTTTTGTTTATACATTTTGGTCTATTTATATCAATGTATATCACATATTATGATGCTGGATTTGGAATGCAAAGATCCATCTTGCTGAATTATATCTTTTCACTTAATGCCTTAATAAATTATGACTTTAGCATTAAAACTTTGAAAATATGATCTATTCCTTAGTAGTTTTGATCAAAATTAACATTGTTTAAAATATTTGTGGCTCTTGTCATTTTATTCATAAAATGCTGAAACTGGCATTGAAAATCATGAGACTAAATTTTGTAGGAGAGAGAGGACAGCATAATTATCTGGAGTGAACCTAGTTCCATTTAGCCAGCTCTCACCATTTTAATTTTTCAGGCAGGTCCCTATTGTGGCTCAGGTTAGCATCCTATACTGCTGATGTATGGCATACTAATTTACAGGTCCATATGCCTGTTTCCCATGCACAGGCAAACTACAAAATTTAGTCCAGAGTTTTGCAGTTTTAACAGTATTGATAATTTATTAAAAAAATACTCTGTGTGGCAAGATGTCACTAGTTAACGGTGAGATGCCAATTGATGGGGATTCATGCCTACTAATGTCTCAACTCACTTCATTAGTGTGCAGATTCCCATCTTTAACAAACAATCACAACAGGAAAACTCAACAGGGAAAACACAGCTTAAACCGCGCAGATTCAGCTCACTACCTGTTCCAAACAACGACTGTGTTACCTGAAACCAAACCACAAACCCAGACATGGTCAGGAGGCATTAACCAATTGTACTTCTCCTCTGTGGACATTGGCATCCAGCATCTGCCCATCTTCACAATCATTCTGGCACTGAGTGCGATATCAACTTACATTGAAAGGCTGCAGTGAGAATACTTTGCGCACAGGGACAGGTACCTAGCTTGCAGGCCCATCTGTGCTGCATCACAAGGCTGTTCACTTGCTTTCTTAGTGCTTGCTCACATTATCCCTGTCTTGCCAAGCCAGTTAGCACAGTTAAACAAGCAGGCAGCTTGCCTTACCACTAAGTAGTCCTCAGTCTAATGGCATACATCTTGCAGTATTGCAGTATGCTCTGTCAGTCTTACACCTAGTCCATGTGCCAAATGCACTGCATGTGCAGCAAGCAGACAGCAATGCCTCAAAGTCTGTGGGGAGTAGTCCCCATTGAAGTCCATGGAGATATCTGTCATTCAGTGGGTTCTGGCACAGTAACTCAAATACAGTCTCCCTTACCAGCTAGGTGTCCAGTTTGAGGACAGTTTCACTTAGGGGAACCATGCCTCTGAAGTCCAGGGAATGACTCATGATCAATCCACTGGCTCCAAATCAACACGTCCAATGGATAGGGATAAGATCATTAGGGAGAGGTACAGGCATCAGTCCAGGTTTTTGGACACACTTTGCCTTGGAATACTCAGTCATATCAGGCAAGAGAGTGAGCCATCATTAGTCCATCATGTCACTCTGCAGAAAATAAGGAGATTGAATAAGAGGATTGAGTTGAGGAAATTGTTGCCTTTTCTACTGCACTGAACCGCAGCAGTTCAATCTTCCTGCAAGAGGCTGGGGAATTTTCTGGTTTCAAGAGGGACACAATAAATGACCATACCAGACATGGTTACCTCATATTTGGGAGCTCACTGGAACGGTCAGGCTGAGTCTGGAACAGGAGCCCTCATTGTCATCTTCCATCCTACTGGATATCATATTGATGAAGAAAATGATTGTGAGCACACTTGGAGAGACTTGACTTGTGAGGAAGAGGGCTGCAGCATGCTCCATTCATAAGGATTTTAAAGAAAAAGAACATTGGTCACTGGTGAATGAAATGACAGGACACAGGAAAGCAGGCTGCTTACTAATCATCCTTCAACCTTGATCTTCTCCGATTCTCACATCTTCCTGACATAACTATGATAAGGATAACTTGGTGACATCTACATTCTTGCACACAGAGGGAGCCAAACACCAGAGATGCTCTGTGAGGAAGCTAAAAGGCATTACCAAGCCGCAGGAGCCTAAACCTCCATCCATTGAATATTGTGTGTATCCATAAATTGATGCTGGGTAATGAAAGAGCCCATTCAGCCCCTGAAAGAGATTCACAATCATATGCATGAAATATAACATCCGGAAACATTTTGCAAAGGTTGATATTTACAAACAAAAATTACTCACCCATGAAATCAATGTGCCCTCAGGAAGGTTTTTCTTTCACTTTAGTGGGGTGACCTCATGGGGCTAATGTCCGAGCCAGATATACCCAAGGTCTTCTTGCAAAACACAAGCTGACCACCCTCAGTTTGAACTTCCAGGAGTTGGAAGTGGGGTGAGGGGGATTGCTGCAGGGTGGAGGTGGAGGTGTCAGCCACCTCTGTATTGTCTTCAGTGGAAACTATGGTTCCAGAGCACCTGGACTGGGATCCAAGTTCCCCATACCTATGTTGCCCTGCCTTCATCTTGAGGACCTATGGTGAGGCAAAGGTGTACTGGTGTGTGCATCTCTCTCGCTGCCTTGTGGTTGCTTGGGCATTGCAGCCACATGCTTTGCTGCACTGATGCGGATCCTCAACAATACAGACCATTCTATCTCAAATGCCTGCCTGCTGCTCATCCTGTGCAGTTGGATGAAGTCCCTGATTCCTTACACCACAGGATCATCTCTTGCCTGGAGTTGAACAGGTGCCTGGTCTCCAGCAATCCTCCAAGTGCCTGTAGCCTGGGACATTTCTTCCTTGGTCAGCTGAAGAGCTGTTGTAATGAAGTGCTCATCTGATTGTGCTTCTAAACTCTGTATTTCAATTGTTTCCCTTGAGGTATCAGTGTTTGCTCTGGTGGGAAGTGAAGGAAGCAGCCTTGCTGATTCTTCCTCTGAGACCTTGGAACCTCCATCCTCAGAGATGCATCGTCCGGAACCGGGTGTTTCTCCACTGATGTCATTGGTAGATAAAAGAGAGAGAAAGTGTCACAGCTTGCAGTTAGAAGTAGTGTGTAATTATTGAGTGTCACAGCAGGGAAGATGGGAGAGTGGCAGTGGAATGAAGAATGGTACTTAATCGTTTGATGGAACATGGATGTCTCAGCATCCCTGCAGGAAAAGTCCATGTCTTCTCTTGTGGCACCAGGATTCCTTCCTCATAGTGAATGAGGACACAGATTTTGGGCACTCCCTCCACCCTGCAAGCTGCAACCTGTTATGGGCTATCTTCTTCTGTAATGAGAAAATGAGCAGGAATGAAAGACTACAGTGGGTGGCATGACCCGTAGTGCTGGTGCATGTGGGGGTAAGGTGATGAGCTGTACCTCAGGACTGAGGAGGCAGCACAGAGGGCTTGCAGGGCTAGTGGTGTGGGAGACTGAGTGAGGAGCACAAGTGAGGGAAAGATCAAAGTATTGTTACAGCAAAGATGCAGGCAATTCAGCGCATCATGCCTACAATGTCTCTTCAAATAAGCATCATTACCATCTTCAAAATCTCCTGTCCTTTCATCATATCCCTACACAGTATTTCTATCCAAAAAGTTAGCAAATTCCCCCTTGATGGTTCCAATTAAATCTGTCTCCACCACATTTCCAGGTAATGTTGCAATACTGAGCTGAGCCTTGGTAGGAGCTGCATACAGTGGCAGGGAAAAGTGTGAAATTACCCTGAAAGAACAGGAAGGTTCACTGACTTTCTTTCTGCATTGTTGGCATTTCCTCCATATCTTAAAAATGGCACTAACCCGGATGGCATCCTCAGATGAGGCTAGCCGTCTAAACCTACAGTCTCATCTGACGGTCCTCTGGGAAGAGGACATCTCTTCATTGCATCACGTCTTCCATCAGAATCTCCATGTCCTTGTTGGAAAATCACAATGCCATATTCCCCTTCTCTGTGCAAATGGCCTTGACCAAGGAGGGCAGCACGGGAATGCCAATGCTCATCCGTGTGCTCAGTGCTGTTCTAAAGATAACTCAGATGCAAAGGATGTTGGTCTTTTGGTGGATTTGCAAGGAATGGCAAATTGTTCACAAGGTTGTGTAGTAAGATGGACGTAGAGACACTATTGGGCTTTGATAGGTAATTAACATGGCAAGATTGGTAAGATGGATGAGAAAATTTGCTTGACCTCGCTGCAAAAGACACACAAAAACACTTGTTTAAGCTCAGACTCAACCAAAAATATGTAAAATTCAACCCAATGCTCTAACTGAGGATGTGCCAATGTGTTAGAAACATTCATTATAACTTCCTTACTTGAGTAACCCATGTAGCTATGTAAAGAGCCAAGATTCTACTTTTTTTTAAAAACTACATACCTTCTCAACATATCAGGCGACTGACTCTGTGGAGTTTGCACATTCTCCCCGTGACTGCGTGGGTTTCCTCCGGGTGCTCCGGTTTCCTCCCACAGTCACAAAGATGTGCGGGTCAGGTGAATTGGCCATGCTAAATTGCCCGTAGTGTTAAGTTAAAAGGGGTAAATGTAGGGGTATGGGTGGGTTACGCTTCGGCGGGTCGGTGTGGACTTGTTGGGCCGAAGGGCCTGTTTCCACACTGTAAGTAATCTAATCTAATCTAATCTAATCCTGATACTTTCAACAATTTGCACACACATACCCCAGCTTTCTCTGTTCCTGAGATCATGAGCTGGGTTCATATTATCCAATGAAGTCATGCCTACACCCTTCACTGTTACCATGTCAGGAGATGTAAGGTGTTCATAATCAGGCAGTCAAGATGTCTGGAAGTCTGAGTGATACTTCTCCAATACGCATGCTTTGGGCTGGTTGTAACTGATTCCTCTTGAACCTTTGTAATCTCTTTGAACATTGTTTCCAATGTTCTCTGTAGCTGATAGCTGCTGGTTGCTATTTAATTTAGTTTGGTCAATTTTCTGTCAGACCCAAGTTCTCCGGCTGGGTCAATTTAGAATGTCCAAATTTAGGCCCACCCTGCACTAGTTTTGGTTCAGCAAGTGAAACCTCATGACAAGTTCTTGATGGACAGAAGAAGCAGGAAAATGCATGGAAGAGGGAAATGTTCCAACTACTAGCAGAGTATAAGCACAAGGCGAAAGCCAAGACTAAGATGCAGGCATTGATTTGACATTGCAACTACCAGAAACATTTGAAATATTGGGAGACCATGACATGATGACGGCAGAATTGGAGAAAGAGATTCATAAGCTGTGGGTGCTGCTTCTGTATCTTCTACATACGTAGATTCTTTAAGGGCTTATGTGAACTATTGTGTGCATTGGTAGCTACCATCTGGTCTAACAGGAAGAGTCTTATAGGCTAAGCAAGATGTGGCTCTATGCATCTCTGCAAACATTTATGGGTTACAAGAACAAGTTGTGTGTTACTACAAAAGACTGTTGGGAGTACCTAGTCTCCCACAAAATTCTAATTTATTCTACACCCTACCATTCTTCATGGCATCATCATAGAGGGCGATGCTCACAGGGGGTGGTGCTTACTGCACTCAGTCAAGTATTAACCCTTTGAAATCGTTCCAGATCCATATTCACACCAGCAGAGAACTAACACTTGCCATGTTTCAAACATTATATATTTAATAAACACAAATTCTACCTATTACAGTTCCCGTTTCTATGTCATCATGCCTGCAAGAGACAAAATGTTCTATATTTAAACTTTATTCCATATTCAGATTTGGCCCATTACTGTTTAAACTTCTTCCACCTAGCTGTATGTATAAATTGGAATATATATTACTCTCCTTCAAAATATATAAATTACAATTCAGATTATGCAAATTTATTGGATAGGAAGGTGAACCAAAAGCAGTGTCATAGCGTCGTAGAGTCATAGAAATGTACAGCATGGAAACAGACCCTTCGGTCCAACCTGTCCATGCCGACCAGATATCCCAACCCAATCTAGTCACACCTGCCAGCACCCGGCCCATATCCCTCCAAACCCTTCCTAGTCATATACGCATCCAAATGCCTCTTAAATGTTGCAATTGTACCAGCCTCCACCACTTCCTCTGGCTATTTATCCTATCCATGCCCCTCATAATTTTGTAAACCTCTATAAGGTCACCCCTCAACCTCCGACACTCCAGGGAAAACAGCCCAGCCTGTTCAACCTCTCCCTATAGCTCAAATCCTCCAACTCTGGCAACATCCTTGTAAATCTTTTCTGAACCCTTTCAAGTTATCTAAGCTGTTCTTCATTTCAATGAGAAATCAAAAGGAATAGCTGATCTCAAGCATTTCCCTCAATACAAATCATGAAATCATATAATTATACAGTCCATCAGATTTGCACTAAATCTCCTGTTAAAGCTGATCTTTCCCTGTGCTATAATGTGTTGAGCTTCCAAATGGCTTGTTTTTCCAATCCCTTTTAAGTAAATCAAAGCTTTTGTTTTGTTTTCTGACTTCAGTACATATCTAAGAAAGACGGTTTATAGCAGCTCTAAATTTTATTTATAACTAAGAATTCCAAATCAATTCATTTTGAAACACTGACCAAATTACAAGACATTTTTTATTCATCATGAGGTGTGAGCATTGATGACTGAGCCAACGTTTATTGCTCATTCCAAGATGATTTTGAGAAGGTGATGGTCAGCTGCCTTTTTCAACTGTTGCAGGTAACCCACAACATGTTTGGAAGGAAATTCCATGCTTTTGACCCAGTAAAATCAAAAAAATGATCAATGATCACCAAGTCAGAATGTGATTGGCTTGGAGAGGAACTTGCAGATGGTAGTGTTCCCATATATTTGCTATCCTTACTTGCTAGGTGATAGTGGTCATGGATTCAGAATGTGCTGTTTCACTAATAAATTTCGGCAGAGCATCTTGTAGATGGTAAATTCTGCTGCATCTGAGCTTCAGTGGCGAAGGGAGCAAATGCTTGTGGATGTAGTGCCAATAAGATGACTGCTTTTTCCCGTATGGTGTCAAGCTTCTTAATTGTTGTTGGAGCTGCAGTCATCCAGGCAAGTGGAAACTATTCCATTTCACTCCTGACCTATATCTTCTAGATGCTAGACTGGCTTTGGAGTCAGGAGTTGGGGAATTAGGAGTGGAGTTAGTCATGTCAGGATTCCTAACTCTGACTTACTCTTGCAACCACAGTATTTACGTGTTTAGTGCACTGCAGTTTCTGATTAATGGTAACCCCAGATGTTGATAACTGCAGGTTCAGAGATGGTAGTGGCATTGAAAGCCAAGGGGTGAAGGCTAGATTATCTTTTGTTGGAAATTATCATTATCTAGCACTAGTGTAACATGAATGTTACTTGCCATTTATCAGCCCAAGCCTAGACATTGTCCAGATCTTGCTGTTTTTGAATATGGATTACTGCAATAACTGAAGATTGCAAATGGTACTAAATGTTGTACAATCATTAGTGAACATCCCCTTTACTGACCTTATGATTGAGGAAAAGACTTCTTCTAAGTAGTGTGGCTTCCTCCTGGTAAGAAGTAGATGACTTGACCTACCCTTGAAGTGCCACAGTGTTTACAGTTCATCCTTCAGCACACCAATTCTCAGCTGAAGCTGCTTGAACTTTAAACATTTAATACAGATGGAATCCAGCAGCTCCTACATGCTGCAGTCTTGACGTATCACCTGTCTTGCCATCATAAATTAGTTTTAATTAATAATTTCATTAACTTATTGATATATTTAAGTTACCTATTTATATTTTCTTGTCTTTTCCATTGTATACTATGTAAAAACTTAAGAAAAGAAAATACCTCAATTACTTATCAGACACTCAGCAAACAGCTAGCTCCTTTCTCACTACCTATTTTTTGTCATCTGCAATCTTGGTGAAAGTACATTTAGTTCTGTTATTGAAATCATTAACATATATTGTCAAAAGGGTACAGCAATTATCATGGGAGATTTTAAATTACACATAGACTGGAAAATTCATTTGGGAAAAAGTAGTCTAAATGAAGAATTCATTGAATATTTCAGTAAAGTTTCTTGGAGCAGCATGTCATGGTACCAATGGCAGGATATTAAAACTGATTTTAACCAATGAGATAGGATTAATTACTGACCTCATATTGAAAGCATCCATGGCTAGCAATGACCATAACAATTGCATTCTACATAAGTTTAAGGGAGAGAAATTTAGATCTAAAAATATTATTTTGAATTTAAACAAGGACATTAATGAGGGCATGAAAGCTGTGCTAGCAAAAGTATACTGGTAATTCATAAGGGATAGGTCAATACAGATGCAACCACAAACATTTAAGGAGATGTCGCAGAAGACACAAATAATGTATTCCAACAAATAGGAAAAATTTGGAATTCACTAAAAAAGTCAAAGATAATATCAAACTCCAGGAAAAGACATATAATTGTGCATATACAATCGACATATCAAAAGATTAGTTAGAATATTTTAAAAGGCAAAGAATTACTATGAGATTATTAAGAAGGGAAAAATTAGAGTATGGGAGAAAGTTTGCCAAAAATATAAATATAGAGAGAAAACTTTCCTCCAAGACTTAAAAGAAAGAATTAAGAAAATACATGTTGGTCCTACACAAAATCATAAATTACTAAGGAATTAGTAACAGAGGATAGAGATGGCAGATGAATTGAACAGTTAGTTTGCATCAGTCTTCTCCATCAAGCATATCATTGAAATCATAGAATCCCTACAGTGTGGAAACAGGCCCTTCAGCCCAACAAGCCCATACCGACCCTCCAAACAGTAACCCACCTAGGCCAATTCCCCGACCCTATTACTCTACATTTACCCCTGACTAATGCACCTAACCTACACATCTCTGAACATTATGGGCAATTTCGCATGCCAGTTCACTAAACTACACATCTTAGGATTGTGGGAGGAAACTGGAGCACCCAGAGGAAACCCACACAGACACGAGGAGATTGTGCAAACTCCACACAGACAGTCACCCAAGGCTGGAATCAAAACCAGGTCCCTGGCACTGTGAGACAGCAGTGCTAACCACTGAGCCACTGTATCCAATGCATATAAGGAGTATATGGAAATAACTATAAATTTGGAACTGAAAGGAAGAAAAGAATTAAAGAAAGTTACAATTCCCAGTAGTATTGAGTAAATTGTTGAAAATGCATATTGACAAGTCCCCAAGCCTAGATAAGTTTCATCCTTGAGTTTTAAAAAAAGGAGCTGGTGAGATAGTTGATGCATTGGTTTTAATTTTCTAAAACTCTTTAGATTCAGAGAGGCTTCACTGGATTACAAAATAGCTAAATAAACTTCTTTATTAAAAAGGGAGGGAGAGAGACAGAAAGCAGGAAACTTCAGAACTGTTAGCTTAACATCGGCCATGGGGACAATGATAACAAGGTATTTGGCTATGTTCAAGGTTATTGGGCAAGGCCAATATGTTTTGTCAAAAGGAAATCATGTTTAGCTAATTTATTGGAATTCTTTAAAGAAGTAACTTGTGCTGTAGATGAAGGGGAACCATTGGATGTATTGTACTTAGTTTTCCAAAAGGCATTTGATAAGATGCCACTTTAAAGTCTAGTGCAAAAAATAAAATCTCATGGTGTAGGAGATAACATATTGGCATAGATATAAGATTGGCTTGCTAACAGGAAGTAGAGAGTAGGAATTAATGGGTCTTTTTCAGGCTGACAAAATGTCATAAATGGTGGACCACAAGGATTCGTGCTGGAACCTCAACCCTTTACAATTTATATAAATGGTTTGGATGAAGGAACTAAAGGTATGGTAGCTAAATTTGCTATTGACACAAAGATAGATAGGAAACTGAATCATGAAGAAGATATAAGGAGCCTAAAAAGGGATATAGAATGGTTAAGTACGTGGGGAAATATTTGACAAATGGAGTACAATGTGCGAAAGTATGAACTTGTCCATTTTGGTAGAAAGAATAAAAAAGCATATCATCTAAATGGTGAGAGGTGTAGAGAGATCTGCATGAATCATAGTATGCAAATACCATAGTATACCTTAGTATGCAAGCACAGCAAGTATTCAAAAAAGCTAACAAGTGCTATGTTTTATTGTGAGCAGAATTGAATGCAAGAGTAGCAAGGTTATACTCAGGTAAACAGGGCACTGGGGAGACTGCATTTGGTGTACTGTTTACAGTACTAATTAATGTACTCACAGAAGGATTTTAATGCATTGATAGAAGTTGAAAGAAGATTTTACTGAACTAATTCATGGAATAAGCAGCTTGCCTTATGAGGAAAGGCTAAACAGGTTCAACCCGTATCTTCTCGAGTTCAGAACAATCAGAGGTAACTTATTTGAAACATGTAAGATCCTGATGGGACTTGACCAGGTGGATGTTGAAAGGACATTTTCCTCTCATGAATCCTGGAGTTCAATCCAGACAAATGTGAGGTGATGCATTTAGGCAAGTCTAATTTTGGAGCAAATTATACAATGAATGGAAGAGCCTTGGGAAATGTTGATGGGCAGAGAGATCGGGGAGTGAAGGTCCATTGTACCCTGAAGGTGGCTGCACAGGTGTGGTCAAGAAGGCATATAGTATGCTTGCCTTCATTGGACGGTATTGAGTATAAGAGCTGGCAAGTCATGTTAAAATTGTGCAAGACATTGGTTCAGCTGCATTTAGAATACTGTGTACAGTTCTGGTCGCTACATTACCAAAAGGATGTGGACGCTTTGGAGAGGGTGCAGAGAAGGTTTACGAGGCTGATGCCTGGTATGGAAGGTGCTAGCTATGAAGAGAGGTTGAGTAGGTTAGGTTTGTTTTTACTAGAAAAAAGGAGATTGAGGGGGACCTGATTGAGGTTTACAAAATCATGAAGTGTATAGACAGGATGGATAGAGACAAGCTTTTTCCCATGGTGAAGGTTTCAATAACGAGGTCATGCTTTCAAGGTGACAGTTGAACAGTTTAAGGGGGCAATACTTCACACAGAGGATGGTGGGCATCTGGAACGTGTTGCCAGCAGAGGTGGTAGAGGCAGGCATGGTAGATTCATTTAAGATGCATCTAGACAGATGCATGAGTAGGTGGGGAGCAGGTACTTAGGAATTGGGCAACAGGTTTAGACAGTAGATTTGAATCGGCTCAGGCTTGGAGGGCCAAAGGGCCTGTTCAAGGGCTGTAAATTTTCTTTGCTCTTTGTTGTTTGTTAACCCTCGAGAATCTCGAACTAGGGATTACAGTTTAAAAATACTCATGAAGAAACATTTTTTTTCTCTTAGAGACTTGTGAGTCTTTGAAATTCCCTTCCATGAAAGGCACTGGATACAGCGCTGTGAGGCAGCAGTGCTAACCACTGTGCCACCGTGCCGCCCAAGAAATACTCATGAAGAAACATTTTTTTTCTCTTAGAGACTTGTGAGTCTTTGAAATTCCCTTCCATGAAAGGCACTGGATACAGAATCTTTGAATATTTTTAAGGCACAGATGAATAGATTCTTAATTACAAAAGGAATGCAAGATTATTGGGGATATGCGGGACTACAGAGTTGAGGTTAAAATTAGATCAGCCATGATTTTATTGAATGGTGGACAAGGCTCAAAGGACCAAGTGAATTACACATGTTCCTTGTTCATTTGTTCACAAATTGTGACCTCAGCACTGATCCCTGAAGCATTCCAGTAGTTAAAGGTTGCCATCCTGAAAAAAAGCCCCTTTATTCGACTCATTGTCTTCAAATAGTTGGACTATCTTCTATCCACGCTAATATATTATCTGCAATACCATGGGCTCTCATCCTATTAGCCAGAACGTTATTAAAAGCCTTTTGGAAATTCTGCACAAAAGATGGATCTGGCCATGTCCCACAGCAGTAGTAGGACCACATCATATCACCTGTCCCTCATGGAAATGAGTATTTTGAAAAACACCTTTGACCACAGATCCATTAAGGAGTGGTCAGCAAATGCCTTCCTCAAGGCCTTATGGGAAAAGGAGACAGTTTTTGCTGTCTGATGGTTCCTTGAGCAGACTGTTAAAGTCATTTGGCAGAATGCCTCATCACCACAGCTGAACTCAGCTGGCATCCATGTGGAAATGATCCATCTTTGAGTTCTAGATATGGTAGGTGACTGCTGCAGCACAAACTTTGAAAATTGTCCAAACTTGTGCCATGAACCACAACATCAAGAGTACCTTACATTAGATGACCATTCTTATTTACAATGTTGAGGGAGTGCACTTCCACAAGTCCAGTTTCTATCTGAACTTTGTGATAAGTACCACCTGCTTTTAGTGCATGGCCCCATCCCTCTAAACCATACTCCCAATGTTTTCAGGTAATCTAATCTGATAGTGAAGGTGATAAAGGCATGATCGATCATTTGTCAAAGAGCATGGTCTCAGTCACGCCTTAATTTACCTGAGCTCTCAAGGCGAGTTGGAACTGACTGTAAATGCACCGAGAGCAAATCTAAGTAAAAGATAGTAACATTGGCAAAGTACAGGCAGGTTTTGCACTGCAGACCTCTGGTGCCTGGGATTATCACCTCTACAAGGCCACCTCCTTCCTGATGGATTTAGCAAAAGAATTTATGTAATGCACAAAGAGAAGCCAACCATTGCTTGAAACTGCAGTACTAATGTTTCTACAAAGTTGTTGTATTCAGATGTAAATTCTCTCCCCAAATCTCACTTTAGATAGCACATCTATGATGCAGGTGAGCAAAATTCTGTCAAAGGTCTGCTTCTAATCCAGCTGATGTTTCAGGTGTCCGGTCCCCTGTCCTACCCATAGGCAATCATATTCCCCAGTAATGTGAGGTTTTCAGAGGTCTTTCCTGCCAGGTATGGTGTAAGTCCAGTCAGCGTTAATTGTCAACTCCAGAGCAGACTTGATCCGGTAGGCAATAATCTTGACAGTCCACATTCAGCAGTGTTATTGGTTGCCAATTTCTAATTTCTTCATTCTTGCACTTCCAAGTGTAGGTATGAGTGATACTGTCCTTCCTCATGGATTACACCTAGTGTCAACCAGAAGCATACTCACAAACGCCACCAGCAGGTCCTGGCTGATCCAATACAACTCTGCTGATAAGCTAGCCATTCTGTGTGATTTACTGTTCCCTGAGGACTTGAGGGCCTTTGTAAGCTGATAGACAGTTAGTGGTTTAACCTACTCTTTAATGTATGCCACCTAAGATCTCCATGATAGAGGACAGGAACGTGGGAGGCCTCCTGTCTATTAGCTTATTGTCATACAATCTGACATAAAATGATTTGTTAATTCCTCAAAATGTACGATTGAGATAATGTTACTGAGCCACCATCATCTTTCAAACTGCTAATCACAAGAGGTTTTTTTTCTGTCTGCCTCCTGGAAGAACACAAGTATGTCTCCTTCTGCTGCATGGAATGAACCCTTGACCAGACATTTTCCTTGAAAGCCCTCAAAGCAAAAGGTGAGGTTTGCCTTTTCAATTCTTGAAAATCCTTTGGCCGTACCCCTCCTAACCTTCACCCAAAGTCTACAGCAGGAGTTAGTCTGTAAACCTTTCTGGAGGATTGCACCCTCCCCCTCTTCCCTCACCTTCTGAACACTTTTGAGAAAGAAAAACTTCTTGATATCCTTTTTGACTGTTTCCCTCTAGTGTGTTGGACACTAGGAAATGGGTTTCGTCATCCTTCCTACACATTGTGAATTGCCTGGGGTTCGAACCCTCCTGGCTCTACTCCCCGAATCGAATTCACTTTCTGCTCAACTGTCAGCTCCAGCTGCAATACAGCTCTTTTAGGAGAGCCAGACAATTTTAACTTGCGAAGGCAGTTACAATTTTGGGCCCTGCACCGCACGAAGTAGGACTAGTGCAGGCAGCGTAATTGAAGAACTTTATTTACACCTCTCCAACATAGAGGGCAATGTAACATCATTCTCCGCTATTACAATATATTTTCAGGGCCCCACTACTCATATGTCAGCCAATCAACAGTGTGGTTAGGCGATGGCTACATGACAACATCATTCAAATAAGCAGGCATCATGATGTCGGCTGCTATCTGCATTATAAACAACTGGCGTGGGGTAATCGTGTCTGAATTATATATTAGGTGCAGTTTATATCTTCATTATGTCGTTGCTTTATCTTTTTAGTAGCTAACTTTCAACAGAGAAAAAACATTGATTATAACCATTTCATTAAGCATTTCTGTGTCGGTATTGTTGAATGCTAATGAGGCAGAAACAGACCTCGAGAAATCCTGGTCGGGCATTTCGACCCTCGGGGATGTGGTCGGGTGAGTGGGATTTGCTTGCGTTTCCCACCTGCTCCTTTGTATTTGGAAAGTGAAGGCGAATATTTCTCCCACATTTCGCGAGCTTTCAAGAACTGTATTTGCAAGGATTAATGCTTTCTCGGGCTAAATCTTCAAAGCACTTTGGGGAGCTGTGTCCTTTGGTGATTGGCAGTTGAACTTTTACCTCACTCAGGCTAGAGAAAGCGTTTATTCGCTTGAATAAGTGAGACTAAGAAAAACGCTCGTGATAGGTTCTCTAGGATAAGATTATCGCCACTGAATGTTTAGAAGACAAACGGGACAGCTCGGCTGGAATGTGCTAAAGCTACAAACTCGGCAAGTTGTAAATCTGGAATTTGAAAATCAGGTATTCTCTTCCGCTCATTGCAAAATAGTACAATCCAAACCAGTGGTGGGAGCTACGTACTGTTAACGTGACGCTTTGGAACCCAAAACTTCAACTAAAAAATGATCTGAAGCGAATAATGTTCAATGTTGGTGGGAGATACAGTATTACAAGACCTGCCAGAAGTCTGGATGAATTGGATTCAGTTCAGAGTATCATTGTTCACAGGTAAGCATAATAAAGAGTAACATCTAATAGAAATTATTTATGCCGGAGACTAAACCGGTATCAGTTTTCCACGATTTTCTAAAACATCATTTGAAGGTTACGTCACGACGGAGTAGGTTTTGGGGTAAAATAAATCTAACAATGTAGTTACGTTAGCCTTAAATATTAAATTGCCGATCAATTCATTTCCAAGAACATTTGCTTAATGGATTTTACGTTTCTGAAATTCCCTAGAAATCTATTGAACGTGCCCTTAGGAAAAACCACGCTGGGGGCAATACAACAAACTGCAGTTGATAAATTTCACGTGTCTTGGAGATTTCTTTTAAATTCCGCAATAAACCAAAATATATCCCGCTCTGCAGAAATATGACAGCTTACTTAATTGAGATCAGTTCTGCTTTAGTTTAATATTCTGATGTCAAATGCAATACAGTGTGTGCCTGGAGCACAAATGCAATGTAAGCGAAATTACACAAAACGCAGTGGGTGATAAGTCTGTTTTTCTTTAAGTAACAGGTCGTACTGCTTTGTTGTAGTGATCTTTTACTGCCAACTCTCAAGTCAATCCAATTGTGTGTCAACAATAATGTCTCTGTCTAACAGCCCAAGGAGGAAGTTGGGCTACATTTATGAATCTGAACTGAACAAATTTAAGAATCTGAAATCCCAAATTTGCCTGTCCTAATCTCATCTAACAGCATAAGGCAGTTTCATAAAGAATGTCAACTTCAAGGCTAAAACCAGTGTAACTGTAACGTTTACAAGGTTTATAAAACATGGCACATGATGCAGCATTATTTGCTTTCTTCCTTTGGAAGCAAGTGTCTGACCAAGTGCAAACGACTCACCCAGCTTCAGTTAAAATAATCATGGGATTAAAATAATCATGTTTCTTTTTCACTTTTTTCTTCCACGCCGTGCATTTGCTGACCAACAATTGAGTTTAGATGTTTTAAGAGTTTTCATGATTCAACTTTTTTTCCAACAAGAAGTCTCTGGTTCTGTCGAAACATTGTTTTCGGTACACTATTGTCTAACTTAGATGCGAAAGACTTTACTTAGAGAGTGCCCAAAAGATTTAGAGGATGATTCCATTATTACAGAATTGGAGTTGGCCTCCTTGGAAAAGGTTAAAGGAATTAATGGAAGTGTTCGAGTCATCAGGGGTCTAGTCAGAGTAAATGGAGAGGAACTATTTCCATTGGCATCAAGGTCCAAACCAAAAAGCATGCACTAATGAGATTGGCAAAAGACAAAAGTCTTTATAATCGTGGTTTTCGAAAAACGGAATTAGGTAAGTGCCTGAAGAGAGAATTGCAGAGCTACGGTGAAGGAGCAGATGGATGGGGCTAGCAATTCTATGATTCTGTGATTGAAATCTCTCCTTTACCGTTCCTGACTAAACGATGTATTCTTGAGAATTTAGGAACTTGTGTGTTCTAAACAATACCACTTGTCCATCAAAACTTTTCTGAGCACAAAAAGTAAATGAAACCGAGTGAAAAACTAGTGGCCTTTCGGTGAGAGAGTCTCGCTGCGTTTGGGACAATTTGAGTGTTTGATTTGAAATCTTTTACGTTAAGTTTGAATCATTTTTCTTGTAGAAAATCGAGGTCAAAATATACTAACAGATCTTACAAGGATGTTTCGGGTTGTGAAGTTGGGACTCCATAATTGGCGTATACGATAGAAACGTGTATATTTTGATTCAATGAATTCTAGGGCAGGTGAACATTTCAAATTTTCTTTGCGGGGTGCTAAGTGGGTTATATTAAGATCAACGTTTCCATATTTTGGCGCTTTTCCTCGGATGATGTGTCCACTTGAATCAAGTAACAAATTGTTCTGCGCACATTTACACTCGGGAGAAATGTCTTTTCCCATTTTGTTCATTTGGCACTTTTGTAAAGATCCCATAAATGCTTGACCATTGGAGTTCATGTTAAAATAAAAGGGCCTTTGTTAGTTCTTTGTTAGTGATCATTATATCCTTGCCTTAAACAGTAATATTTGTAGTATTTGTAATTTTAGTAATGTTATAAACATTTTGTTTTGAATGATATGAACAATCGTAGTGCACTCAGTTCCGTTCGACCGTTTCCTGTCAGATTCTGACGGACTTATATATATTTTACATTTTCATATTAAAACATTACTTTTGAATAAGTAATTTGATTTGTTTTTTTTAGGTTCAATCATTACATCCATTTGAAACTTGATCATTATTGAGAGGTACATGATGCAATAAAAGGTGTCTTGGTCATAGTATGGTATTACCTCGGACAAGGTGAACTCCTCTGCATTGTGGGTCATTATGCTGGTTAACAAAGGATTTACCTGATGAAATTATATGCTATATTGTCTAGCTGATCAAATTGATGAAAAGCTGATAACAGAATTTAAAGTGTGAAATTAATGTTTATAATATTGAAGGAGTAGACTATGAAATTTGGAATGATATTTAGGCTTTTTAACAATTGAGGTTAGTCGCCCTTATTAAATATGTGGCTTTTGCCCAAAACCTCGATTTTCCCGCTCCTGGGATGCTACCTGACCTGCTGTGCTTTTCCAGCATCACTTTAATCTTAGCCCTTATTAGATTGCTATCCCTAATAATGTTGATGCTTCGGGCAGGTTCCTATGCAAACAAAAATCGAGGGATGCATTGCCTTTTACTTAGGAAACATTGTCTAGTTTGGTACTTTATGCAATTGGGAAAAAAATTGCCCAAGTTTTGGGCTTTGGAATAGGATGTTGATTTTTTTCAGCGAGTCTGGAATATTTTGTATTTCAGCTCTAGAGTACGTGAAAAAGCTGGCTGTCTTTGGAAAGTCCTGTTGTATCTAACAGGCTGTCCTTTAGATGAAATGAGGTCCTAGTTGCTTGCTCAGGTAGGCAGATTAGATTCATTGGCATTGATACAAAGGGAAAAGGGAGTTCTGCTACCTTTTCAACATTGCTTCCTTCAGCAGAAAGAACAAATCAACTGGTCTTTTATTGAAATTATTGTTTATGTGGCCACTTTTTGTGCACACATTGGTTGCCTGTCTCCAGCACCATTTCCGAGTGGCATGAACCGGTGATACAATGTGAATCACTCTCACTCAACCTGTCTTTTATTGCAGAGTAACATTATTTGGAACGCATGTACTTATGAGATTTTTAATGTTCACAGCATATTGATAGGACAGCTCACTATGTGTGAACTTTAGAAAGTTCTAAGATAGTCCCAGGGATTTCTAAATTTGAAGAAAAAGCAGAAGGTGCTGGACAAACTCAGCAGGTCTGGCAGCAACCGTGAGGAGAAACAGTTAACACTTCACGTTCAATATGATGACTTCAGGACGGAAGACGGAACTGGAAAAGTGATGGGTTTATACTTTAGTAAAAGGTAGATAAGAGCAAATGAACAGCAGTGACATTTAGGGAAATATTAGAGATGCTGTAGAACAAAATGCATAAGGTGTGGTAATAGTAGTAGAGAATAGAGAGGGCCAGAGTAATTTTCTGCAATTCTTTCTCTGTTTTTATTTCAGATTTTCAGCATCAATGGTAGCTTCTTTTTAATTTCTAAAATTTGTCTTTTGTACATCTGCTTTTCATTAAACGTAGAGTAACTGTCCTCATATTCTGTGTCAATTATCATTATTTTAAGACGGCAGGGAAGTGGAAGCAAGTGAAGATAATAATTTGAAATAATCAATACAGTAACAATGGATTGGATGGCCATCTTCTGTTCTTTAACATTTTCTGATTCTATTTCTTGTCTCTTACTATTGGACACCTAATCTGAATTGATAGAATGTAAATGTTACTGATGGAGACACAAATTAACTCATTATCATACATTGTATTGCCGTGAAGACAAAATTATTTGACAGTAACACAATATAGGTAATAACACTAAAAATATTATTGTGAGTTGATATACAATATGCATTTCAATGTATTGATATATTGGATAAACTTAAATAGGCTGATGTACTCACAGATACTTAAGCAGTAAGGACAAAAGTACTTTTTTCACCAAAATGGGAATCAACTTGTTGAACAAGATACAGCAGAAAGCCATTTACACAGACAAGATTAATATACTAAATCTCCATCAGTAACATGAGCAGAGGGTATTTTCTTTACATTCCATCTATTCAGATTGAGTGTCTGATAGCGAGGGCAAGAAGTAGAATCAGAAAATGATACAGAACAGAAGATGGCAATTCAATCCATTGTTGCTATGCTAGGTATTTTGGAAAAAAATTAACTTCAATTACACCCATTCCCCTGCTCATGTCCCTTATAGCTCTGCAAATCTTTCCCCTTCTAGTATTTATATAATTCTATTTTCAAATTATTGAATT
The DNA here is from genome assembly GCF_004010195.1 of Chiloscyllium plagiosum. NCBI lineage: Eukaryota > Metazoa > Chordata > Chondrichthyes > Orectolobiformes > Hemiscylliidae > Chiloscyllium > Chiloscyllium plagiosum. Next base: position 21,066,641 of record NC_057741.1, on the reverse strand, counting down.
TCAGTTAATAAACCCGAAGACATTGTATACTTTATTTATAGGGGCACGAAGTACAAGAGCAGGAGGTTATGTTAAAATTGTACAGGAAGCTGACTTAGCCTCAGTTGAGAGTCGGGAAGATGTGGGTGCCATCTTTTAGGAAGGATGTAAAGGCATTTAAGAGAGTGTGGAAAGGATTTTTGGGAATGATTCAAGGGCTCAGGAACATCAGTTAGGAAAATAGATTGGAGAAGTTATGACTGTTTTCCCTGTAAAAAAGAAGAATGAAAGGAGATTTGATAAATTTTCAAATTTGAATCTGGAGGAGATAGAAAGGATTGGCAAAAAGAAAACAAAAGCAATATGAGAAATGCAGTGAGTGGTTAAGATCTGAAATGCACTGCCTGAAAGTGAGCTGGAGACAAATTTAACTGAAGCATTCAAACAGGAATTAGGCTATTATCTGAAGAGGGTTATAAAGAGAAGGCAGGAGAATCAATTAAATGAATTAATCATTCAAAGAGCCACTCAGACATGATCGGATGAATTGCCTCTCTCTGCACTGTAATGATCCTGTGATTCTGCAAAATCAACCCACTCCATTGTGCAATTAATAAATTTGATCAAGTTGGTTAAACATGATTTGTCTTTTAAATACCAATACTAGCTTATTTATTATCACATCTTTTATGTGCAAACTAACTTTGTCTAGTTTACTGTCTTTAAACATTTTCCCACTACTGATGTTAGGCTAACTGGCCTATAGTTACCAGGTTTGTCATTATTTTCTTTTAAGGCAAAAGTAAGTTAGAGTCCCAGCTGATGTTATTACTGGACAAGTCAGATCCTAGACTGAAATCTGGCTTGATAGATCATTTTTTGATTTATGATTTTAACAAATTAGTCTCTTGCTGAAATATAAGCAGAGAGTGCTGCAGATTTTACTTTAACAATAAATCAAGTTAATTAACTAAAGAAAAGAACCTACATCAAAAATATAATGTCATTAATCCCAAAACATTCCTTTATAATTTGAAAAAGAAACAACGGCTTTTGTATAGTACTGAAAACTGCCAAATGCAATGTCCCAAAACACTACTCACACCAGAATTACAGTCTCTAATATTTCAGTAGGTTTAAATCACATGTAATTTTGACACATAGACTGTCAATACAGACAACTTCTTCCTAAACATAAATGTACTGTTTTCCCCAGAGTGGGGGAGTCCAAATCTAGAAGACATAGGTTTAAGTTGAGAGTGGGAAGTTTTAAAAGGGATCTTAAGGTCAACTTTTTCACACAGAGGGTGGTGCATGTTCGGAATGAGCTGCCAGAATAAGTGTTGGAGGCTGGTACAATTACAACATTTAAAAGGCAAATGGATGTTAATATGAATAGAGAAGGTTTAGAGGGATATGGGACAAATGCTGGCAAATGGGACTAGATTAGGACCCGTGGAGACCCGTGGAGGATTAGGAGACTAGGACCCATGGACACAGCCTTAGAATTAGAGGGGGTAAATTCAGAACAGAAATGCGGAGACATTTCTTCAGCCAGAGAGTGGTGGGCCTGTGGAATTCATTGCCGTAAAGTGCAGTGGAGGCTGGGACACTAAATGTCTTCAAGGCAGAGATTGATAAATTCTTGATGTCACAAGGAATTAAGGGCTACGGGGAGAATGCGGGTAAGTGAAGTTGAAATGCCCATCAGCCATGATTGAATGGCGGAGTGGACTCGATGGGCCGAATGGCCTTACTTCTGCTCCTATGTCTTATGGTCTTATAGATTAGGTTAAGATATCTGGTCTGCATGGACGAGTTGGACCAAAGGGTTTCTGTGCTGTATATCTCTATGACTCTACTCAACTTTATCTCTTCAGGGTTTTATCCCAACACTTCACTCTAAGGTAATCTAGTTTATCATATTCATCTCTTCTCAGAGGCACTAGTCTATACAGCCATCTTCAGCCAAGGAACTTTGCTTTGTAGAAAATAAACCTCCCTCTGTAAGCTTTAAAACAATAAGTCCTAGAAATCTTTAATAAAGCTTGAAGTAAACCAAAATCAATTAGCAGTGCTCAAAAAAACTTCTAAATCTAGGCCTCAAAAAACGGTTTTAAAAGAAAGGCTATAGAAATATTTACATGGTAATTATTAACTTCAGGCACACAGAAAATCTGCATGTTACAATGGGGAATTACAATGCTATTAGGAAGGAACTGAGACGCCTAGATTGAGAACAGATGCTCTCAGGGAAATGCACAACGAAATGTGGAAGTTGTTTAGGAAGCACTTGCTGATACTGCTGGACAGGTTTGTCCCACTGAAGCAAGGAAGGGATGGTGGGTTGAAAGAACTTTGGGTGACAAGGAATATGGAACATCTAGTCAAGAGGAAGAAGGAAGCTTAAGGTTGAGGAGGCAAGGATCAGACAGGGCTTTAGAGTGTTACAAGGCAGCCGGGAAGGAACAGAAGAATGGACTTAGGAGAGCTAGAAGGGGGATTAAGGAAAACACTAAGGTGTTCTACACTTATATGAGAATGGCCAGAGTAAGGGTAGAGCCAATCAGAGATAGTGGAGGGAATTTGTGCCTGGAGTCGGAGGAGGTAGGGGAGGTCCTTAATGAATACTTTGCTTCAGTATTCACTACTGAGAGGGACACTGACATTTCTGAAGATGGCATGAAACAGACTGATATGCTAGAACAGGTTGATGTTAGGAAGGAGGATGTGCTTAAAATTTTGAACAACATAAGGATAGATAAATCCTATGGGCCAGACAGGCAATACCCTAGGTTACTACAGGAAGTAAGGGAAGAGATTGTTGCATTCTTGGCGATGTATCCTCACTGACCACTGGAATAGTACCAGATGCAGGTCATTCATCACAAAGCTATACTGACTATCTCTAATCAAACTATCGTTTTCCAAGTGATTATAAATCCTGTTAATCAGAATCCTCTCCAGTACTTTGCCCACCACTGACATAAGACTGACTGGTCTGTAATTCCCAGGGTTATCCTTGAACAAGGGAATGACTTTTGCCACCCTCCAATCATCTGGTACTACTCCAGTGGAGAGTGAGAATACATCACCAAAGGCGCAGCAATCTCTTCCCTTGCTTCCCGTATTAACCTAGGGTATAGCCATCTGGCCCAGAGGATTTATCTATCCTTATGTAGTTCAAACTTTACTGAATTCTTTAAGGATGTGACACATGTTGATGAAGGTAGAGCTGGGGACGTTGTATACATGGATTTTAAGAAGGCGTTTGATAAGGTTCTCCATGGTAGGCTCATTCAGGAGGCATGGGATACAGGGAAACCTGTCTATCTGGATACAGAATTGGCTGGCCCATGGAAGACAGAGGGTGGTGGTAGATGGAAAGTATTCTGACTGGAGCTTGGAGACCAGTGGTGTTCCACAGAGATCAGTTCTGGGACATCTGCTGTTTGTGATTTTTATAATTGACTTGGATGAAGAAGTGGAAAAATGAGGTAGTAAGTTTGCCGATGACATGACGGTTGGTGGAGATGTGGATAGTGTGGAGAGCTGTTGTAGGTTGCAACAGGACATTGACAGGATGCAGAGCTGGGCTGTTAAGTGGCAGATGAATTTCAACCTGCAAAAATGTGAAATCATTCACTTTGGAAGGCTGAATTTGAATGCAGAATACAGGTTTAAAGGCAGGATTCTTGGTGTGGAGGAACTGAGGGATCTTGGGGTCCACATCCATAGATCCCTCAAGGTTGCCACTCAAGTTGATAGGGTTGTTAAGAAGGCGTATGGTGTGTTGGCTTTCATTAGCAGGGGAATTGAGTTTAAGAGCCACAAGGTTATGCTGCAGTTCTATATAGCCCTGGTTATTGTGTTCAGTTCCGGTCACCTCATTATAGGAAGGATGTGGAAGCTTTAGAGAGGGTGCAGAGGAGATTTACTAGGATGCTACCTGGACTGGAGGGCATGTCTTATGAAGAAAGGTTGAGGGAGCTAGGCTTTTTCTCATTGGAGGAAAGAAAGATGAGTGGTGACTTGATAAAGGTGTACAAGATGTTGAGAGGAATGGATAGTCAGTGACTTTTTCCTATTGTGTAAATGTCTATCATGAGGGGTCATAATTTTAAGGTAATTGGAAGAAGGTTTAGGCGAGATGTCAGAGGTCTGTTCTTTACACAGAGAGTAGTGGGTGCATGGAATGCGCTGCTAGCAGTCGTAGTAGAGTCAGATACATTAGGGACATTTAAGTGACTCTTGGATAGGCAAATGGAAGATAGTAAAATGAAGGGTATGTAGGTTAGTCTGATCTTAGAGTAGGATAAAAGGCCAGCACAACATCGAGGGCCAAAAGGCCCCTCCTGTGCTGTACTGTTCTATGTTCTAACTGAAAAACTAAAAATGCAAACTTACAAGAAGTGATATTAAAACATATATAAATATCTCAGTTTACATGACAAGAAAAATTTTCAATCCTCCAGTCATTTGACATCACTTCCACATACAAGTAGGACCAGAGTGTCAGTTAGCTCAGTGCCTGGGCAGTTGGTTTGATCCCTGCACCAGCTAGGGTTATCATGAAGGACTGTGCTTCTTAATAGTTCTTCTTGCCTAAAGCTTAGTGACCATCAGGTTAAGCACCTCCAATCATCTAGCTCTAATGAGAGAGCCATACAGTCTGGTAGGATTATAATTACTTTACTTTTATACAGGAGGCTTGGAAGATTATAACCAGGCATTCTGTAATTTTCATTTCAAATATAATCATATATATATTTTCTTTTTTTATTTTATATCTCTGAAAAAAATAACTAATGAGGTAAAGGAGGACCTTTTGAGAAAAGAATTTGATTAGGTCACATTTTCTTTCTATACCAGCAGATGTTGCTGATTGCCCATTTTTGCATCATGGCATTTTATGAATATCATGAGGTAATGTTGTTTATTTTTGCCTGACATTTACAGTGGTACAGTCCTTGCCAGTTCAGTTGTGATTTGTGTTTAAATATTAAATTTGAGTTAATTATTTATACTGTGTTTGTTCCTGGGATACAAGTATTGCACATCTCTAGTTGGGAGTAGAGTATTAAGATTCATGGGTAGAGATGATTATGTAGAGAAAGTAGATGCCTTTCCAGAAGGATATTAGCAGTGGTAATATTTTTTTCTTTGCAGACTCTTCTTGAGATATGTCATGGACTACATTTTTTGACTTTCAGGGCTACGTTTTCATTCTCACTAACTTTTCATTATGTGAGATGCAATCCCATAGAAACATGATCTTCAGTATTTGTGTTTACATATCGCTTATTTGGACTCTCAAAATCAGAACTGAAAGACTTCATCGATATTCTCAATAACAATCAATTTTCCAATTAACTTAGAGCCATGGCACACAAAAAAAGCTAAAATTTCATAGATACCGCAGTAATTAAACTGGCACATGACAATAATAGCATATTAGCAATAAAAGTTTTGTTCAGTAAATAAACTTGTAATTTGCACGGAATTCCTTACTATGCATGGGATGGAGGAATGTGGACCAAGGGCAGGCAGAAGGGATTAGTTTGATTCAGCATCATGTTCGACACAACATTGTGGGCAGAATAGTCCATTTCAAATGACTTTGAATTTTCCTGATTCCCAGTCAGCTAGATATTGATTTGTTGACAGGCTCCCCTTGGCAGCCTCTCTCCCTCTTTTTAGTCATTTGCTTCTCCCCTGCATTGCGGCCATTGGCTCCTCTTCATCTTCCACCCATCTCCCAATTACAGCCACTGATCTCTCCTCTCCAACTCTACTGCTTTGGCAGTCATTTAGTTCTTCTCCTTCCCCTTTCTAGCCACCCAGGACTTACATTGTCTGGCAATAGATCTGTTCTTCCTTGGACCTTGCCTGACAGATTCATTCTGTCTGGCAGATTGGTAGTCCCCCAACCATACTCAGCAGACTGACACTCCCCATCCAAGGTTCACTAGTTTTGTTCACAGCCACTACTCACCTTCTTGCTGCTCCTCCACTCACAGGATGTTCTCCTTCTGCATAATGAGTCTATCACAGCAAACATGGGAGGAGCAATTTCTTTCAAAAGATCTCAGTTCCATGGATAGTGGTAACTTTTTTCTGATTGGTTTCCCATTATTCACTGTTCCTGAGTAATTTGACCAGTTTCAAGAGTAATTTTGCCAATTGGCCCTGTGCAGTTCCGACAGCTGGACTCTGCTATATCAATTCAGATTTACAACATTTTGGCAGCTTCCACAATCTTTTTAATTAATGCCTGACTAGATTTATTGAGTATTACTTTTTCATTACTTTCCATAATGAGATTTAAGGTCATTAATTTGCACTATTAAGCAATTACCATAACTGCATGGCTGCAGATCATATGTCATGAAAGTGCCACAAAGAATTTTTGAGAACATGAAGTGACAAAAATGTAATCTAGATATTTATGCATAAATGTAACAAAATATATGCTAGTCAATCTATTTTGGTAAGCAATTTGATCATTCAGTTTCCTCTCACAGTCCAAAGATGTGCAGATTAGATGGATTTGCCATGCTAAATTGCCCTGTAGTTTCCAGGAATGTGCAGGTTAGGTGGATTAACCATGATAAAAGTGGGTTGACGGGGATAGGATGGGATGCTGCTGAGAAGTTAATGCAAACTTGATGGGTCAAATGGCCTCCTTCTACTTTGTGGGGAATCTATGATAAGTGTGCATATAGTATAAAAATGCAAAATGTCAGCAAGTTGAAACAAAAGTGTGCATAAAACATATGAAAATTTTATGGCTATGACTGCAAATTTCCAGTGATATTATTGTAAATAGATATGAATGGAGACAGAATTTGTATATATCCAGGGCACTTTTTGGAGCTAATATGATGTCATTAACTACATTGATATCATGTGTACATTAGTATCCTCTAAATCTGTATCCTAAATAGCAAGTCTATTCACCAGGTTTACAATGCTATCTACATATCCTAAAGATGTCTAATATTACAACCACATGTAATGTTAATCAGAGGGGATTTATATCCCTGCTGGCCCAAAGATAACAGTGTAAATGCAGACTAAATTCCAATGTGATTTTGGAGTCAGCAAAATAATCCACATAATACTTCTGCTCAATTTTGTAACTGAATCTGTTCAAGCCTTAAGATACACCGCACAGGTTGGCGTTCGTCCAATACCAAATAGTCTCCCGTCAATACTTAATTGTTTGTTTAAATAAATAAAGGCCTTGAGGTGTAGTAATGTCTGAGATATCTCAGACGTTTCTGAATAAAAATCCTACCGTGTTTATTGTTGACGCGCACTGTTGTCTGAGGCGAGTACTAGGGGTTTGGATCATGCCTGTGTCAAAGATAATTATTTTAGAAAAGCTGACCTCTGTTTGAGTTTTGATGAACGTTTTCCGTGCTCACGACTAAGAGTGATAGCGTAAGTTTTCAGTGGTTAAAGCTAATCGATTCAACAAAACATTGGGCAGAAGGGCCTGTATCTCTGATGAATGATTCGAGGATTTACTGGTGACATTCGCTCCGCTTTAACAGCTTCTCTCGTTTCTATGGCTACGGAGCTGCAGCCAATCATGGCAGGAGACTGCCGGACACGTGGCGGGCCTGAAAGCCCGGATGTTTCACAACATGGCGGCGGGCTGAGGCAAGTGCCTTTACCGACGGGCTGTTTTCTGCCGGGGGACGGCAGAGTTTCCGTCAAAGTGACGGGATGTCTTCCCGAATCACTGGTGTCGGTGGCACCGGGGAGCGGAGTTACGAGACGCCTGGTTCCCTGGAGGATGCGAGGCCGGAAAGTGAGGGCGACGCGGAGTCAACGTCGTCCGCTGAGCTCACCACCGACACGGACTCGTGCTCCTCGCTGTAAGTTCAAAGTTGAAGCATGGCGGTAGCTGGTTGCACGTCAGCCGGAGCGTGACAATACTGTCAGCATTCAGGAAGATATGATTTGGAGATGCCGGTGTTGGACTGGGGTGTACAAAGTTAAAAATCACACAACACCAGGTTATAGTCCAACAGGTTTAATTGGAAGCACACTAGCTTTCGGAGCGACGCTCCTTCATCAGGTGATTGTGGAGGGCTCGATCCTAACACAGAATTTGTAGCTATAAATTCTGTGTTACGATCGAGCCCTCCACAACCACCTGATGAAGGAGCGTCGCTCCGAAAGCTAGTGTGCTTCCAATTAAACCTGTTGGACTATAACCTGGTGTTGTGATTTTTAACGGGGAGAAAGTGAGGGCTGCAGATGCTGGAGATCAGAGCTGAAAACGTGTTGCTGGAAAAGCGCAGCAGGTCAGGCAGCATCCAAGAAGCAGGAGAATCGACGTTTTGGGCATAAGCCCTCCTTCAGGAATGTGATTTTTAACTTCAGGAAGATAGACTGCTGTCTGAGGTGGAGATTGACAAAGAGTCTTTTCACAAACTTCAGTGGACACCGTGCACGTTCCTAATATAGTTCTGCTACTTGCAATTGCATTGCTGCAATCTATAGCTACACAAAGTTAGGTAGGTCTGACATAATTATGATAAATATTTGGCCAGTGATTTTGCTAGATTACACCATTACCCGACATCGCATTTTAAATTCGCTGATTTCAGTGGTAATATCTTATCTAGAAATGTAGAAGCACAATGCGAATGATGTTTGTAATGGATATCGTGGTACAGTGAGTGTCTTCTGGTAAATCTTGCGTCCTAATAAAATATTTGTTCATGGTGGTAATCTAATTGCGGGATTACCAAATAGAAGTTGTTAGCGAGTTCCTGTTTCCACAAAAAATAAAGCTTTGATCGAGGCTTAACGATGCAGGGAATGTCCGAGCTTGAAAGTGCAGAGTTTTTAGAAATTTGTAGTCAGTCTGCAATGCACAGTTACACAATTTGCTGGACAATTTGACCACTAACCATTAGTCTGGTAAAAATGGGTTCTTGGAGTTTAATTTCCCACTCATATTAAATAGTCTCTTGTGCTGCTAGTTTTAGTAGGTAAAGGGTCAGGTTTAGTTAATAGCTGAACAGTGGATGAACGTTCATCAGTTGCTCATTATCAAGATTAACCTCTCACTTTCTTGGTTTCAAAATCATAGCTAAGATTTTAGATTTGGGTAAGGGATGAAACCCAAATTGTATGGAGTAAAGTGAATGAATTTGTTGAGGGGTAAAATGACAGAAGATCAACAGAAGGTAATATTGTGATATTGAGCTTGCGATATCGAATCAGTTTATACCAGTGATACTCAATGAACAGAAACCACAGAATGTCCACAGCACTTTATCTGATGTAAAATTTATTGTAAGCAGAACTTGTGAGAAGCCTCTAGGTTTCTGTGCCAGAAATACAAAAACTTGTTTGACAAGAATGACCAGAGCAAGTGATTTGTAGAATAGTAAATTGTAAGTGCAAGGTATTTCCGATTTGGGATCACCACTAAAACCTGAAGGAAAGAAAACCAATCTACATACAAATGAAGACAGATACAACAAAAATTGGGTAGTGGGTGGAAAGAGACCAGGAAATCTAGAAACTTGCCGGCAGCATTGACTTGTGGGAACTCTTCAGTACAGTCAAGTCTATCTATGCCTGGTTGTGCAAATGCCTACCTGACACACAGAATGGCGCTCATCAAGAACAATTAGGCTGTTAATTTTTATTGGAAGATGAATTTTTAGGTTCTTGTATCTTGGAAATCCCAACCAAAATATTGAAGAAAGACAGAGAAACATTCTTGGCATAAATACATGATGTCCTTTTCCCTCACCTGGCATTGTCAAAGTGAAGGAGATAGGCAAAAGCTGTTTTGGTGGACTCAGCTCCAAATTTGAGGCGAAGGTGGGAAAATGTGCTATTTGTGCAAAAGTTTGCAATCTAACTCCATTACATCCATACAGAATCCATATGGACTATACTAGACTTGTCTGAAGGGGGAATGTTTACACAGTGGTTGACGCACATGCTAAATCTCTCATTTATCTCTCCACCCTTCAGGCTCTCTGCCTGTCTACCTGATGAAGGGCTTTTGCCCGAAACGTCGATTTTACTGCTCCTCGGATGCTGCCTGAACTGCTGTGCTTTTCCAGCACCACTCTAATCTGGACTCTGGTTTCCAGATCTGCAGTCATTGTTTTTACTTAAATGGCGTAGTCATCATGAAGATGACATCTTCAGAGAAAAATCACTGAAAGACTGAGGGAGATCTTTGTGAGATTTGGTTATCCAGAATAACTTGTTAATGATAATTGTCCACCGTTTATATCACAAGAATTTATGCGTTATCTAAAGCAAAAAGGAGCTGGAAGTTTTTGTTGCAAACGTTTTGTCCCCTGGCTAGGCGACATTATCAGTGCTTGGGAGCCTCCTGCGAAGCGCTTCTTTGATGTTTCCTCCGGTGTTTATAGTGGTCTGTCCCTGCCGTTTCCGGTTGTCAGTTTCAGCTGTCCGCTGTAGTGGTTGGTATATTGGGTCCAGGTCGATGAATACTAAATACACGGGAGTACTTTGAACTGTATGAAGAATAATGATAGACTTCAATAGGACATAATATGGTGAAATGGCATGTGGCAGATGAAATTTAATTCAGCAAAGTGTGAAATGATCCATTTTATTAGGAATAACAATAGATGCAATACAAAATAAAAGTACGCTTGTCACCAGGGATGTAGGAAAAGTGGTGGTTGAGAATGTGGTGAGGTAAGGCATTCTGCTGTTTATAAATTGACACCATGATAACTAATACAAAATGTTATGGACCAAGCCAGACCCCTCAAAACATTTCAAGACGGTACCCCAGACCCTAACTTTGCTAGTTGTTTTAAGCAGGTGTAAAGTGGGTACTCCAGGAGGGAATCAGCTGGTCAAACCACTTAGTTTTAAACAAAACAGAGTTTATTTACAAGATTGCTGAATGAAACACAAAGAACAGAAAACAGAATACCGAAAAACCTATCCTATCCAAAAACCCAACAGACTATCCAAACTTGATGGTGCTGTTCCAAAATACTTGCAACAATCCCATAAACACCCCTTGGCACAAAAAATAAAATCAAACACAAGTTCTTACAGGATAGGAGTCAGAGAGAGCGAGCCTGGGCCCAGCTTTTTTTCACATGAAGACGAAGAAAAAAAAACAGAGAAAAGCTGAGCTGGAAGAACTGGCCACCCCACCGCCTTTTCATTATACAGGCTATTTTTAACTTGAAAGCCTTCTGCCTGAGGCAGTGTCTGTCAGCTAATATAAACTCATCCAAACTCAGACTTTTCGGAATCTGTATTTTTACGACCTCCTGAAGGAAAAAAAAACAAGGACAACCTAAACTTGTTAAAGGAACAGCATCGTCACAAAACCTACAATGATAAACATTTTTATAAAAGGCTGCTTTGGCCTCAGCCAAAGTATTCTATCTGATTATCAATACTGCACTTTAGGAAGGATATGAAAGCTTTGGAGAAAAGATTTAATGGGAGGTTTCAGAGATGTGAAACTACAGTTATCTGGGTTATTCTGAGGGTGGATCCTGACAGTGATATGGAAAATTGTGAGTGTAAACAGAATAGAGGAAGAAGAACTTGGCCAATAATCAGTACCCCAAGTTAAGATTTTCTGAGGAAGGGTCACTCGATTAGATTTCTTTGCATCCATGCTGCCAGACCTGAACTTTTCTGGCAATTTCTGTTTTTGTTTCAGGTTTGCACCATCCACAGTTGTTTTGTTTTTTTTGATAGATTTAAAGTCATTTGTGGAAGACGTGAGGAGTAGTTATTGTTTTATATTGCAAATGGTTAGACTCTGGCATGCATTGCATGAGTGAGTGGTAAAGGCTTGTAAAAGGGAATTGAAGAGGTACCTAAATAGAAAGAGTACTGGATTTCAGGAATAGTATAGGTGAATATGATTAGGAGACTTGCTTTTTGCAGGGAGATGACCAGGGCACAATGGGCCAAATAGACTCCTGCATTCCAGTAATTGTGATACATAACAGGCTCAAGGTGATACATGACCTAGCCCTGTTTCATCGTACTATGTTTGCAAAAAGTAACTGCTTTTTCCAGATCAGTACATTGTGCAGGGGTACATTTCCTAAGCATCGTTCACTGTGTTTACAGTGCTTCTCTTTGAAAACAAACTATTTATTTAGGAGAATGTAAACATCAATTGCACTTTTCTTTATATTCATTCAAGGAGTGTGGGTGTCACTAATCTGGCATTTATTGCCTATCCCTAATTGCCCTTAAAGGTGATAATGAGCTGTTGTCTTAAACTGCTGAAGTTCTTAGGGTGGAGATACAATCTTGTGCTATTAGGAAGGAAGGCCCAGGACTTTGACCCAGTAACAGAGAAGAACTATAGCTCCAAGTCTATTTGGTGTGTGACCTTGAAGTAGAACTTGTAGGTAGTGGCATTCTCATCTGCTGCCCTTGTCTTTCTCAGGGTTATGGCCACTAGTTTATAAGGTGTTGTTGAAGGAGTTTTGGTCAGATACTGTAATACATTTTGTATATGTTACATAATGCTTCAGTGTGCTTTATGAAGGTGGTGAATGAGGTGGAGATGCTAATAAAGTGTCCAGCTTATTGAATGTTGTAGAGGCTGTACTCATTCAGCAGGTGGGCAGTATTTTACGACAAAGGTAAAAGCAAAGTACTGTGTATGCTGGAAATCTGAAGAGTCATATCGGACTTGAATCATTAACTTTATTTCTCTCGCCACAGATGCTGCCAGGCCTGCTGAGGTTTTCTACCATTTTCTGTTCTTGTTTACATATTCCATTACATTCCTGACTTCTGCCTTGTAGGTAGTACACCGGTATTGGAGAGATGTATGGATCATAAATGCTAAGAATGAATAGCAAGTTATTAATATATAATTCCTGCATTTTCTGGTACATTTTCACTTTTGCCTCATCACTGCATTGCTACCTCTACGGTGATCTTTCTGAAAATAATATTTTTTTTTTAATTGAATACATTGGACAGATTCGTGAGTCCCTTTTTAATTTATTTCTCCTGCTGCTACTTGGCATGATTAAAAATGAAATTCTGTGTTTGTGAAGTGACTTTCATAAGCTCAGGACGTCGAATGAGTTTTTTTTTCAAAGTGTAGTCACTTGTAATTAATGGAAAAAGTATAATCAATTTATCCAGAGAAATGTTTCACAAACTATAATTAGCAGGTATATTAGAAAATGTTAGCGTAAATAATATGGGTTTACTACAGATGGCAGGAAAACTTATAGTTGTGAATAAGGAAATGGCAAATATTTTAACTCTAAGTATTCCTGAAGCAGAAGGGAGTGAGAAGGAAGGAATGAACAGTTTAGTGAAGAGATAAAACTGGAGAAATCAATAGGATTAAAATTTGACAAACCCCCTAGGTTGTTGTATCATTTTAAAAAGGAGTGGCTTTTTAAAAAAATTTGTTTGCGGATATGGGTATCACTGGCTACATCAACATTTGTTTCCTATCCTGAATTGCCTTAGGGGAAAAAAGGTAAAAACGAGATGCTGGAAACCCGAATCTGGATTAGAGTGGTGCTGGAAAAGCACAGCAGGTCAGGCAGCATCCAAGGAGCAGGAAAATCGACGTTTCGGGCAAAAGCCCTTCATCAGGAATACAGGCAGGGTGCCTGCAGGCTGGAGAGATAAATGAGAGGGGAATAGGGTTGGGGAGAAAATAGCAAAAAATACAATGGGTGAATGGCATTGGGGATGAAGGTGATAAGTCAGAGAGGAGGAGGGAGTGGACAGGTGGAAAGGAAGATAGGCAGGTATGACAGGTCATGGGGACAGTGCTGAGCTGGAAGGTTGGAACTGGGGTAAGGTGGGGGGAGGGGAAATGTGGAAACTGGTGAAGTCCACATTGATGCCCTGGGGTTGAAGTGTTCCGAGTCGGAAGATGAGGCATTTTTCCTCCAGACGTCGGGTGGTGAGGAAGCGGCGGTGGAGACGGTCCAGGGCCTCCGTGTCCTCAGCAGAGTGGGAGGGGGAGTTGAAATGTTGGGCCACAGGACGGTGGAGTCAATTGGTGCGGGTTTCCCGGAGATGTTCCCTACAGCGCTCTGCAAGGAGGCGTCCAGTCTCCCCAATGTAGAGGAAACTGCATTGGATACAGTAAATGACATTGATGGATATGGAAGGCTCCTTTTGGGGCCTTGGATGGAGGTGAGGGAGGAAGTATGGCCGCAGGTTTTGCAATTTCTGCGGTCGCAGGGGTAGGTGCTAGGATGGGAGGGTGGGTTGTTGTGAGGCGTGGACCCGACCAGGTGGTCACGGAGGGAATGGTCTTTGCAGAAAATGAAAAGGGGTGGGGAAATATATCCCTTGTGGTGGGGTCCGTTTGGAGGTGGCGGAAATGTCGGCGGATGATGCGGTTTATGCAAAGGTTGGTAGGGTGGAAGGTGAGCACCAGGGGGGTACTGTCCTTGTTACGGTTGGAAGGGTGGGGTTCGAGGACGGAGGTGCGGGATGTGGACGAGATGCATTGGAGGGCATTGAACCACGTGGGAAGGGAAGTTGCGGTCTCTTAAGGAGGCCATCTGGTATGTTCTGTATTGGAACTGGTTCTCCTTGGAGCAGATACGGCGGAGGAATTGGGAATATGGGATGGCATTTTTGCAGGAGGTAGGGTGGAAAGAAGTATAATCCAGGTAGCTGTGGGAGTCGGTGGATTTGTAAAAAATGTCAGTGTCAAGTCAGTCATCATTAATGGAGATGGAGAGGTCCAGGAAGGGGAGGGAGATGTCAGAGATGGTCCAGGTGAATTTAAGGTCGGGGTGGAATGTGTTGGTGAAATTGATGTACTGCTCAACCTCCTCGCGGGAGCATGAGGTGGCGCCGATGCAGTCATCAATGTGGCGGAGGAAGAGGTGGGGAATAGTGCTGGTGTAACTACGGGAGATGGACTGTTCTACGTAGCCAACAGGCATAGCTGGGGCCCATACATGTGCCCATGGCTACCCCTTTGGTCTGGAGGAAGTGGGAGGATTCAAAGGAGAAATTGTTGAGGGTGAGGACCAGTTCAGCAAACAAATGAGTGTCAGTGGAAGGGTGCTGTTGGGGACATCGGGAGAGGGAGAAATGGAGGGCTTGGAGGCCCTGATCTTGGCGCATGGAGGTGTAGAGGGATTGGATATCCATGGTGAAAGTGAGGCATTGGGAGCCAGGGAAACTGAAGTCTTGGAGGGAGTGGAGGGTGTGGGTGGTGTCTCGAACGTATGTGGGGAGTTCCTGGACTAGGGGGGATAGAACAGTGTCGAGGTAGGTAGAGATGAGTTCGGTGGGGCAGGAGCATGCTGAGACAATGGATTGGCCAGGATGGTCAGGCTTGTGGATCTTAGGAAGGAGGTAGAATTGGGTGATGTGGGGTTCCCAGACTATGAGGTTGGAAGCTGTAGGTGGAAGATCTCCTGTGGTGATGAGGTTCTGTATGGTCTGGGAAATAATGGTTTGGTAAAAAGGTGACTAGCTGCTTTTTTGAACCACTGTAGTCCGTGTGGTGCAGGTGCACCCACAGTGCTGTTCAGAAGGGAGTGTGAAGAGTTTAATCCAGTGACAGTGAAGAAATGAAAGCTGAGGGATTTGTTGCATTGGTTTTCATCTTTCAAAATTCCTGAGATTTTATAATGATCCTATTAAATTAGATGCAGATGTCACCCAACTATTCAAGAAAGAGGGAAGAGAGCAAAAAGGCAAGCAAATCATTCTCCTGAAATGAGTAATATGAATAATGCTTTAATCTTTTATTAAGGATGTGGTAACTGGTATTTGGAAAATTGTATTATGAATGGACAGCGTTAATGCAGAATAATGAAATGGAAATCAAGTTTGATAAATGTAATTTTTTAAGGTGATTTGATAGGTTGGATGAGAGAAAACTATTGGATATATCTATCAAATGCTGCAAATTTGGGATATGCACAATAGATAGTGGTTTACTTTTGTGTATCTATTGAACCAGCCAGCAGATGAATGCTTGATTATAATTGGAAAAACACAAACTGAAGTTCTGTTTACTATGAGACCTTTGTTTTTTTTTCAAAGCACTATTTTGATTTGAATTCCAGGGGATTAGTGTTCATAGGGTTTTAAAAAGTCTACTCCACATCTGCTTGAAATAATTTTGAATGGAATACTGCAGATATGAAGCCTGTTACTTCTCCATTCTTTTAATGCAATTTTCCATTATATATTCTTGTAATGTTATAATGGATTAGCCCAGTGAATTTTTGTTACTGAAAGCTAATTCTTGTGACTCCTCTAACCCATTGAGACATTGGAACTACAAATCGCCGATGGGTTAAGGGAGCAGGTTTAACAGGTTAATTAGTGGAAATTCTGATCTTCCTGATTCCAATTGAAATAGTAATGGTAGTTTATGAGATGGAATTTACAAGTCATTTCACTTTGAACATCTGAAACAATGGTACAGAATTTGGAAGAAAGCAACTGAAGTCAGTATATTTTGCATGAATTGGCTGCATTACAGACATCGCTTATGAAAGCAGATTTCAAAACAAAAGATCTGCTTTTTTTTGGTCTTGATAACTGGACTTTCTTGCAACATATACAACTGGGGATTTATAAGCATCTTCCAAACTAGAGAAAATTATGGCAGTTGAAACTTGTACAGTCAGCATCATTATGGCACAGTATGAGACCATTCAGCCGCTTGAGTCCATGCCAACTTTCTATCCATTAGTTTCATTCTCCTGCTTCAACCACATAGCCTTGCATGGATTTACCTCAAGTGTCCATATAATTTCCATTTGAAATTACTGATTGCCTTTGCTTCAATTGATATCAGAATGCTGGAAATCTTTTCAGTCATAGGATGTGAGCATTTGTTGTAAAACTATCTAATTTCATGATTGAAATGTTCTAAGAATATAACTTTTAGTTTGGGGATTGAAATTTTGTCAAAATACGATAATCAAACATTTGCTTCGGGGGTGGGGGGGAGGGTGTTCTGCAAAGTGACGTAAAGTGATTGGCATTCAGAGTATCCTATGTGTATTTAATAAGCACAGACTTAGATGTGGGAAAACATTTAAACAATGGCTGCTTTCTAAGTCTTGGTGGGAAATAGATGTCTGCAGTTGCATTCATAAATTATTCATGTATTTCCCAGAAACAAAAAGATGGTTTGGAAGATAACAGTAATTACTTTAAATCTCTATCTGGGATATCATAGTGTGGGCATGTTGCCATGGGGATAGTTTTGTTTGTTTTCACAGACATAGGCAGTTAATGTCTGGAACTGGAATAGTTTGGAAGCGGGCAGCGAAAGTTGCAAGCAGTGAATTCTTGGAAGTAGCTGAGTCTGGAGACAAATGACCATCAGAAGCAATCTGATTTTTGGAGTTACCGAGCTGGAAAGCAGTGAAGCCCATGCTTGAGCTAGAGTGTACTCAGAAGTGGGGATGCTCTAAAAGACTTAGAGGGTTGCTTGACCTGATGCTTGTGGAAGGATCCCAAGAAATCTCATACCTTTGAAAAATAGGAATACTGAAAATGAATTCCTGAGAGCTGTGGCACACCCTAATTTGGTCTTAACAAAGGTGCCGAAACATCGATTCTCCTGTTCCCTGGATGCTGCCTGACCTGCTGCGCTTTTCCAGCAACACATTTTCAGCTCTGATCTCCAGCATCTGCAGACCTCACTTTCTCCTGAAAGAAGCTTTGACACACTGGAAACTAGGAGAATTCTTGGGTGAAAATAAAAGTGATATGAGGAGCGACCATTGAGATTCTCAGTCTTAGGCAATAAGTGTTTATGAAATATCGCATTTAATTAGTAATACGTATTTTGTTTAATCTTGCTGCAGTAAAACATATTTTGTTTAAAACATGAAATTTGTGTGGTGCAATTCTTTTGATAATAACTGGAAGTCTGAATCTGTCTTTTTTTTAAAAAAAAAAAACTTCATTGCCATGGGGAAGATGCTGGCTTGAACAGTTGCACTGTGTGTGGTGTAAGTGCACCCACACTGCTGGTGTGAAGACAGTTGCAATATTTTAGCTCCGTGACTGTGAAAGAATGGCAATACAGTTTCAGGTTTGGATAGCATGTAAATTAGAGGCAAACATGCAAATAGTATTACTTCCATGCACTTACTCTGCCTTTGTTCTCTGGTGTTAGATATCACCCAATTTGGAAAATGCTGTCAAGGAAAGCTTGGTGCGTTCCTACAGTGCGTTGTGTAATTGGTACACACACGCCTCTGCCATTATGTGCTGTGGTGGGCACTTTCTCGGAATGTTTTTCTTTATTTGTACAAGAGGATATGAGCATTTCTGGCTAGGTCAGCATTTATTACCCAGCCTTAATTGATGGAGAAAATGGTGGTCAGCTGTTGCCTTAAACTGCTGCAGACAGTGGGGTATAGGGACACCCGCAGAGCTGTTAGAAAAGATATTTAAGGATTTTGACTCCATGATAATGAAGGATCAACAATATAGTTCCAAGTCACGATGGTGTGTGACTTGGAAGGAAACCATGCAGATGGTGATGTTCCCATGCAATGCCATCTTGTCCTCCTAGATTGTAAAAATCTCTGGATTGGAAGACCCTATTATAGAATCCTGGTGTGTTATTTCACTGTATCTTGGAGATGGTGCGCACTGTTGCCACTCTGTGTCAGTGGTGAAAGAATGGAATATTGAAGGTAGTGGATAGGATGCTGATTAAATGAGCTGCCTTGTTCTAGATGGTGCCAAGCTTTTTCAGGATTGCTTTTGCAAAATCCATCCAGACAAGTGGAGTATATCCCACCACACTCCTGATTTGTGCCCTATATGTTGTGGCTAGCCATTAGGGAGACTGAAAGTAAGTTACTTACCATAGAAATCCTACTCTCTCATCTGCTCTTGTAGCCATGGTATTTATATGGCTGGTTCAGTTCAGTTTCTTTGAGGAGAAAGTGAGGTCTGCAGATGCTGGAGATCAGAGCTGAAAATGTGTTGCTAGAAAAGCGCAGCAGGTCAGGCAGCATCCAGGGAACAGGAGAATCGACGTTTCGGGCATAAGCCTCTCCTGAAGAAGGGCTTATGCCCGAAACGTCGCTTCTCCTGTTCCCTGGATGCTGCCTGACCTGCTGCGCTTTTCCAGCAACACATTTTCAGCTCAGTTCAGTTTCTGTCCCGTCAGAACCCACAGGATGATGATAATAGTGGATTCAGTAATGGTAATCCCATTATATGTTAAAAAGCAATAGTTTGATTCTGTTTTTTTGTAGATTGTCATTGCTTGACACCTGTGAGATGTGGATGTTACTTGTCAGTTCAAACCTGGTTGTTTTCTAGGCTTGGTAACATGGTGACTTGGACTGCTTCAGTATCTGAAGTGTTGTGAATAGTATTGAATATAATTCAATCAGCATGATTGTCCCCAGTTCTGACATTATGATAGCGACTTGAAGGGGTTGAGTCAGTTATAGTTAGTTAAGTCATATTGTCAGTAATAGCAAAAATGGAAACCTGAGATGTTCAAAGGTGAGCTGCTAGTGGAGGAGCCACACTGTCAGAAAGATAATGCTGTCCTTGGGGAAAATACAGACAATGTTTGGTAATCTGAGGGAAATTGTAAGACGATAATGTAAGACATTTGGATGAAGAAATGGGGCAACTGGATAGCTTAACTTCATATTTTGCTTAATGTTTAGGGGTTTCTTTTAACCTTGCAGAGTTGGTTTCACATTTCATGGTAATGAGACTAGCTATCCTTGCCTACGTGTAAAAGTTAACAACTGTAAACCTGTTTCTTGAGTCTCCTATCAGTTGTCGATTTGTGTGACAATAGTGATGAATAGTCATGATTTGGAGATGCCGGTATTGGACTGAGGTGTACAAAGTTAAAATTTCACACAATACCAGGTTATAGTCCAACAGGTTTAATTGGAGTACTAGGTTTCAGAGCGATGCTCCTTCATCAGGACAACCACCTGATGAAGGAACAGCGCTCTAAAAGTTGTGCTTCCAATTAAACCTGTTGGACTATAACCTGGTGTTGTGTGATGAATAGTGTAATGCTTCTTGAGTGAGTTGAGCTGTACTAATCTAGGCAAGTGGAAAATATTCTGCCACACTGCTGACTTGCTCCTTGTAAATGGTGGGCATGCTTTGGCAAGTCAAAAAGTAAGTTGCTTGCTGAGGAATTCTCAAACGCTGACCACTTGTATCTGCAGTATTTATATGATCTAATTAAATTTCTAGTTAATGGTAGCCTCTTGAATGTTCATGGTGAGGAATCCAGTAACAATTGAACATTAAAGGGCGATGGTTAGAGTCTCTCTCTTGTTGGAGATGGTCACTGCCTAACACTTGCCATTTGCCAGCCCAACCCTGAATGTTGACCAGGTTATTTTACATGCAGGGAAGCTTATTTGTCTGAGAGTGATCTCGTGAACAGCAGTCCTAAAGAAACAGGTCAGGTGAAAAATGTTTTCACTGCTAACACAGTGGCAGTACCACATTTCTGAACGAGGACACCTGGGTTCAAGTACCACCTGTTCCAGCAATATGTCATAGCATTCCTGAACAGGTTGATTTAAAAATACCTTCAACACATCTAAGTGTACCTGAAGTAGAAGGTGCATGTGTACTAGTAAGATTGAGTTTAGTGTGGATTAGTAGATTAATGTTAGTGATACCGCATGAATAACACTGCCAAAATTGAAAATATAACAGTATGTTTCAGAAGTAGTAACTAAGTTCCATTTAAGCTTGCGTTTTTAAGCCAAAACAGAAGAGGCCAAGGTGTTCCAGGAAGCCAAAAGCGATTTCTCTCCTTGCAACATGTGGCATAATTGTGAATTATTTATAGTTTGGATATATATCTTGCACACAATATTGTCTCTATTATTTCCATTCCTTGGTTCCAGATGGCCCCTCAGGTTTGTGGAGCTGATCCTATTGTACTTTGCTGGACCAAGAGAGCTGTTAAATGTAGGAATTGCAATTAAAGGAGAGGCATACGAAAATTGAACTGTACGTTTTCTAAATTTCAAATGGTTAGTTCCAGTGCATTTAACACGCTTCTCTTTCTGTTGGCAACGATAGAAAGAAAGAAAGAAAGAAATTATGCAGCTGTTTTTAAAGACTGTGCTAGTTAAATATTAAATCCCTTATGTCATTTGAATGATGAGGATTTTACTGTTGTCTCGTCTGCAAGCTGCTTAAAACTTGGACAGAGTGACTGCTGACAACATTGGAAGTGAATTAGAGGTACTCTAAATGGAGAATAAATTACAGGACAAAATAACATTTGTTGACTGATATTGATTGTGAAGCTGTTGTTCAAAAATAGATTTTCTAAACAATTGTGTTTGTTGATTAGCCATATGGTTGCTAAGGGAAAGTTGTTTTAAAGGTCAGATTGAGTGGTTTGTTTTCCTTCTCTCATGGTTTTAGACAGATTGGTGGATTATGCAACCTATTATGAACCAGAACATGAACTCTGAAGAGCCCCAATAAATTCAGCTGCAACTGCCTTGAAAATAAACTTTGCTCTCACCTTATTCCTTTTCATTTACCCCTGTTACTTTGATTTTTCTTTGCAGCGATCTTGAACCAGAGTGGCTGGATGACGTGCAGACAAATGGTGAGCTTTTCTACCTGGAGCTCAGTGAAGGAGAGGAAGATGTGCTGATGCAAGCTAATTCAACTTCAGCACATCTGATCAATCATGTCAGATTTAGTGAGAAAGAAGCAGAAGTAATTTTGGACCACGCATCAAGGGAGTCTTGCAAACCTGAACACAAACTTAAAAAGCTTGCTAATGTTTTAAAGAAAAAAAAAGTAATACGCACGCATTCTTGCAGCAAAGCCAATGAACAGAGAAGTAGTCACCCTCCAGTACTTCCTTCAATACTAAAGCATCAGACAAATCCCGAAGTTGGTGTTTCAGTTAAATTGTCTTATAAAGATGTGTACGTTTATGTTAATCCAAACAAAATAAGTGACAAATTGCTGAACAAAGGGACCAAGCTTCTGGAGGCCTTTGTCGGGATTATTAACCAACCTTCACGAAGAAAACCAGTGGCAGGAAAGCATTCTGATAGATCGGCAGACACAAAAATAACAACAGAAGAGCGACTTGTTGTACACAGTTTGGCCGAAGGCAGTGCTGCTATGAAAAATGGCCAAATATTCATTGGTAAGTGTGGAAATATTTATTTATGCAAGTAAGATATTTTTAGGAAAACAAAATACTGCGAATGCTGTAAATCTGAAATAAAAGCAGAAAATGATGGAGAAACCGAGGTTTGGCAGCATCTGTGGAGAAAGAAACAGTTAGCATTTCAAGTCTATTATGTCTGTTCTGAAGTGCTTATGGATGAATACATTGTAGTACTGGGTACACTGTAGGTATTGGGAACATTGCTGAAGAATAATTTGATGGTCCCTGGAATTTGGCTATGTATTTGGAAGTAGTTTGGGTTGTACAGGTTTATGAACATGGATTCCAGATCATCTGGAATTTTACGAGTTTCAGGTAGTCTTTTATTCTGTAAATGTTCCATATTTTGTGTTAAGACTTTCACTCTGTCAAAGTAGATTCATTACTTGTTTTTATCTACGTCAGCATTGGTTCAAGCCATCATCTGAGTCCCAAAGTTCCGGGTTCAAGTGACACTTCGGGTTGCAAGTGTTTGGTTTTGATTGTTTTGTTTCTTCTTTTTCTCCAATTTTACATAACAGAAAGCTCCAATTGCACGATGGATCCTAAATTAAATAGCAAAGACCATTGGCAGACTAGGTCAACATGGCATAGAAGCTGTTGCTAAGATAGCTCCTCATCCAGTAAAGCCCCTCTGAATTGCTTCCAATGCATTTACATCCCTCCTTTAATGAGGAGACCAGTACTCCAGATGTAGTCTCACCAGTGTCCTGTACAATTGAAGCACTTTTGTATTCAGTTCCTCTCAGAATAAACAATAACATTAGCTTTCTAAATCACTCATTGCAGTTGTACACTTATGATTTCATCCATTTGGACATTCAGGTCTCTCTGCATCTCGGAGCTCTGTGATCTCTTACCATTAGGTCATTTTTTTAAAAATTCCTGCCAAAACAAACAATTTCATATTTTTCTGCAATATACTCCATTTACCAGATCTTTGCCGACTCATTTACCCTTCCATATTCCATTATTGCTCCCTTTGTCTTCTTCAGAACTTGCTTTCCTATTTGTTTATAAATTGCCTGATAATTAAACAACTATACCTTCAATTCCTTCGTACAATTTATATAAATGACTTGGAAAAAGTTAAGGCCCCAGCGGCACACAAGTAATTACAGAAAATTACCTATTCATGCCTACTGTCTGCTTTCTGTTAGCTAGTCAATCTTCTATCCATTCCAAGATGTTACTCACTACAGCAAGGGTCTTGATTGTGGCACCTTTATCAGATGCCTTCTGGAAATCTAAGTGTCGTACATCCACCAGTTCCCCTTTATCCACAGCACAAGTTACTACGAAGAGTGCCAATAAATTGGTTAAATGCGATTATTCTTTCACAAAATCATGCAAATGTTCTACCATAGTAACTTTACTAATGCCTTCTAACATTCTGTCTTGCTTTTAAATAAGAGTTAGATTATCTATTTTTCAATCAAAAGCAACCTTGGAAAATTAACACCAATGCATCAACTACCTCACTAGCCACTTCTTTTAAGACCCAAGGATAGAGTTCATCAGAACCTGTCATTGTACAGATCCATCAATTTGCTCAGGTACACTTTCCGAATGATTGTAATTTTCTTGAATTCTTTGAGATTCCTTTTCTTGAATTTAAATATATCACAATAACCATGTATTATAATCTCAACATTGCTGCCAGTCTCCAACATAGCTCAGCCCCAATGCTGCTGAAGCTTTTGTTATTTCCAGACGTCAATATTTCATTATCTTGCTAATGATACAAAACTCTGTTGCTTGTATCCAATCTGGCTCATCCATTGCTGCTGTGCACCCTTACTAGGTAAGTTCATGTTCAATGTCCCCATTTTTAAAGTAACCATCCCTGTGTTGAAATTTCTCCATGGGTCATCCCATTTTTTTTTCTGGAACTTCTTATAACTCTAACCAGAATATGTCTTTCCTTTATCTCTTGTCTTTCATATATTCCCCACTTACTTTGTCCATCAATGTGCCTTCATCGTCCAGACACTAAGATCTAGAATTCCTTCCCTCAATCCATATACTAATGTTGTAAAAACCATCCCTTTAACTAATCTTTTTATCTGCTGTTTTACTGCTTCTTTGGTGCGTTGTCAATTTTTGGCTGAGTAAGCTTCTCTGAATTCCCAGGACATATTATTTTGTTATAGGCACTGTATAAGTGCAATTGCTGTATGCAAGAAGGCTTATACATGAAAGCACAAACATAGATTTGATGGAGGAAATGACTTTCTATTGTGTAATATTTTTTGTTTCTGTGATTGAAATTCTGGAAATGCGGTAACCCGGCGGAGAGGGGGAAGGAGAAGGGGAAGGAGAGGAGGGAAGGAAAGGGACATGGTGAGGGGGTAGAAAAGGAGGAAGGAGACGGAGGGAACGAGAGGGGGAAGGTGAGGGGAGAGGAGAGGGGGAAGGAGATGGCGGTTACAAATCAGTAACCAACGACCTTTGGTCTGGATTTTGCAGTTAGCTGTATAGTGATGGCAATTACTATTGGCACAGAATAAATCTATCCGAGGACCGAACACCATCCTGATTGTGAATTACATAAAAATTGTCCCATAATACTACTTTGAAGGAGAGCTGGGGAGATAAAGGTTAACAGGTCAACATGTCAATGCTGCAGGAGGCCTTCAGTATCATGGTTACCAAGCAGCAGGAGATTTTCTTTTTGTTTTTGAATTCAGACTGTTTGTTTGTCTTGAACCATCTGGTTCTGTGAATAAATTTGAATAGATTTTCTAATTACTGCATGTTGCTTTTAAACAAGTTGTCAATATTATCAATATATAGTTATTTAAAGAACATCTGTGAAATATGGTGTATTACGTTGCAATTTCTGTCTATTTTAAACTTTTAAGCTGTGACTGACTTCTGAAATTGACACATCTACATTTTACAATGAAAATAAATCCAGTAATGACTTATGATTTGAATAAAAGCAACTGCTTGGAATAGTTGGCCATTTCACTTCCAACCAAAATATGCTATGAGACTGCACAAAAAATAATCAAATT
This sequence comes from Chiloscyllium plagiosum, assembly GCF_004010195.1. Lineage (NCBI taxonomy): Eukaryota > Metazoa > Chordata > Chondrichthyes > Orectolobiformes > Hemiscylliidae > Chiloscyllium > Chiloscyllium plagiosum. The sequence continues at coordinate 21,041,447 of NC_057741.1, read as the reverse complement.
GGCTGTGACCAAAGATGACAAGATCATTTAACACTGGACATCTTGAAGGTAGAAAGGAGGGGCAATGTCCAGTTTTGGCAGAGGACCAACAGCTCGTCAGAAGACAGTGGAGCCAGATGGGCAAGGAGGTCATTTGTCTGCCCATTCGGCCAACCTGCATTATCCTCGTGGTTCACTATACTACCAAGTTCTAATGCATTCACAAACTTTGAAATTGTGCCACTACATTAAAGTTTATGTCATTAATATATTGGGTAGGTGATGATCTAATGGTATTGTGCCAGACTATTAATCCAAGATAATGTTCTTGGGACCTGGGTTTGAATCGAGAGTGTGGTGCTGGAAAAACACAGCAGGCCAGACAGCCTCCGAGGAGCTGGAGAATCGACATCAGGAATGAGGTTTGTGAGCTTGGGGGATGAGAGGTAAATGGGGGGGGGTGGGGGGAGGGAACAGTAGCTGGGAAGAGGTAGATGAAGGTGGGGGGGAGCGGTGATAGGTCGGAGAGAAGAGTGGAGCGGATAAGTGAGAAGGAAGATGAGCAGGTCATGAGGGCGGTGCTGAGTTGGAGGCTTGGGACTGGGATTAGGCGGGGGGAGGGGAAATGAGGAAACTGGTGAAATCCACTTGAACCCGTTTTGTTGTGGGGTCCCAGGGCGGAAGATGAGGCATTCTTCCTCCAGGCATTGGGTAGTTAGACGTTTTCTGGATTTGAACCCTGTCATGGCAGATGGTTCATTGAATTCACTAATATTCTGGAAACAAGACTCTAATGATGACCCTGCAATCATTGCTGATTGTCAGGAAAAACTCGACTGCCATCCTTATTTGGTCTGGCCTACGTGTGACTCCAGCCCCACAGAAATGTGGTTGATTCTTAACTGCCCTCTGGGCCTTTGGGAATGGACAATAAATACTGGTCTAGCTACTGAGGCCCATGTCCCACGAATGAATAAAGAAAAAAACTGTGCAGTAAAATGTTTTAATTAATATTTAAATTTCAACGCAACTACTATATCATGCAAATTTGCAGTAATATTGGGTTTTGCATTAGACATTACAAGCCAAAATAACTAACATGTCGTTTTAATTTTGTTACATTTTTTAAAAAAAGTCATGTTGCCAGTTGTGGATCAGTTGGTGCCAATAGTGCTTCTGATTGAGGAAGTTATGGGTTCAAGTCCCACTCTAGCACTTCTGCACAAAACTCTATAACACTAAAACTTAATTGTCTTCCCTGTCAAAGGTGCACTATTTCTTTAATCCCAGGTCTAGTCTACTCTTTTAGAAACCTGCGAGGAAGCGGGGTAAGTGTGCCGGCCTGCTAGTAAGACTGAGACTACACAGTTTCAAGACCTCCCTTCCTAGCTTACTCCTAGCAAATGTACAATCCCTAGAGAATAAGGTGGATGATCTTCAATCACAGCTCAGCTTCCAGTGTGAACTACGGGACTGCTGCGCATTCTGCTTCACAGAAATCTGGCTCAACCCATCCATTCCCGACTGCGCACTTCAGGCTTTTTCTATGCATAGTCTGGACCGCACAGCATTCTCAAGTAAGGCAAAGGGTAGAGGGGTTTGCTTTTTAATCAACGACTTGTGGTGCATGGGCATTGCAACTCTGGGTAGTAATTGCTCCCCAAACCTTGAATTCCTCACCATCAAATGCCTCCCCTTCTACCTACCATGGGAATTTACCGCTGCTTTACTAACTGATGTGTACATACTGCCACAAGCAAAAATTGATGAAGCTCGGGATTGCTGTACTCCACCACTAACATCTCGAGGCCTTGTTAATTGTAACTGGCGACTTCAGTCAAGCCAATCTAAGGAAGGTGTTGCCCAAGTACAACCAGAACATTACCTGCCACACCAGGGGCCCGAACATTCTCGCCCACTGCTACACCATGTGAAAGATGCCTACCATTACATCCCCCGCCCTCATTTTGGAAACTCTGACCACAATGCTGTGTTTCTTCTCTTGGCTTACAAGCAAAAGCTCAAGCAGGAGACCTCCTTGCGGATACAGGTCCAGTGCTGGTCAGAGGAGGCAGAGGATCAACTCCAGTGCTGTCTGGAATTGGTTGATCGGGCCATGTTCAAACCATCCTCAGGTACCTTGGACGAGTACGCCACCAATGTCACAGACTTTATCAGCAAGTGTGTGGAGGACTGCATACCGAGGAAATCAATCCGGGTATTCCCCAACAGGAAACCCTGGATGAATCAGGACATACAGAAATTGCTAAAAACCAGGTGTGAGGTCTTCAGATCAGGAGACCAACTCAAATATCAAGAATCCAAGTATGACTTTCACAGAACTATTAAGACCGCCGAGGACCAGCCAGACACAGTGCAAGATAGCAGATGATGGCACATCCCTCCCGGATCGTCTCAACAGCAGAATTTCGTCTGAGCAGAATTTTGGTTGAGAGGTAACACTTATTCTGACGAGCCTATCCCAACAATCACTGCATCAGAGGTCAGATCAGTTTTCCTTAGTGTGAATGCAAGCAAAGTGATGAGACTAGACAGAGTACCAGGCCATGCACTCAAAGCATGCGCAGATCAACTGGCAGAGGTCTTCTTGGACATCTGCAACCTCTCCCTGCAGCAGGCCACTGTCCCTGCCTGTTTCAAGAGGGCCAACATCATTCCTGTGCCTAAGAAGACTCATGCAGCATGTCTCAATGCCTACTGCTCAGTGGCCCTAACTTCGGTGGTTGTGAAGTGTTTTGAAAGGATGGTCATGGCATTAATCTACTCCAGCCTCCCCACTACTCTTGACCCATTCCAATTTGCCTATTAGACCAACAGATCCACATCAGATACTATATCACTTGCCCTTCACTCTTCCCTCGAATATCTTGACACCAAGAACAGCTACGTAAGAATCCTACTCATTGACTACAGTTCAGCCTTCAATACTATTATCCCCTCGAGATTGATTACTGACTAAGCCCCACTCTCTGCAACTGGATCCTCCATTTCCTGACCCACAGGCCACAATCAGTGAAGATTGGGGACAATATTTCATCCTCACTAACACTCAACACTGGAGCCCCCCAGGGTGCGTACTCAGCCCCCCATTCTAATCACTGCATACCGATGACTGCGTCACCAAATACCAGACTAATGCCATTTACAAGTTCGCTGATGACACCACCATAGTTGGTCGGGTCTCAGATGGCAACGAAACAGACTACAGACAGGAGGCGGAAGACCTGGAAAAATGGTGCTCTGAGCACAACCGAGCTCTCAATGCTGGCAAAACCAGGGAACTCGTTACTGACTGACAGCAGGATGTTACTCATGCCCCCCTACACATTAACAGCACAGAGGTGGAATGAGTGGAGAGTGTCAAGCTCCTGGGAGTAGTGATCAACAACAAGCTTTCTTGGTCTGTTGATGTGGATGCAATGGTTACAAAGGCCCAACAACATTTCTTCCTCAGGCAGATGAGGAAATTTGGCAGGACGGTGAATACCCTTGCCAACTTTTATCGGTGCACCATTGAGAGCATTCTGTCTGGATTATCACTATCTGGTGTGGTAACTGTGCCATTCAAGATCGGAGACAGAGAATGGTGAACTCGGCCTGGACAATCACAAAGGACAACCTCCCATCCATAGAATCTGTCTACCATGTCCACTGTCAAGGAAAGGCCACCAGCATTCTCAAAAATCCATTCCACCCTGGCAGTGCTTTTCTACAATTTCTAACATTGGGGAGAAGGTACAGAAGCCTGAGTACACACACCAGCCAGTTTAGAAACCGTTTCTACCCTACTGTTGTTAGATTTCTGAATGGACTTACAAACTCTTAGCATTCGCCTGTACATGTATTTTTGTTTTTCCCGCTGTTTATCTATTATTTGTTTATCTGTGCTGTTTAACTCTGTGATCTGCCTGTATTGCTCTCAAGACAAAGCTTTTCACTGTACCTCGGTACACGTGACCATAAATTCAATTAAAATTTAATTTAGGTAGGAGTAAAGGATCTTGTGGTACTATTCTGAGGAATAGCAATGTAGTTATTGGTAAAGTCTTGATAAATACTTATTTCTTAATCATCATCACACAATACAAATTGTCCATCTTTTATTACATTATTCCTTATCGGAGCTTGCTGCCTGCAAATTAACTGAAGTTTTTCCTATATTACAACAGAGACTACACTTCAGTGCCTGTAAATCATTGGAGAACATGAAAGACACTGTAAATTTAAGTCAGTTTGATACTTAGCAGGTTTGTGTTTTTGCACATAGAAGGAAAGAAAAATCATCCTGCTTCTGGTACAATTAAATTTTCAATTGATGCACTAGTCAATGTGTTTACTAAGAGAAAATTAAACTTCTTGAAAGAATGTTTAATTTGAAATCTTGCAGATATTAAAATTTCTACAAAGTACAGGCTAATCAAGTTAATGACTGCCTGAAAGTTTTACATTCCATTCAATACTCCTTTAACCTTAGCTTCTGCATCAGCAAAAACAACATAAGATAATATCTTTCTACCTAGTTCTACAATCTTAACAATTAAATTTTAAAAGTCTACATCTTCACACACACTCAGGCTAGCGTAAATGAATTTTGCAGCATCTGTTTCTGTGAGACCATAGAAAATAGATGCAGGAGTAGGCCATCCAGCCTTTTGAGCCTGGACCACCAATTCAATATGATCAAAGCTGATCATGCAATTTCAGTATCCCACTCTGGCTTTCTTTCCCATCGCTTGATGCCTTCAACCCCAAAGGCCTTGTCCAGCTCCTTCTTCCATATAGAGGTAGTTCTGGGATAACACACATTTTGGCAATGTCATTTGGCTAAATAACATGGCTGAAGAATATAGTATTTTCGAGAACGCTTACCTCCATTGGCAATAGTGTGATTCCAGCATGGATCGGTTCACATGCTTCATTCTGCGCATGTGCCAGAATCTCCATGCCATTCTGTACCTGCGCCAATGTTGGCGCCGTCCTGTGTATGTGGTCTCTGTGTCATTCTGCGCATGTGCTGAAGTCAGCTGCCGATAGAGCAGCTTTCTGTGAGAGGTTCTGTACAGAGAGCAGCTTTCTTACATTTTTTAAATGTACTGTGATAAATTTACTATTGTTTCGTTAATAAATATGATTTCAACCTTTATTCAGCTTGTGCTATACTTTGCGTTAGACGTTTGGGTGATTTTTGAGCAATCGTGAATGACATTTTTTTGCTGGTCTGCCCCAACCCCACTTTTTCTATAGGCCCCATTATTTCTATTAAGAAATTTTCTATTAAGTGAGGTTTGCTGGAATGCAAGTATGGTGCTATAGGGAAACTACCTGTATCTAACGAACTAGCTGCAACAGCTTTCTGTGTTAGAGAATTCCACTAGTTCACAACTCTCTGAAGAAATTCTTTCCTATCTCTTGTCCTAAATGGCTTAGTCATTCTTTGACTGTGACCCCTAGTTCTGGACTTTCCCAACATCAGGAACATTCTTCCCACATCTAGCCTGCCGTGTCCTGTCAGGATTTTATATATCTATGAGATCCCCCTCATTCTTCTAAATTCAGGTGAGTGGAGGCCCAGTCAATCTGGTCGTTCTTCATATGTCAACCCTGCCATCTGGGGAATCAGTCTGGTGAACCTTTGCTGGACTCCCTCAATAACAAGAATGTCCTTTCAGACTAGGAGTTCAAAACTGCACTCAGTACTCCAGGTGTGACCTCACCAAGGCCCTGAATAACTGGAAGAAGGTATCCTTACTCCTGTACTCAAATCCTCCACTATGAGGCTGTTCATGCCATTAGTTTTCCTCACTGCCTGTGTACTTGCATGCTAATCTTCAGCAACTGTTCCACCATGACACTCTGGTCTTGTTGCACTTCACCTTTTCCTAACCTTTGATATAAGTAAATACCTTAAGCAATGATTTGGAGACACCGGTGTTGGACTGGGGTGTACAAAGTTAAAAATCACACAACACCAGGTTATAGTCCCAAAAGGTTTGTTTGGAAGCACTAGCTTTTGGAGCGCTGCTCCTTCATCACATGATTGTTGAAGGAGCAGCGCTCCGAAAGCTAGCAATTCCAAATAAACCTGTTGGACTATAACCTAGTGTTGTGATTTTTAACTTTGTATACCTTAAGCAAACAACTGTCCCCTTTTATTGGACTATCAGTGTTACATTCTGAAATTTATTGGCTTCTGCCAAATCGATTATGTAATAAAAATTGAGAAAGTTTCTTTATAACTGAACAGTTAAAATAATTCTGATTTCATCGAACCTGAAATCTGGACAGTTAGCTTAACAAAATGGATTCCAGAGGGTCATATCACTTATTTTGTAGTTTCTGTACAGAGCAGGATGAACTAAAGTCTGCACTTGTATCTGGAAAATTATTAATATACAATCCATCTTGATCAGATATTGTTACCTACCCCCTTTCCATTCCAGTGGAAGAGCTTTAAGTGGTAGTGGTTGATAGACTTGCTGGCCTATGAAGATGAGATTTCAAAATAAAAACATCCAACAGCCTGCTCATGGCTGGAATGTTGATGGGATAGCAGAAACCTTCCATGTGCGACAATTACATTTGTCATCAGGTCATTGGGTGGGCAGTGGAAGACATTAATTATGTTGTCTCATTACAGAAACTGGCTTGAAATAGCAAATTTTATTCTCCGAACAGCCAGAGAGAATTGACTGGGATTGCAGAAACACCAGATATCTGTTCATATTAATGCAATATTTGCATGGGAAGAAATGCTCTATACGTAGTTCCTACTGTTTTGATCTGGGGTGTTGGCTTTTCAATTATTTTGGTGCTTTGGAAGCTGATCACTGAAAAGGCATCACTCTTTTATCACTTCCTTCAGTGCAGCAACAGATTGTTAATTCAAATCAACAAATTTCCTTTTACATTATTCATGGACAGGTCCAAGTCTCGAATGCAACATCTTATATTTAATACATGATTTTAATCACTGAGTGAATCCAAACAGTTATTGTCATGTATATAATTTAGTTACTGGCAGTCATTGATACCCACCAAAACTTTCAAACAAAATAGAAAGAAATTATATTTAATTTTAGATTTCATAAATAGACTCATAGAGTACAAGAACAGGGAAGTTATGATGGACTTGTGTAAGACACTGATTAGGCTGTAGATGGAGTATTATGTACAGTTTGGGCACCACATTATAGGAAAGATGTGAATGCATTGACAAGTGCAAAATGAGTTTATAGGAATGGTTCAAGTGATGAGCCATTTCAGTTAGGAGAAAACATCCGAGAAATTGGGACTGTTTTACTTGGAGTCAAGAAGCTAAGAGGAGATTTGATAGAAAATGTCAAAATCATGAGGGGTCTGGACAAGTTGGAAACAGAGAAACATTTTCCATTTATAAATAGATTGAGAACCAAAAGAGAGGGTTTTAAAGTGTTTTGCAAAAGAAGCAGATGTGAAGTGAGAAGAATCTTTTCACACAATGAATAGAAATGTGGTGGAGGCAGGTTTAAATGAGGTATTGAAGAGGACATTGGATAATTATTTAAATAGAAATAATGCAAAGGATACAGGGAAAAAGCAGGAAACTAAGTTAATATGCACAGAGAGCCAGCGCAGGAATGCACTTTAGAAGAAACCGAAACATCACCATATTTTAGAAAATACGAAACTGAACATTGATTGAAGGAGAATTATTAGCTAAAGCATAGAAGACTTCCCAAAATCATCATGGGATCTTCTGCATCCACCCAGCCACATAAGACATGTCTCAACTGAAGCAGAATGATTTGAACACTGCCTTCCTCAGTACAGTACTAAAGTGTCAGTCTTGATTTTTGTGCTTAAGTCCTGAAATGGGATTTGAATACACACGTCATGACTCGTGAGAATACTACCAACTGAGCCATGGCTGGCACTGACTTTGTAGCACATTGCTTTCTACCGTCTTATCTCTACTCTTTTATTTTCTCATTTCCAAGCCATTTTGCTTTTCATTGTGCCTTCATATTCTTATTTATGTTCTAGTGTTAATGCTCTGGTATTTTTTAGCCAACTGATTAAGGATCTGTGAGGACCTTGCCAATTTTTGTCAAAACACTTCAAAGAATTCTGCAATGGTGTGGAAGAATAGTTTTACTTCTGGTATTATTTATGGAGATGAAATTACTTTGAAGCCTGTATTGTTGGGGCATTCCTAACAAAAGTGAAACTAAGTTTTAGTTTTTTGGAAAGAGGTGAAACCATGTATTTCTGGCTATGACATCATTTCTGAGAAATAAATTTGTGCATTGATTTGCTGGGTGTCAAACTGATTGTGAGATCCAATTTCAACTTGTTAGGGTTAGAACAAGCAAGATTTTTAAAATGGCAGCTTTTTATTTTTCAACAGAAGGTATTGAGCTTCATAATTGGAACAGCAATGTGCAAACCAGAACAAAATATGCAGTTGATTTTCAATAGAGAGAGAATAGGATAGTGCGTTTAAAGCTGAGAGTGTTAAGATGAAAAGTCATGGCATTGTTCTGCATTGAGAGGAATAACCCAGTACGGATGAGGTAACTTTTACCAGACTGTTTCGTTCAAGTATAGGCAGAGTAACTGGAGGAAAGAATGACGTCTCTCTTTTGACTCCCAAAACAACAGCTACATCATATTCTATAGTATCTAATGTCCTGTTTAATGCCTTCCCCAACATTATCATTATAGTTTGGAATCTGTGTACAACCCCCACTATCATTTCCTGTCCCTTGCTGTTTCTAAGCTCTATCCAGGAGGATAGCCTAGGAACCCTCCAACCACAAGGGATGAACTCGGATTTCACCAGTTTCCTCATTTCCCCTCCCCCCACCTTGTCCCAGTCAAATCCATCGAATTCAGTACCGCCTTCCTAACCTGCAATCTTCTTCCCGACCTCTCCGCCCCCACCCCAGTCTGACCTATCACCCTCACCTTGACCTCTTTCCACCTATCACATTTCCGACGCCCCTCCCCCAAGTCCCTCCTCCCTACCTTTTATCTTAGCCTGCTGGACAAACTTTCCTCATTCCTGAAGAAGGGCTTATGCCCGAAACGTCGATTCTCCTGTTCCCTGGATGCTGTCTGACCTGCTGCGCTTTTCCAGCAACACATTTTCAGCTCTAAGCTCTATCCATACAGGTTCCACTTCTTTGGAGCTAATGTCCTTCCTCATATTTGCGGTAATGTCCTCTTTAGCCAACAATGCTACGTCATCTGCTTTTCATCTTTCTCTGTATTTCCTAAAGACTGAATAATCTTGGATATTTAGTTTGCATCCCTGGTCACTCTACGGCCATGTCACGTAATCCTAACTATATCCTATCTGTTTATAACTATTTGTGCAACTAATTCATTGACTTCATCATAAATGATTCACGCATTAAGATTGGCTTGTCTTTTGACATTCTTAGTCCTGTTTGCATTATTTTGCCCTGTGGCCGTGTTTGATTCTTGTCCTTGAATTCTCTGTGTGTCATATTTTTCTTATCTCCATTCTGTCATTTGTTTTTGCCCTTGATTCTCTCTTGATTCTGTACATAGGTTTCTACTTCCCTACCACTTTAGTTTAAACCCTCACTAAATACACTAGCAGAAACTCCCCCAATCACATTAATTCCTGTCCCAGTGTCCCAGGAATCTGAAACCCTCCCCGTTGTACTATCTGTCCAACCACGTAATCATCTGATATATCCTGCTATTGCAACTCTAGTTAGCACATGTCATTGGTACGAACCTGATATTACTACCTTTTTGAGGTCCATTTCCGGTTCTCTGGCAACTCCCTCGGTCCATGTGAATTCACATGCCTCTAGAATACCTGAGGTCTCCCCACTTGAATTTTCTTTTTAAGTTAATGCTAAACCTGTTCAGGACTAATGCTTCCAACAGGGTTAATAATGTCCCAGCATGTTCCTTTATCATTGCAGAAGTCAGGACCAAGTCCTCAGCATATTGAATCAGGAGGTTCCCTCCTCCTCTTTTTATCTGCTCCCATATTAGCATCATAGCCTGGTGAAATATAGCTGGGTTATTGAGGAACTCTTGGGGCAAACAGTTCCACCAGTATTGGTGCTGTCTGCCATAAAGCCAAACCAGTCTTGAGATTCCATAACCCGGACTATGGCCAAACATCAGCTAGCAATTTCCAGGACACTATACCCAATGTTCCGGACATAAGTCATTAAATATCATGGTACAATTAGCAGTAATAGAATGCTCCTTTGGGGTCACCTCCTTCAAAATTGTATAATCTGGTGAACTCATAGGACCAGTCCAACTTCCTTACTGGTCACATGAACGAGTTAGCTTCTTAAATTACTCATTGTGCCAGTGATTCTTTTACTACTTCCCCTACTGACTCCAGTGCCTCCCTACATAATAGGTATTGGCTGTTTAATCCATGGAGGAGACCTGCACCTCCAAAGAGGACATATTAATTCTGCTGCAATCCAATCTATGGGTTGTTGATGCCTTTGGCACTGTTTCCATTATTATTTGCTGTTTTGTATACATATTCCAATGATATTTATTGTCGGGCTGAGCTGGATACTGGGATATTTGCCTTTCCCCAAGGATAAAGGCGACATAGTCAATAATGCGGTCTAAATCAATACATGAGCCAGGTTAATCTGATTTAACTGGTTTAGCCTCTGAACCAAACCAAGTTACCAAGAGTGGTGCTCTCGGTACTTCTTGGATTCTGATGACTTTAAAATCCAAGGTGAATGACAATGGCAATATGGAGAAGGAATCTTCCCAAACGTTTTCAGGGTGTCTATATTCCCCAGCTTTCTTATTTAAATCTCCACAGTCAATTTTGCCTGGTTGCTGTTGTGTGGCAACAGGCATCACCTTGCAGCAAGTTTCTCTTGACTACTAATTGTTGCTTAGACAGACAATAAAGGAACAAGAATACTTTGTTGGTTCGACCTTTTTCTTTCCCTTCCACCAAGCCTGCTGAGCCTCCAGCAAGTCTTCCAATCACAGCTGCCCTTTTTCGCCTGTTCTACCAACCCCTGTGTTTCGCATACACTTACTGTATCGACCTTTCTTGATCCCATGCTTCTTCAAGATGTGACCCGTACTCCAGCATTTTGCCATGTACTTCTTTGCGTGAACTGAATTATGCAATCCCTTGCCCCTGCCTCAGACCTGTTTGATGGTCATCCACAATTCTTTATCCATTTTGTCTCTTTCACATGTGAATGTTCTGCTGACTACACTAAACTGTTCTGTGAAGGCAGGAATAATCCAGTCCAGATACTTCAGGTACATTTTATTGGTCTTTGTTCAAGTATATGCAGAAGAGCTAAAGGACAGAGTAACATATCTCTTGTGACTCCCACAACAGTGATGACAGCATAGTTTATTGTATCAGAATACATTAGATTTCAGAGTTCACATGATCCACCAGTAGTACAAGAGGTTATGTCCAAATCTTTGCAAGACAGTTGACACAATAGCGTTGTTCGGTCAGGGTCTGCTTACTTGGATGCTTGCCAAGCTTGTTGGTCAGAGTTCTCACCTCCTGTGCTTGTCCAAATATATTTGTGCTATGCTAAAACTGTTCATTAGAGTTCACCTATTACTTGTACTGGCACAGACATGCCTATGCAATATTAATCCCTTCAGCACAGCTGGTAAGGAGACTAAAAGACCGATCACCAGTGCATGTATTGTGAAAGTTCTGAAAGTGTGTCTTTTGGTGGACACAACACCCATGGAACTCTGGGATGTTAAAACTGTTTTTGAATAGGTCTCCAGGCATAACTTCTCCATCCATAAAACAAATGAAACTCTATCTGGCAAGAACAGAATTTTATGTATCTTTGTACCTGAGATTAATGTCTTATACAGTGAAGGGCCTACTGAAGACGTCTCAGAGACCTATCTTTATTGTAATCAGCTATTTAAAATTTATTTATTTAGTTTCCACACTAGAATTTGCCTATTACTTCATGTGACATCTATATTAATTTTAGTTTTGACTGTTAATACTAAAAGGTTTAAGAAGTGGAATTTTGTCCATGAGGTATTTCCTTTGGGGTCATTTAGAAAGTTTGATTCTTTCACAGTATTGCTCTCAAAAATCGTTGCATTGTTCGTGACAATCTTTTTGGCTGAAATCAACCTAACTCAAATTGAAAACTCAGTACAGAATGTTAGGTGGAAATCTAATATTGGCTCCACTAAAATGCATCTAACTCTAAATTAAGGGGAGCCTTCTAGCAACTGTTTGGTTGTGTAAATTTGTTTAAACTGTTACTATTCTAACAAGAACTAAATTGGAATTTTGCCATTAGGTGATACTCTAATTGCTGTGAATGATGTGGAAGTGACTACTGAGAACATTGAGCGGGTTTTATCATGTATTCCAGGTCCAATGCAGGTATGTTTATGATCTATCTCATTTATGTTGAAATAAAGTACTTTGTCATGGAAACTATTTAGCGTTATTTCCCATTTGGTTTCAACAACCCATTATGATTAAATGTTTGTCTTCACAAAATTGTTGGAAATCTGTTGAATTGGACTGACCATTATGTAACCTGTCTTTTTTCATTACATTGAAATCATTGGAATGAAAGTTAGGCATGTGATCCAATCAGCCAGATTTTGGCTAATTGTGAAATCAGACCTAAAGTTACCTAAAAGACATTTTATAATTGTGATACCGGCATTTTGAGAAAGTTGTTTCATTTATTTATTATTGTGGTGTTCCCTGCAGCCTTCTTGCTTTGCTATTTAATGTAATAATTATTTCTAATGAATTTAATGGTTATTGCTGGGCAACCATTAAAGCTAGTCCGAATAGTGGTAAAATGTTGATTATGTAAGAGTAGAGGCTCAGGTCTTCTGATCAGGATCAGAAGTCCATTTCTGACCCTGATCAAACAAAAACATGCATCCTTGATTTTGGAGATCTCCATGTAAACTTGCAGGCCACAAGCCTTGCAGCTGAAGGAGTCTAGTCCAGGCCATGAGGCCATGCAGCCAGTAACGGAATGGATTGACTTTGATACCTCACATTTTAAAAAAAAACAGCTGCTGTATTCTAAGATTTAAAGCTTAACAGTTCAGATTTTGTTGCATGAGACCTCTAGCAGCACCTTTTGTCAATTAGACTTGCCCTTGCATTTGAATAGGTTACAGAAAGAGCTAAATGATAATGTTGCAGCAAGTTAAACAGCTATCTAGACCCTAAATGAACAGGCCAAGGATCTATGCATTTCCTTAACCAACCTCATTTGTGGATCAAAAAATAAGCAGGGGAATAGCAGAGAACCAAATTTAAATTAGCTGTAAGTTAGACGGGTGAATTTAATGTCGTCAGCTACAGAAAGAGAAGTAGAGAAGAGAAAAAGGATAATTACCTGGTACTTATGTGGCGTGAATGAAAATGGTATTTGCCATTTATCATCCCAAGCATGGATGTTGTGCAAGCATATAGATATGGATTGCTTCAGTATCTGAGGAGTCACAAATGGTGCTGAACACAGTGTAATCATCAGTGAGCATCCCCATTTTTGACATCATGGAGTGAGTTATTAATGAAGCAATTGAAGATGGTTGTGCCTAGGACTCTACCTTGAAAAGCTGTAGTGATACCCTAGGGTAAGATGATTGTCCTTGAACGGCCCAAACCCATCTTCATTTATACCAGGTATTACTCCAACCAATGGAGAGATTTCCCCATCCTCTTTACTCCACTTTTGCTAGGATACTTTAAAAATTGCTCTTTCGTGAACTCAGTAAAGCCAATTAAGTGGCCTCTTATTGGTACAAGAGACATTGGGTAACTGTATTTTTACTACAGGGAGCCGCCTTCACTGAGGAGATTAGAAAGAGGGGAGCTGATTCACCCTTCCTCACCTGGTCATGAGACTACTATATTTGAATAGTTTGCATTTTACTGCCTTTATGGTTCATTGCAGTGGCACACCAATGCTGTGTTCCATCCCAGATTTACCATTTAATTTTGAAAATAAGTAGCAACACCATGTAAAGGGGCAAGTAATTGATGATTTGAACACATGTATGATTTGAGTAAATTATGCTTCTATATTGGTTTCATGATGAATTCCTTAACAAGAAGAACAACTGTTCAGTTGGTACAGAATTGCTATGGCACAGAAGGAAGCCATTCAGCCCATTGTGCATGCACCTGCTCTTCAAAAAAGCATTATTACCTAATGCCAATCTCCAGCTTTTTCCTGTACTTCTGCACACTGTTCCCAACCAAATAATCATCGAATGCCCCCTCGAATGGCTCAAATGAATCTGGTTTCATCACATTTTCAGGCAGTGCATTCCATACCTTAACTACTTGCTGTGTAAAATAAATTTCTCATATCACTCTTGCTTATTTTGCACCTCACTTTAAATCTATGCCCCTCATTGTTGTTCTTTTTCCAAGCACAAGCAGCTTTTCCTTACCTACTCTGTCTACCCTACTCATGATTTTGGAAACCTCATTCAAATTTCCTTTTAGCTTTCTTTTTCTCCACGGAGAACTGTCACAACTTCTTCAATCTGTATTCATAACTGAAGTTTCTCATTCCTGGAACCATTCTTGTAAATTGTTTCTGCAGTCTCTCCAGTACATTTACATCTTTTGTATCATGTGGCACCCGTAATGGACACAGTTCTCCAGGTGAAGTCAAGTAAATATTTTATGCAAGTTCAACATCACTTCCTTTCTCTATGCCCGTATTAATAAAGCTGATGATACTGTATGCTTTATTAATTGCTCTCTCCATCTGTCCTGCCACCTTAATTATCTGTATGCATACACACACAGGTCTGTCTGCTCTTGCACCCCCTATTTTATATTGCCTATTGGTGTTCCTATTGCAGCAAAATGTCAGATTATGCAAGGAACCAAATTTCTAGTTCAGTGTGTTTGTTTATAGCTTCTGTTTCCTATGTAATTTTACCCTTTTTATTCCTTAGCTCTAGCCAAAATGATTCTGTTCTTGAATCTCTGGCACATCCTCTTTCTCCAACACTGCAATATACTCCTTAACCAATATTACTACCCCTCCTCCTTTTTCTATCTTTCCTGAAGAACTTACACCCAGGAATATTTAAAACCCAATCATTTCCTTCCAGGAGCCCAGGTCTGTTATTGTCACAACATCATATTTCTGCATTGACATATGTAACTCCCCAACTTTATTGGCTATACATGTACATACATTAACTGTGTTATGACTTCATTTTTTTCACCTTTACTGTGACTTCACCAATTAATTTGCTTTCCTCAATGCTCATGCCAACTTTATCCCCAAGTATTTAGCGAACCCCAGTGTTCTCGAGTATTCGCTCTTCTCTGTTAAGTTAAATTTAAAACCGTTTTGTCACAAACCAGGGATAGCCAACAAAACTAAGTCAGCCGGACTATCATTGAATTTGCAAAATAATAAAATTAAAATATTCAGTAACCCTCCAAGTCGACCAATGGTTCCTAATCAGACTTCACCAGTAACAGACCTTGGGCACCAACTTTATAACTTAAATTAAAAAGTAACAATTTATTATTGATAATGCAACTTTAGCAGAACAAAGATAAACAAGGTAATCTAATTAATATCTGTGATCCAATGCCCAATCTTTGTTGATCGTAACTCTCACTTTTACTCAGAAAGAAGAGATAATTAAAGGATAAATTATAAGGAAAGTAACATAATTGTAATTTGCCAGTTCATTATACAGCTTCCTGCAATGGATACCAGCCCTTCATGAAATCATTGGACAAAGGATTGTTCACAAGTAGGTAGAACTGTATATCTTATTTGAATCCCAAAGTCATAGGTTAATGCAAACAGCTTCAGCAGACTCTTAGAAATATTTTCTTATTTCTTACAGATTGAGATTCTTTTCTCAAACCAGTCAACAATTTGATAACTGATGAAAATGCAACTTTAAAAAAAAAAGGTTTTGTGATTTACACACGAAAGAAGTGAAGCTATCACTGTATTCTAACAGATGAAAGGCTTAACAGACAATCAATTTTTCAATGTATAATTTCAGTTACATCACGCTGCAAATTGTTGCTATAAATTCTGTGTTACGATTGAGCCCTCCACTATCACCTGATGAAGGAGCGTCGCTCCGAAAGCTAGTGTGCTTCCAATTAAACCTGTTGGACTATAACCTGGTGTTGTGTGATTTTTAACTTTGTACACCCCAGTCCAACACCAGCATCTCCTAATCGAGAAAACTAGAAAGAGAGACAGTGAAACATACCAGCAGTCTCTAGAAATTCATTTTTTTAAAAAGCACTCTCCCTCCTGCTAAAACCTAATCAAAACTGGTTCTCTCTTTTTCTTTTCGGTTTCTGTGGTTGACTGTTTAACACTGGTCCTCCTTTGATTGATTGACTGATTCAACATCCAACCAGCTGCCAGCCCTGATTAGTTAGTGGATAGGACAGGCTTTCTGTGGCCATCAACATAACTCCAGGATGTTATGTTGCCTCACTGCTGTATGGGTCAAGGATATGTCAGAGCAGCTGCAGAACATCCTTCTGGGAGTGAGTGAACATAGATACCAAAGATTTGGGTAAGAAGGGGGATATGGCCCAGCAATCAGAGTTTAAGGAACTAGGTAGAAAGCTAGCTAGCAGAACCTTAAATGTAGTAATTCCTGGATTACTTACTATGTGCAAGTGAATACAGAACCAGGAGATGAATTGAACCAGCCACCTTGTGCCTCTTGCAAACCACTGGAAGTATCAGAGAAGAATGACCAAGAAGCAACTTTCTGACCAGTACAACGATCATAAGAATTATCTCAAGACGACTCAGTTGCCTTCCTAGTCTTTTCCATTGCCCACAACATCATTTTTTTCTGCCTGCATCTGCCTTTATGCCTATGAAGAAAAGTTTATAGGATATTAGAATTTCAACTGGTAGAGTTAGATGTTGATAGGTCAAAATTGTTTACCTGTATCTTGAGCCTATTCACTTGAAATAACTACTTGTTTAGTACAGAGTCAATCTGGATATGAAAATAAGGTAACTTCTATAAAATGTTTAACCCTGTGACGACTCTGGAAGTAGCAGGGCTTGATTTCCAGCATGGTATCGCTTCACAATGCACTGTAATATATACAGAACTACTCTAAAACCACAGATGTTCTCAAATTATGACAGATGACCTTTAAAGCACCAAGAACTTAACTGTAGTTTTTTTAAATTGGATTTAATGGGAAAATCTATTCATTTAAATGGTTTACTTAAAGTTACTCTTTTCAGGAATGCAACTACAACTTTAAATGAGGAACTACTGTATTACTGGGTTAGCTTTTTGACTATGCTGATCTTGGGTTTGATCCTTTCCATGTATTGTATCATTGATTTCCCACAAAAAACATTGCATTGGATCTTTGCAATGTGATTGATGTCTATCTCAATCTTTTATATGTGTGCAAGTGATGTCTTCCATAAAATCATTTGACTAGGTTTCTGAGTGGTATCATTTTAACATCATAGAACTTTAAGTGAAGAAACCATTGAACCAATCATGACAATGCCATCTCTTCCTGAATATAATCAAAAGCTAACCTTCTGACTTCTTGTCTCTGTATCTTCTGCTTAATTATTTCTAATATTTCTCTTCAAACGTGCAATACCATTGCCTCCATTTGTCCAGCAGCTTTCTACAGAAAGAAGTTTCTTCTAACTACTTACCTCACTGACCTAGTGACCAGAGTAAATTGAAAATCAATGTTTTGATTGCTGACTAGAAGAAATACTATTTCATTTTTCACTTTATGCAAAATCTTTATACATTTTTCTGTTTTAAAAGATGATCTTGTCAACTTTGTTGGCTGAAGGAGTGCACCATTGCTCTAGTCACATTTTTCCCAGGATTGCAGCTGTTGACACCATCACTGTTTTTCTTTTTTTTCTAACTTTAGGTTGCAATTGCAATTGAGAGTTGAATATAAACCTTTGAACTGTAGTTCATTTTAAAAAGAGTCAAAGACTGATGTTTGTTGTTAGGAATTGGCCTAGAAAGATCATGCAGGTTAATTATTGTTTTAAGGACACTGACAATTCAGCATTGAGATCTTGTTATGCTCAGGGACTGGCAGCTGGTTGGATGTTGAATTAGTCAGTCAGAAGAGGATGGGTGCTGACCAGTCACCCAGAGAGCACATTGAAAAAGGAAGTGAAAAGGAAAAGTGATTTGACTTTGTCTGGGTTTTTGAGCAGGAGGCAGTTTTGCTTTAGAAGCTGCTGGACTAGAAAGCTGATTTTTCGGTTTTGCTGTCTGTAGTTACTATCCAGTTATTGACTTGTTGAAAGTTCTGAGAAAAAAACTCAGTCTGTAATAAATAAGTAAAAATCTTCAGAGGTCTGTGGAATCTGCTTGTGTTGACAGGTGACATTGAAATTCAAGTAAGATGCACAGTATTTTGTATCTGGATTACAACTCATTGTCAAAAGATTTCATGAAGGCCTGGTATTCATTGAAACAGTTATTGACAAATTACTATTCTTTTATTTTCTTTTTTAAATTAGCCCTTAAATGTGTATATCTGTCTGTCTGTCACTGTGAGAGTTGAGGGGTCTGTATTCAATGAAGATTGGACTTCGATCAAAGATATTAATTAGATTATCTTGTACTTTGTGTTCTGCTGAAGTTACATTATTAATAATAAATTGTTAATTCTGTTTAAGGTGTAAACTTGATGTCTAAGATCCTTTATTTATGAAGTTTGGTTATGAATATTGAGCAACTTTGAAGGTGATTAATTTCACTGTTGCAAATCTGTTGATAGGGAGGCTAATTTAGATTGGTTTGCTATTCCCGTAATAGAATGCTAAATAAAAATATCTTCTCCAGCTACCAAAGTAACCTATCCACAAGTTTAGACAAAAGATCTATTAAGCACGTTTTGTAATAAACACTATTTTCACCAAAACAAAACTTATTCAATAAAGAGGCAATAATTCCTGAGTATATGCGATGAATAAAATGGAAGTATAGAAGTATTTCTTTCAAAATATCCCCAAAATTCATGTCCAGGCACACACACATTGAATGTGCATGCACACAGTCTTGAAGAAAACATTTCTTTGCAGAGATTAGCATTCTGAAACCAAATAAACACTGTGGCCAATGGGTTAAAAACAAAATGATACAGTGAAGGATGTTCTGGTTTCTGTTGTGACTAATGTGGTCAAGTTACTAATCATCCACTGGTGTCTCTGAAGTCTTGCAGACTCTGCTGAGTCACAAAATATATATCTTGAATTGTTCATTCAGTCACTTTTCTCTCTGATTTTTTTTCTTTAGTATGTTCCATCCAACCAGCTTATTTTCAGAAGGCTTTCCTCCTACTCAGCTTGCTCTTTAAACCAGATAGAACAAGAAGTTGTCCAAACAGGTTACTGTTCAGAACAGCCCTAGCAGAGTTAACAGCTAAGGATGCAGCTATCATCACTGGGGAGCCTTGTTTTTGTAAAAAAAAAACTCTAACATCCACTGTGAGCTTTCAATTACCCCTTTTAAAGAAACCCATCCAAATAGATTCTCAAAACTTGAAAGAAATTCCTTTCCCCACAGACCTTCAAAATGTAAGTCTTAAAAAAGCATTTTCATAATTCCAGCAGCTCTGTTATCGCTTGTAGAAGCATTGAAAGAATTATGACACATAAGGAGGATAATGGCTCATCTCTTTTCTCCCCATAATTGTAACTTCCCATTTTGCATTACCCTGGTGAATGTATATTGTCTGCTTAAGTTAGGTAGTGGTTCATGCTTGGTCAGTGGTTAGAGACAGAACTGAAAATGTGTTGCTGGAAAAGCGCAGCAGGTCAGGCAGCATCCAAGGAGCAGGAGAATCGACATTTCGGGCATGAGCCCTTCTTCAGGAAAGTGTGATAGTAAGTAAGGTAGTTAAACCTAAGTGTACTGCTGGAGGAGCCTTGGCCTTTGTCCCAAACTTGTTCTTGATATGTATGATGAGTGTAAAATGGATAGAGTAAATGTACAAACTTTCCATGACACTATGGTACAGAAGATCCCAGGTGCCAGTCAGTCCACTTTAGAGAGCTATTCATTATTGAACCAAAGTATACATCTGCAGTAAACCAATGCTTTGCAATGTCACTTAATGTCATAAAAATGAATAAATGTTTAAAATTTGAATATTTTGTTTTGACCCTTCCACCACACATTCATGCTATTCTTGAATGTTGGTGAGCATTTTCAGTATTTGCTGTTGTGGCATTCAAAGAACAAGATTAAATAAATGCAGTTGAGGTAAATTGTTTGATTACAAAATATAAAATCCCACAAAATCCTTGCTAACTTTCTGAATTGTTGCTTGGAATGGGTTGATATTCTTACATACTTACTAACTGTGCCTGTGGAAAATCAGTTTATATCTTTATAATGCATGTTACTTTTGTTTTCAAAATTACCTTAGAATTTCTGTCTTTTTCTATAACCCCTGCTGGGATTTTAGATTACTTACAGTGTGGAAACAGGCCCTTCGGCCCAACAAGTCCACACCAACCCTCTGAAGAGCAACCCACCCAGACCCATTCCCCTACATTTACCCTTTCACCTAACACTACGGGCAATTTAGCATGGCCAATTCACCTAACCTGCACATTTTTGGACTGTGGGAGGAAACTGGAGCACCCAGGGGAAACCCACGCAGACACAGGGAGAATGTGCAAACTCAACACAGACAGTTGCCTGAGGCGGGAATTGAACTGTGAGGCAGCAGTGCTAACCACTGTGCCACCGTGCCGTCCTGGGATGTAAATATCAAATCTGAACCATTGTTTTCTTCAGTTTCCGTATCCTTCATTTTAATATCTTTGCTCATCTGACTCCAGTGTGGTTCTCTCACGCACACTCTATGCCCACCCCACTCTCTTGCTCTCCCCACTCCACTTCCTTTCAAAATGTGGGAACAATTAAGAGAGTAAACTGATAATTCCATGCTTTGGTTTCCATGACACCAGACTCCTGACATAATTGCTCTGCTCAGAACTTGACTGCAGCAGGAGACTCCGAGGAGGACAATGGAAACGCATTAGGGATAACATCAAAATGGCACTGATAAAAGAATCCAGAGAAGAGGTCAAACATCCCTGTCAAATTGTGAGAATCCCTGGCTCATGACCAGAATGGTCCTAAACATCCCACAAGATTTTGTGAGCCGTGGCAAATTCGAAACATCATTAAAAATACACACAAACCTCCAAGCAACTCATCTACCTGCCACTTCAAACAATACCTGATCTTCACATGGCAGAATCTACAGATCACACATTGGACTTAGCAGCCATCTCTAAACCCATCGAACCAATGTGAAGCAAGTCACTTACGATCCTGAGGGACTGCCTAAGGAAAAGAATTCAAAACTTCAGTTAAGAGCTGCGCTTTTCAGGGTAGCAATTTGTAGCTAGCTAACTAGCTGGCGTTCCCTACAGGTATGGCTCCCTGCATGTGAGGGTGTAGAATTTCAGACTTTCCCCTTGTGGGAAATGCTTCTCTCCATTCTGGAAGCATAGAGAAACATTTCAATGTTCTCTAACAGAAGAAGAAATTGTCCATTTTTGTTTTCAAATTGCTGTCCTGAATAGTTTTTAAAGGTCACTGTAGTCATGTTGCACATATTGTTGCTATTCTTAAAAGAAGATCTCAGTACTAGATCAAATTTAGAAAGTTATGTTGAAAGTAAGGCTTATTTGCATCATCATTATTTGGGATGTTAACTTGATTCCACAGTTCCCAATTATGCTGTCCTTCCATATAACTATCAATGGAATAAAAGATTTAATGATGCAAGATGTGTTAAATTTACAGGAATTACTTTGCTCCCTCCGTTGTCAATGCAGGACCGTGCGACAGATGGTGCTTTTTTTGTTGACCTTTGGAAGGGATTACAATAAAATGATAACCATTATTGCTTCTCATTGATCCTTTTTAATTAGGTGGTTAACTGTGCCATTAACTCCTCCATTGACATTTTAAATACCATTAATTATGTTGATTGTTAAATGCTAAAGTTATTTTTCCTTGCTGCTTGTCTAGCATTAAAGACAATGCATTCAGTGATCAAAAATTGCTCCTCTAGAGTTTCAGTACGTCATTTTGTTTCAGCTTTTCTGAAGCTTCTATATCACAGAATTGCTGATGAATCCCTATTCCGTACAAACTGATGAAGTGAAGAGTGGTTTTTAAATTCAGTTTATTAGTTTATTCTTTGAATAGCATTCCACAGTTGTGGGTATTAGTTTGTTTAACTTATTTACTCAAAAGATTACTTTATTCAAAAATTTCTAAAAATACATTTCAGAATGTTTCAAATTGAATATTACAGAGTGCAATACAATTACAGTACTCTTGATAATTATTATTATATATGCATACAGCTTTGAATGCTTTGCTTGGAATTCTCTCGAGCTAACTTTTCGAGAGTCAAACAGTATAGAAACAGGCCTTTCATCTCACCATGTTATGACGAAGCTGCTCCTTTAACAAGGTTATGCTGTCCTTGGCCTTTTTTAAAGAGAGGCTGTAAATGACACAAACTCCCAAAAGTCTGGGGGTTGAAGGGTTTTAGGGACAATTTGTTTATAGATAACAGATACTGCCTCAGGCAGATTGCTTTCAAGTTAGAAATAAACACTTGAACAGTGAAAGGGGTGTGGTCAGTTCTCCAAGCTCAGCTTTGCTCTGGTTTGGTTTGTTTTGTTTTTTAATAGTCGTGTGGAAAGCTGCTAGACCAAAGAAGCAGATCCAGGCTGGTTTTCTCTCCCGCTTTCTCTCTCTCTCTCTCTCTCTCCTTCACCCCCCCCCCCCCCCCACCCCCGCTCTCTCTCTCTCTCTCTCTCTGTAAGAACCTGTGTTTCATTTTATCGTTTCTGCCAAAGAATGTTTATGGGGATTGTTGTTATGGGATAGTCTGGGCTTTTGGAGATGTTAAATTATTTGGTATTCTGTTTTCTATTGTTTGTGTTTCATTCAGTAATCTTGTAAATAGATTGTGTTTTGTTTAAAACAAAGTGGTTTGACCAGCAGCATTTCTCCTGGAATATCCGCATTACGCTTGCTTAGAACAACTAGCAAAGTTAGGGTCTAGGCTACCTTCTTGAAGTGTTTTAAGGGGTCTGGCCTGGTCCTTACACTAATCCCATTTCCCTGCACTTGGTCCATAGCCTACTGTGCCTTAGCATTTTAAATGCTCATCCAGATGCTTTTCAAGTGTTGCAAAGCTACCTGCTTCCATAAGCATCTCAGGCAGCACAGTCCATTTTTCTGTCACACTCTGGGTGAAGAAATATTTTTCTTAGATCTCGTCCAAACCACTTGCTCCTCATCTTAAAAGTACGCCGTCTGGTCTTCGACACACCAGCCATAGGGAAAATATTATCACAATATACTCTGTCTATGTCTCTCATAAGAGATACCTCAATCAAATCTCTCAGTCTTCTCTGCTCCAAGGAAAATAAACCCAGCCATCCAGGTCTTTCTTCATAACTGAGACTTTCATCACAGGCAACATCCTAATACATCTCCTCTGCACCCTTCCCAGTGCAATCACATCCATCCAATAGTGTGACAACCTGAACTATTCCATCTGTCGCTGAACCAATGTTTTATAAAGATTTCCTTGCTCCTATATTTTACACCCTGCCATATGCTGCCTTCACCACTCTGTCTACCTACAATAGAGGCATAGACTATATTCAAAATGAGGAAACGCTTCGATAGACTGAAGCACAGAGAGTGTTGGGAGTCCTAATTAAGGATTCTCTTAAGGTTAACATGCAGGTTCAGTTGACAGATAGGAATTTCAAGAGTTCTAGAGCACAAGAGGACGGATGTACTGTTGAGGCTGTGTAACATTCTGGTCAGTCATTTGAAATATTGTGAGCAATTTTGTGCCTTGCATCTCATGATGGATGTGCTGGCATTGGAGGGGGGGGTCCAGAAGATGTTCACAAGAATAATCCAGGAATGAAGGGCTTATCATATGAGGAATGTTGAGAATTCTAGGTCTATACTCTAAGTTTAGAAGGATGAGGGGGAAATTTTGTTGAAACTTAAAGAATACTGAGAGACCTGGATAGATTGGATGTGGAGAAGGTGTCCAAGTGATTGAGTATCTGTAAGACCATGATGGATAGGTTCTTGATTGGTAAAGGATCAATGGTTACAGAGAGAAGGCGTGAGAATGGGATTGAGATACATGTTAGCTATGATCAAACGGGCCTCAGTGTGCCAAATGACTTAGTACTGCTCCTACATTTTATGGTAATTTGGTGTCAAACATGTCTTAAAATATAGATAATGATTGAGCACCACATTGGAGAAACAAATGAGTAGTGCAGCTGCAACGAACGATTAATGTAATATTTCATCTGCTTCTTCAACATAATTGCTATTTCCAACTTGCTTGCTTTGGGTAATTTCAGTTTTTGTGTTGTATAATTTTTAACAGGTGAAATTGACCATTGAAACCTTGCGCCCTGACCCCATAGGAACTAGTCTGTCTTTCACACATCCTACTAAACTGATTCCCACTAATAACAATCTGGTGAAGCTCTTGTGGGGTGAAGACACCAGCGATCTCCAAATGGAAATTGGCAACATTCCTCATGTTGCTATGTATCTAACTTTAAAGCTGGAATCAGAAAGTTCAAAGGAAAAGGTATGTATGAAATGGTTATTTTGGTTAGAATTTTTAAAAATCTGGGGAACTAATTTTATTCAATTGTTTCACTGGTTATAGGAAATACTCATTGGCTAAGTCAGGATATATCTACCACAGTTAGGTGCTAACCAGATATGAATACATGATTGCGTTGCATGCGTTGATACATTATTGGCTGCATTTGAACATTTCAAGTGCAGAAACAATGCTCAGTCATATTTCTTTGAATGAGTGGTTGGGTAAAGTGTTTCTATACATTTGTGAAATTGTATTCCACTGCTGGGTGAGTTTTTATTTAGTAGTTGCTGCAAACTAGTGGAAAAACCTAATAATGACCCAGAATTTACAATCCAAGTTGAGGGCTAGGGTGTTCGCCACTAACCACACAGTAAGTCTTGTTGACAAATCTAGCAATCGCTTTGAGAAATTCACTTCCATCACTGCAAATGATTACACAATGCAGGATTTTTATAGCCTGTCAAATAAAAAGTAAGACGAGTAAAATAAAAGCACGTTCTTTTTTACCAATCCAAGATTGTGTCACACATATGGTGTGAAGGGAGAAGCTAAAATATTCTAGAAAAACAATTTTAAAATTAATTGACAATTTAAAACCTTTTAATTAATCATTTGATGACACTAAATAGTTGTAAGTTTGTTTTTGAAGGCAACTTTTGTTCTTCACCAAATTGAAATGGCATTTCTAACAAGAGCATTGTTGTGGGAAGGTTGAAATGATCACTGATTTCAGTGTTTGCAAACAATGGGGATGGTGCTAGAATGGTAATCACACTGCAGCTAATGTTGGAGCCCAAAGGGACTGACTGCACCTTCAGGATTCTTGTGCTAATTTGCATGTGCTGACATCCTGACATTGTCATTTGTTACAGAGAAAAATAATGGCCAAAGCTAACTGTTAGTTTACAATCTACACCCTCCTGCAAAACTTGATTTTTGTTTTGTAAAGCAAAAGGCTGCCTTTGCACTACTGATAATAATGACATTTTTTTGTAACATCAGACTCTTTTCCAGTACATGTCTTTCTCAATTCATGTTACATTTGACTATTTTAAAAAAGGCGGGATAGTGAAAACAGGGTAGGTCATTTAGGATTGAGTTGAGATATTTCTTCCCTCTGAGTGGTGAGCCTGTGGTATTCTCTGCCACGCAAAGTGTTTGAGGCCAAAAAATTGGATGTTTTCAGAAAGGACTTAGACATAGTTGCTGGGGCTAAAGGAATCAAATGGTATGGGGAGAAAGCAGGAATAGGGAACTGAGTTGTGTGATCAGCCATGATCAATATGAATAGTTGAACAGTCGTGAAAAGCCAAATTGCCTACTCCTGCTACTGTTTTCTATGTTTCTATAATTACAATGGGAAGTTAGAACCCTAAAGTACTGTGGCCCTTTTTTAACCTTTTAATTCCTAAATGTGTTTTTTTTAAAAGAAGATTGATGCAGTTGATGATGGCTGCTGAAAGAAATTCCATATGAAAGAAACTTCAAACTGACTGGACTGTGATCTTTCATGACTACAAGACAATGAGAGGTTGACGACCCATGCAGATGAGGTCTTGAACAACGGACACATTTTGTGTTTTTTCCCTTGGAGAAATATTTAAGAACAAGGGTTAAAAGCCAATTTCAGCTTCACTGGAGCGTACTAGTCAGAATGAATACTCTGCTGTGAAGGTCTCAATCTTAGGACTATCGCTTATTTAATCCCCTGCATTGCAAGAACTCCCTCTAACTCAGAGTTCTTCAAATCAGTTTTAACAAAAAAAGGAATCAGTAGAAAGGAATTTCCACCAGCCCATAAAATCCAGAATCTCAATCATCTGATCAACTGCTAATGCTACCAGTGCTACCCAATAACAGTCTCAACATCATCTTATCATCTCTTCATACATAGTTCAGATCCGTTTTGTACTCCCCTCCAGTTTCTAATCTGTGTTTCCTTAGTATTTCTGCTCGAGCTTAGTAGTTAATAGTGATTTTATTTGTTAATTCAAGAAAGCCTGTTTAAATTGGTTCCTTTTAAAATACAAGTTCATTTGGATCTGGGAGAAAAGTGCCCAGAAGTGAAAGGATCCTTTTTAAATTAACTTTATTGCAACTGTCCAAGGTAATGGTTGAATAAAGAAAGGGAATCAATTCACCCATCTTCAGCTGGGGGCCTAACAGTATCAGGTATCCTGTCTGGGATACCCTCATAGGTTTGGTCGTACTAATTATAAAATATAAGTCTTGCCACCAATGTTTTAGTGCAGCAAAAGAATAAATTGTCAGCACTACACTGAAACTACATCTTGATTCAGTGATCAACATTTTGTAACTTCTGGTGAACCTTGTGAATGCTGTGGTGTGATTTTTCACTGCTCACTGTCAAGTCTTCAGTCTATCCCAGACCTCTGGATTAAAATCTCTGAGCACTTCTGCCCGGCTGCCCAACATGTAGATCCAAAGGAACCAGGATAAAGGTCAGGTGCCTTAGATCTGAACTCAACTCTTGTTCAAAAAATCCAATTCAAGCAAAAAAAAGCACAATACCTACTATCTGTCTGCACCATTTTTCCTTCCCTTTGCACAAAGAGTACCTTGTGGGTAACAGTCATTTATTCTATCATCCTAATAACATTCAATGGACAATATTTGCCATGGAATTGAAGGATCGATTGTATTTATGATTATTTAACTAGCCAGTTATTGTTGTGAATGAGTCATCAACATTTAGTATTTGGCAAACATGGGGAAGATACAAGAAAGGGAAGTGAGAGAGAGAATAATTCTAGTTGACACACTGCTGGAACCTGGCTCAAAAGTGAAATTAATTAGAGATCTGAGAGCACGATTTTCATTTACCACTAAGTGTGAAGAAACCTAAAGTAGAAATAAAATCAAAATCGGTACAAGAAATATACTTAGAAAACCTTTTAATAAATTTTATGAACATTGCATTTTTAAGTGATAACCCTGTATGCATCCTGTGATGAAAAAGCACAATAATCTCTTTGAGTGCCATGTTTGTACAAGTCTAAAACCCTTCTTAGTTTTATCAGCATTCTGGAAGTACCATCACTTATTTGCCAAAGGACTGTTTAATAACTTAATCTGTGCCAAGGCACTGCTGTGTTTAAGCAAAGACTTCCAAAGACATTGTTCACTGTGTGCTGTAGTGGAATTTGGAAGAAGGGGGAGGGGTGATAGTAAGGTGAACTTCACAGGCTTGAAAGAAGTCTCATGATTCTGGTTTGACTACAGTACTTTGTTTTGTTTTTCCACATAGAGTTAAATGTTTTATGTTTTGGGAAAGAATGCCTTACTTCTGCACTTTTCCTTGTATAATGAACCATGCAGGCTTTTTGTTTATTTAGGGCAAAATGACAAATGAAAGCTGGAGTTGCATAACTGATTTCTTATTTTGTTGCACGTTGAAAAGAGCACAGCAAAAGGACAAGAGAGCATGAAGGACCTTTTGACACGTTTTTCCCTCAGTCTGTCTGGGAAAATACGGTTATTCCTCTGAATTGTCTTCCCTTTAACAGCAGATGCTAAGACCTTGTATTTTGTTTACAGTTATGGGCTTTGTAGTGATGAATACTGGTTTGTAAGTAATGAAAGTTAGGAATAAAAGAGATTTTGTGAGGAAGCTATGTGTGCCAATTCAGCTTGTTGCTCTTTTCCGTGACTTTTAATGTATTTATTTTATTGCTGTAAACTTTGAACTAATTTTTCCATCCACAATATATGCATCATGAGAGTTGTGGCGGGAAGGAAAGTGGTGAATCTCTATCCTTGAAATGCTTCTTTTCAAACCATCTCATTAGAATTCAAAGTTTGGTAGAAGATTTGTAGCTCGGGTGCTACATAGGACAAACAGGAAGACAGCTAACGATCCGCATCCATGAACACCAACTAGCCACGAAACGACATGACCAGCTATCCTTAGTAGCCACACACTCAGATGACAACTAGACAGGGGACGAAACGTCTGCAACACAAATTCCCAGCTCGGCGAACAGAACCACAACATCTCACTAGAATATTTCCTCTGTATTGAGGCATGTGTGATTAATATTAAATAGAGTTAGCATTTGGTATCCAGTATGACTCTTCTTCAGAGGTGAACTGAACAGATGCTGCCAGATGTGCTGAGTTTCTTCAACAGTTTCCACATTTGTTTCTCAATTACTACTCTTACTTTCTGTTTCAAAAACATATTTTCAAAAAATTCTTTCTTTGTATTCAGCCATTCTTCAATCCTTCAGTTGAAAAATACTTTATTGGACATTTTTATTTCAGCGTAACAATTTTAGGGATGAATTGTTTTGAAAATATGTTTTTGAAACAGAAAGTAAGAGTAGTAATTGAGAATCAAATGTGGAAAATGGTGAAGAAATACTGACAGTATCTGTTCAGTTCAGCTCTGAAGAAGTCATACTGGATACCAAATGCTAACTCTATTTCTCTAACACATATACTGCCAGCCCTGCTGAATTTAAGCAACATTTTCTGCATTTATTTTAAATTTCCAGCATCTGCAAATTTTTGCTTTAATTTGAGTGGTTAACAAGAGTCTTTTTACAGTTAAGTTAGCTCTTTGAAAGGCTTTTTCTTAAGAATTTATCACTGTATATGATTATAAGTCTACGCACTACAGCATTTTCATCAATAGATTTAAAATACATTGCTATAGAAACCCTCTCAAGTAACAGCAATAATCCTCTTCCGTATTAAAGCTGGATAAATGAGGTGATTTCATCAAATTCTTCAAAAGTGTTACCTCTGCAAATCAAATATTAAAGATTTAACACTGCTGTCCAGTCTAAGTTCAATAGCTTTAATTTGCTGATCTGGATTAACTACAAGGAAAAGCGTAGTGTGTCTTCTCTAGCTGATTTGTAACATGTTTGATCTCAGCTGTTTGTTTTCCTTGTTCGATTCAGGAATCTCTACCATCATATCATTATCTTTTAATCATTTCAACTTCTGTCCTTATTTCTGGACTAATGGAACAAGAAAAAAGTTAATTTCAGTTATTGAGTCAATCCTTTCCTAACACTGTAAATTGTCTCTTGTGCTGCTGTCTTCAGTGTTACACTGAAGAAAGCGAATTCTAAAGTGTTTCAATATGATGCTCCTCTATAAAAATGACACACAAGTGAAACCTCAACTTTACACTATACTCTGACTGTTTTTTAACAACGCGATGTTATATCAATTGTCTTAAGAAATGGGAATCATAATGTTCTTTGGAATATTAGTTATTAGTGTCTATCCTCCATCTTGCTGTCCGCCTTCTTCCTCTCCGCAATCATGTTAAACAAAATATTTAATTTGTGACCAAGACTATCGGTAAATGTTTGAGACATTACTTACTGAAAGAGAAAACTTAACATCATAATTGGTGGTAATGGAAGTTAAGTATTGAAATCAGGATTAGAATGCAGATGGTTCTGTGTTCCTAAAAATTGTGGTGTTTAAGTGGAAAGGCTTTAACTGAAGCATTGTTTCCCAGTATAAAAAAAATGTAAAAGTTGAAAAAATGAGCTGAATTTTCCCATTTTTTGGCTAAATGTTATTTCCAAGGAGTTTCATGCAGGATGTTTTGCTATGGCGATTTTTCTCATGAACTATTCTACTGCTCACCTCATCTGGGCTGAATGGCACCATTCTCATTCATACATGTGTCAGTAGAGGCAGAGGTGTTCACTGTTACAGGGACCCTCCAGCGTTTATAACATGGGCCCCATGTTTAAATCCAAGCTGCACACTACTTCAAGCCTGGTCAGTTTACCCTGTTAAGGAAGAATTGGCTGAATAACTGAAATTAGCTATTTTTGTTTCATTTGTTTAGAAATGAAGACAGAAGTTGATATGATTAAAAGATAATTATATAATTGCATAAATTCCTGGATCAAACAAAATAAACAAACTGTTGAGAGGAAACATTTTACAAATCAATTACATTAAACATTTCCTTGTAGCTCATTCAGGCAAGCAAATTAAAGCTGTTGAGCTTATGACTGCACCCAAGTATTAAATCTTTAATAATTGGTTTGCAGAGGGTGCGCTACCAAGGAATTTTATGAAATTGTCTCATTTATCCAGCTCTAATGTGGAAGAGGATTAATGCTGCTACTTAAGAGGATTTTTGTGGCAATGCGTATTTAATCAGTTGATGAAAATTGGAGGTCTAGTGGGCGAGGAGGAAGAGGGCTATCTTCTTTCCTATGGACTGGCAAAGAAGGCCAAGATACCAGACACAGCCAGCCTACATCCCAGCGTAATGCATCTAGTTCCCACATTGCAGTTTCCTCCAGCACAGCATATTCTGCTGCCTGATAATTCCCCTCATATTTACCAACCAAACTTGCAGGACTGACTATGGACCCCTTCCAAACTGAGCTGGGAGGACAATTTTGCCTGATCACGATCAGATGACTGTGACAAACACCTGGACTGATATACTCAATGTCCTTGACTGACTGTGGCAGCACCTGCTGACTGTCCATTCTCTCCTGACTAGATGCAGAACTATCCCCTTACACTTTCAGACATAGCTATTTGGTTAAGCTCATGAAGTTTGTTTTCTGCATTAGCTACTATGACATGCTGTAGATGAGACAGTAATGTAGCATGTTACCATACAGTAACATGAATAACCCCTTCAGTACTGGCAATGATGATGAGCTGCCTGGGTTTCTAGCTGTGCCAGGGAGCACGTCAAGTTACTGAATCAAAAAGATTTCACAACATTAAAATGAAAAATAAAATGCTAAATAGGGCAACTATAATTGGAGAATATCTGAACTATAATGTTACCTGGTGAAGCATGAACAAAAGCCTGTATTTCACCCATATAGGTAATTAACATAAAGTACCAATGGCATTTTGTGTTGACCTCAAATCCTCTCACTATGACCTTGAATCACTATAGTATATTTTTCACTTTTCCTGGCAGTAGTTTTTGTATCAATGTCTTGGCATTCATCAGCAGAGATGTCAGCAAGTCAGGTACACAGTCAATCAAATTGCAATACTCTCTCACCTAAAGGTAAAACCATTTTAGGTCCTTCACTTTTAATTGGAATTTTGAGTCAACCTAATAAAACATTATTGTGGGATTACAGAAGGATCACAAAAAAGATAAACAAACTTTAATATTAATATTTTAAAATTGTGGAGTTTTTTTTTTCATTTATAAAGAAATTTGGCATTTCACAAATATCAAGTTATCTTTTAAGCTCAGGCTATTTAAGCTCAGGCTATTGAGCAGTAATTATGACCATGATACAGTGTTTTAAAAAAAGTTACACATTAAACAACAAGGTGTAGTTTTTATATTAAACTTAACAGCATAAGAGTTGCAAATCAGTTGATTTCCCATAATTACAGCAGTAGGGTGCCTCAACAGCACACTTCTGGAGATATGTTGAATCACTGACCTCAATTTGTCAGTTACTGCATTATTCTGTGCTGTATATGCTCAGACTCCAGGAGTTGCAGTAACAAGGGCTAGATCAACAAAGTAGATAATTGCTACAGTAGAAGGCAGGGATGTTGGTTGAGGTAATTCAGGAGTGAAATAACATAGAGGCAGTATAGAGGTTGAGAGTTGTTGATGATTATAGAACTGAGCATTGTCAGCAAACATGGTAGACCCTAATACCATAGCTTCTGATTAAGCCATTGAGGGGCACCAATATGCTGATATGCTTTGTGTTTTTTTTAAGTATTTGCCTTTCTCAACTTAAAAATGTCTTTTCACCCATGTGAATTGTTTAGTTCTGTGAACCCCTCTAGTTTGGTAAACGTGTCAGCCAACCAAGATATGATTTTTCCTTTGCTTTTACATCTTACTTTTACTAAAACCAATTTGCAACAAAAACAAATGTTTAGAAATGTACATATCTCAGTTTAAATTTGGTATTAGCAGTACTTTTTTGTATTAGGTATGACCAGCATCACTAATGAGGACTATATCATGCTGTTGTTCAGCTAATGTTAAATGTGATCTCTTTCTAATATAATGTATATTTGTGTGTATCTTGAACATTGAGGCTTTAAACTCTCAAAATCATTGACTCAGTTAATGCACAAAAGGTTTAATATATGATGAATTGGTGATATGGCCTGCTAATTGTAAAGTAGCATTTTGCATTTAACTGTAATAATGTGAAACTTTTCCTATTTTCAACAGCAAGAAATTCTTTACCAGTATCCATTGACTAATGTATCCCAAAAGTTGATTAATGTTCGGGGAATATTTCTTACGCTCTGCGACATGATGGAAAATATAACTGGAGGACAAATTATAAGGTAATCATGACTTGTCACTTCATTATTAGAGTGAAAGAACTATCTTGTTATGGTTGAGCTTCTGTTGATCAATAATTGTTGATTGAACACTGTTTAAGTGATACACAGTGAAACCATTTTTATTAATGGTTCTCCAGTCAACTATTCTGCATTGAATAGGTGGGCATGGTGCAATATGAGGACATTTTTCAGTTACTAGCATTTATACATGACTTATTCCCTCACTACATGAAATGACTAGAAACACACATGTTGCGCATGATAGATTTGTTGGTTCTTCAGGAATCAGCTGAGAGATCAGAATAATTCAAATTAATTTATTTTTGTCTAAGTATTTCTCATTATTTAATTCTACTTTGTACAGTGCTTTAATTAAATTTATTGGTTCAAAGAAGTTTGTCCAGAAAGTCTATAAACCAGATCAGGGCACTCAAACAAACAAATCATGTATCAATGCTCATCTGTAGGTTAATATTATTCTATTCTTTATCTATTTTCTTATGGCAAAGAGAACTGATGGAAGAGATTAGGTTGTCACAATATTTAAAATGCCCTCTACAATATTGCTCCTTTTTAAGCAGCTTTTACAAGATAAACAAATCGGAGACCTGGAAGAAAAATAGCACTGATGCCGCATAGCTCCAGGCACCTGGGTTCAATTCCAACCTTGCTGTGACTGTCTGTTCTCCTAGTCTCTCTTCGTCTGTTACCACTGGGTGCTCCGGTTTTCTGCCACAGCCCAAAGATGTGCAGGTTAGGTGGATTGACAATGCGAAATTTCCCCATAATGGCCAGAGATGTGCAGGTTAGGTGCATTAGCTATGGTAAATGCAGGCTAATGGTGATAGGGTCAGAGGTTAGGTCTAGATATGATGCTAGGCAAAAGTGGGTCCTGCAGATGCTGGAGATTAGAGTCAAGATTAGAGTGTTGCTGGAAAAGCACAGCAGGTCAGGCAGCATCCGAGGAGCAAGAAAATTGACGTTTCGGGCAAAAGCCCTTCATCAGGAATGGATGGGATGCTCTTGAGAGGGTCGGTACAGACTCAGATAAACCTGACAGTGGATAAATCACCTGAATCAGATGACTACACCCCAGAGTTCTAAAGGAGATAGCTGAAGAGAAAGTAGATATCTTTAAAGGTAACATCTTTGGTGCGTTCATTGGATACCTGTTCATTTTGAATACACAGTATAGGTGATTTTCCTCTGCTCTGCGTCGTTCCTCTGTGCTGCAGTGTGTGTTGGCTCATTGAAATAATGTTCTGATGCAGCTTCATTGTGGGTGTTGGGATGATTGCTTCTGTAGTTCCAACCGGAGCTCTATCAACAAACACATCGAATTAGACCCCATCTACCAACCCCTGAGAAAAGGAACAGGAATTGACTTCACCACAGGAAATAACATCACCACAGGGAATGACATCATCAACCCAAAGAAACCCACACATATAAATAGAAAGCAGGAATTATTAGCAGTGCTTCACCTGAGGCCCACTGAAGATGTTACCTAGTAGGGTAACGAAATGTCTAGAAATGAACCTTCCAGCTCAGTGAGCAAACCTACATCCAAAACCTCAACCTGGGCTACAAGTCTTCTCAAAACTCACTAAGAGAATAGAGGCATTAGTGGTAATCCTTCAAGAATCCCGAGCATCAGGGAGGGTATCAGAGGACTGGAAAATCTCTAGTGTGACACCTGTTTAAGAAGGAAGTAAGGCAAAAGATGGGAAATTATAGGCCGATTAGCCGAACCGTGGTTGTGGATAAGATTTTGGAATCCATTGTGAAGAATGAGATTTCTGAATACTTGTAAGTGTATAGTAAAATAGGACAAAGTCAGCATAGTTTCATCAAGGGTATGTTATGCCTGACAAATCTGCTAGAACGGTTTGAGGAGCATTGCATGCAATTCTGGTCTCCTTCCTATCGGAAAGATGTTGTGAAACTTGAAAGGGTTCAGAAAAGATTTACAAGGATGTTGCCAGGGTTGGAGGATCTGAGCTACAGGGAGAGGCTGAACAGGCTGAGGCTGTTTTCCCTGGAGTTCAGGGAAACCAGTTCAGGGCACTCAAACAAACAAATCATGTATCAATGCTCATCTAGGTTAATATTATTCTATTCTTTATCTATTTTCTTATGGCAAAGAGAACTGATGGAAGAGATTAGGTTGTCACAATATTTCGGAGGCTGAGGGGTGACCTTATAGAGGTTTACAAAATTATGAGGGGCATGGATAGGATAAATAGGCAAAGTCTTTTCCCTGGGATCGGGGAGTCCAGAACTAGAGGGCATAGGTTTAGGGTGAGAGGGGAAAGATATAAAAGAGACCTAAGG
>NC_057741.1:21003982-21006030 GCF_004010195.1 Chiloscyllium plagiosum | reverse complement strand
TTGCTGGAAAAGCGCAGCAGGTCAGGCAGCATCCAAGGAGCAGGAGAATCGACGTTTCGGGCATGAGCCCTTCTTCAGGAATTCCTGGAGAAGGGCTCATGCCCGAAACGTCGATTCTCCTGCTCCTTGGATGCTGCCTGACCTGCTGCGCTTTTCCAGCAAAACATTTTCAGCTGGGTTGGGATATCTGGTCAGCATAGACGGGTTGGACCGAAGGGTCTGTTTCCATGCTGTAAATCTCTATGACTCTAAGTAACAAGCAGGTTAAACCAAGAAGAGCGAATGGATGTTATCTCCCTCAACTTCAAGAAGGTCTTTGACAAGGTGTTGCATAGGAGGCTGCTGAGTAAGATAAGGTGCTAGCATCGATGGAAAATTGGCTGTCTGGCAGAAAGCAGAGAGTAGAGATAAAAGGGTCTTTCTCAGGATGGCAGCCAGTAACAAATGGTATTCTGCAAGGGTCAGTGTTAGAATCGCAACTTTTCACTGTACACATTAATGATCTAGTTGAAGGAATTGAGGGAATTCTGACTAAGTTTTCAGATGATGCAAAGATGGGTAGAGGGACAGGTGATATTGAGGCAGGGAGGCTGCAAAAGGATTTGGGCAGAGAAGTGGCAGATAGAGTACAATGTGGGAAAGTGTGAGGTCATTCACTTTGGTAGGATGAATAGAAGCATAGACTATTTTCTAAATGGCGAGACAACTCAGAAGTCTGAATTGCAAAGAGACTTGAGAGTTCTAGTCCAGGTTTCTCTGAAGGTAAACTTGCAGGTTGAGTCAGTAGTTAGGAAGCCAAATGCAATGTTGCCATTTAATCTGAGATAACTTGAATATAAAAGCAGGGATGCATTTCCAAGACTCTATTAGACTCTGGTCAGACCACGTTTGGAGTATTGTGTGCAGGTTTGGGACCCATATCTCAGAAAGGATGTGTTGGCCCTGTAGCAGGTGCAGAGGAGGTTTACGGGGATGGTTCCAAGAGTGAAAAGCTTAACATATGAGGAACGTTTGAGGACTCTTGGTCTGTATTCCATGGAGTTTAAAAGGATGAGGGGGGGATCTAATTGAAACTTACAAATCCGAATTGCTTTGACAGAATTGAGGTTGGGAAGATGTCTCCATTTGTGGGAGAGACTAGGACCCGAGGGCTCAGCCTTAGAGTAAAGGGAAGATCTTTTAGAATGGAGATAAGGCGAAACTTCTTCAGCCAGAGAGTGGTGATTCTGTGGAATTCACTGCCACAGATGGCAGTGGAGGCCAGGTCTTTGAGTATATTTAAGATGGAGAGAGACAGGTTCTTGATTGTCAAGGGGATCAAGGGTTACGGGGAGAAAATGGGACAATGGGGTAGAGAAACTATCTGCCATGATTGAATGGTGGAGCAGATTCGATGGGGTGAATGGCCTAATTTCTGCTCCTACATCTTATGGGTTGAATGGCCTGTTTCTGCACTGTTGTGTTTCGATGATGCTATGAAAATTGTAATGCATGTGAAACCACACAAACCACTGAGATCAAGATGTAACAGTATCAAAATTAAAATTTTGTGGGCGGCACGGTGGCACAGTGGTTAGCACTGCTGCCTCGCAGCGCCAGAGACCCGGGTTCAATTCCCGACTCAGGCGACTGACTGTGTGGAGTTTGCACGTTCTCCCCGTGTCTGCGTGGGTTTCCTCCGGGGGCTCCGGTTTCCTCCCACAGTCCAAAGATGTGCAAGTCAGGTGAATTGGCCATGCTAAATTGCCCGTAGTATTAGGTAAAGGGGTAATTGTAGGGGTCTGGGTGGGTTACGCTTCGGCGGGTCGGTGTGGACTTGTTGGGCCGAAGGGCCTGTTTCCACACTGTAAGTAATCTAATCTAATCTAATCTAATCTAATCTAAAGTTTATTTTGTATAGGCAAGCAGCCCTCCTCACTATCTACAACTCTACCAATCTTCGTATCGTATTACCCAAAATCAGAACTTAAACTTGAATTAGAGTATTATGGCTTAGCTTTTGATCAGAGATCACTGCTATGGTAAACTAAATGAAATATTAAATCGTG
>NC_057741.1:20993753-21003482 GCF_004010195.1 Chiloscyllium plagiosum | reverse complement strand
CCCACCTCCCACCACCAAACCATCATCTCCCAGACCATCCATAACCTCATCACCTCAGGGGATCTCCCATCCACCGCCTCCAACCTCATAGTCCCACAACCCCGCACCGCCCGTTTCTACCTCCTGCCCAAAATCCACAAAACTGACTGCCCCGGCCGACCCATTGTCTCAGCCTGCCTCTGCCCCACCGAACTCATCTCTGCATACCTCGACACGGTCCTGTCCCCATTAGTCCAAGAACTCCCCACCTACGTCCGTGACACCACCCACGCCCTCCACCTCCTCCAGGATTTCCGCTTCCCCAACGCCTCATCTTCACCATGGACATCCAGTCCCTGTACACCTCCATCCCCCATCACGAAGGACTCAAAGCACTCCGCTCCTTCCTTTCCCGCCGTACCACCCAGTACCCTTCCACCGACACCCTCCTTCGACTGACCGAACTGGTCCTCACCCTGAACAACTTTTCTTTCCAATCCTCCCACTTTCTCCAAACAAAAGGAGTAGCCATGGGCACCCGCATGGGCCCCAGCTATGCCTGCCTCTTCGTAGGGTATGTGGAACAATCCATCTTCCGCAACTACACTGGCCCCACCCCCCATCTTTTCCTTCACTACATTGATGACTGTATCGGCGCTACCTCGTGCTCCCACGAGGAGGTTGAACAGTTCATCCACTACACTAACACCTTCCACCCCGACCTCAAATTCACCTGGACAGTCTCGGACTCCTCCCTCCCCTTCCTAGACCTTTCTGTTTCTATCTCAGGCGACCGAATCAACACGGACATCTACTACAAAGACCTGCAATCTTCTTCCCGATCTCTCCGCCCCCACCCCCTCTCCGGCCTATCACCCTCACCTTCACCTCCTTCCATCTATCGCATTCCCAACGCCCCTCCTCCAAGTCCTTCCTCCCTACCTTTTATCTTAGCCTGCTTGGCACACCCTCCTCATTCCTGAAGAAGGGCTTATGCCCGAAACGTCGATTCTCCTTCTCCTTGGATGCTGCCTGACCTGCTGCGCTTTTCCAGCAACACATTTTTAAGTTCTGGTTTAAGGTGACTACTATAGCTCAGGGACTGCAAAACATACTCTGTTCCCTTCCCGGATTACTGCTAGTGAACACAATGTTTGCAGCCTGTACTATTACTGCGACCTACTTCTTTATTTACCACTCAGCCAGTTTAATACTACAGTATCCAATTACATACAAAGCATGCCCCAGAATTACTACTGACACTGAAGTATTAGCAACACTAGTGAGGGATACTTGGCCCAGGCTTCAATCACTCAGCTAGGTCTATCTTTATTCTCTGAAGTCCAGACTCAGGGTCCTGATTCTGTGATGGTTGTTCCTTGGTTGTGTTGTTGATGTTTTCAAAGCACACATATGTTTTGACTTGAAAGTTCCAGAATGTTCAACTACCACCCAGGAGCCTTGTGATTCTAAAAGCATCCATCCAGAGCTGTATAGACAAGATCTGTTTCATTGCTCTCCCTTCTGTCTTTAATTTAGTAGCTTGAAAACCACAAAGGTCAGGCTGCCTTTTAGCATTCCTTATTACCAGATTCCTGATTAATGAGCAGTGCCTGCCTCTGCCTTGCATAGTAGGCTATTGTACCTGTGAAGTTGGCCACATTTTCCCATCAACCTTGTAAAGACTTAGCTGTTAACCATTCTGGTACAGTGTAGAAATTAAGATGCACCCATACTGCTACAGATCCGAGAGAGTAAGAAATTTCTTGATGGAATGCTTCAGAATTATATGGGACAGCTTAAATGGATTAACTGGTCCTTTTATTTGTCGAATGTTTTAGTATATCACTTATCTATATGACAAAAGAAAATAATAAAGTCGAATATTTCTTTAAATGTTTTTAACAGTTCGCTTTTTTGTGCAATTTTCTTGCCTAGTTCATCATTCCTGCTGAATGGAAAACTTATTAACGTAGGTTATTGGAAGGAAGGTAGCAATTTGCTGCTGATAGGACTGCCAGCTGAAAGGCAAGTATTAACAAAATGTGGTTAATCCTGTAGAAAATCTTGTAGAAAAGGAATCAATAATGCATATTTGCCTATTAACATTTTGCATTCCGAAAGAATTGTATTCAGATGTTCAGAACCCAGACGTTAAAGCTGATGTGCAAACATATCTAAATCTGTGTTTTACAAGATTTGGCTTTGCAAACATGAGGAGAATATTCAATTATTTGTGGCACTTATAATTAAAGGATTTGCTTTTGTATTGAGTGCGTTTGCAACCAATCAAGTAGTTTTGAAGTGTAATCATAGGTTTAATGTAGGAAGCAGTTATTGACTGTTTAAGCCCCTGAATTCCTACTCCATTGCCTCTGATTCCCTATGCCTTCCTTATATTTTATTTATCTACTATGTTTCATTGACATCATCCAAAAACTGTGTCAGGTTCCACATATACACTTTTTAAATACTCAACCTTGTCTCATTACCACCATTGCGTCTCTGAGCAGCTACACTGTCTCTGTTTTGTCCAACATCCAGCACTGATGGCCCAAAGTTTCTTCTAACTCCGTATTAAGAAGATTAAAGTCATTGTCCCATTTGGCCTCCCTCTTGGCACCTTACATATACTTGGGTTAAAAAAAACACTGCCCACATGCTACTTTACATCCTTGCCTGGGTGCTCTGTTTGTTGATGTCTGTTTCACCGATATTTCCATTTTAAAGTAATCGTCCTTGTTTTCAACCATGGTGTCATCCTTCCCTATCTCTGTAAGCTCATTCAACCCTTCAGTGGTCTGTGATATCCTCACTCCTCTAAGTCTGACCTTTTGCATATCCCTAATTTTCAATACTGCACTAGTTGAAACTGCGCCGACAACTGCATAGCCCTTCAATCTGAAAATATCTTCCTAAACACACTATCATTATCTACTCATCTTTGTCCAGTACTCTATTTTTCACATCCTTTATGACATTTCTTAAACATTCCTCATCAAACCAAATTTTTAGTCCTCAATCCTAATATCTCACTATGTGGCTATGTATCACTTTTTGATAACACTCTTATGAAACACCTTAGAATGTTTTGCTGCATTAACAATGACATATAAATGGTTGTTACCCACTTCCCCTCCTCCTTGCATAATATAAACAACAAGTCTTGTGAAATAGCTTTCTTTACTTACTAAAGTAATTATTGTTCATTCAAACACTTGCACATGCTAAGTTGACAGATTCTTCTTTCCTTCAAAGGGTACCTCTTCCACAGCTCAGGAACATGATCAAGAATGTTGTGAGAACCTTGAAGTTTATGTACAGCTCATTAGACAGGCAAGTACTCAAGCAAAATTGTGACAAGCACAATATAAATGCTGACCAGATATCCCAACCCAATCTAGTCCCACCTGCCAGCACCCGGCCCATATCCCTCCAAACCCTTCCTAGTCATATACCCATCCAAATGCTTCTTAAATGTTGTAATTGCACCAGCTGCCTCCACATCCTCTGGCAGCTCATTCCATACACGTACCACCCTCTGCGTGAAAACGTTGCCCCTTAGGTCTCTTTTATATCTTTCCCCTCTCACCCTAAACACATGCCTTCTAGTTCTGGACTCCCTGACCCCAGGGAAAAGACTTTGTCTATTTATCCTATCCATGCCCCTCATAATTTTGTAAACCTCTATAAAGTCACCTCTCAGCCTCCGACGCTCCAGGGAAAACATCCCCAGCCTGTTCAGCCTCTCTCTATAGCTCAAATCCTCCAACCCTGGCAACCTCCCTGTGAATCTTTTCTGAACCCTTTCAAGTTTCACAACATCTTTCCAATAGGAAGGAGACCAATTGCACGCAATATTCCAACAGTGGCCCAACCAATGTCCTGTACAGCCGCAGCATGACCTCCCAACCCCTGTACTCTATACTCTAACCAATAAAGGAAAGCATACCAAACGCCTTCTTCGCTATCCTATCTACCTGCGACTCCACTTTCAAGGAGCTATGAACCTGCACTCCAAGGTCTCTTTGTTCACCTACACTCCCTAGGACCTTGCTATTAAGTATATAAGTCCTGCTAAGATTTGCTTTCCCAAAATGCAGCACCTCGCATTTATCTTAATTAAACTCCATCTGCCACTTCTCAGCCCATTAGCCCATCTGGTCCAGATCCTGTTGTTGTCTGAGGTAACCCTCTTCGCTGTCCACTACACCTACAATTTTGGTGTCATCTGCAAACTTACTAACTGTACCTCTTATGCTCACATCCAAGTCATTTATGTAAATGACAAAGAGTAGAGGACCCAGCACCGATCCTTGTGGCACTCCACTGGTCACAGGCCTCCAGTCTGAAAAACAACCCTCCACCACCACCCTCTGAGTCGTCCCATCTTTTGGCAGGCTTGTGAAAACCTTGTCATGTTGAGCTATCTGGGTTAAGACAATGTATACTCTGAAAGATATTGATTGTTTCAGATATGGTTGAGCAGTGGAATTTAGATTAAAGAACAGCTAATGTTTAGGTGCCTTGATGTGTATTATATCATTGATGTGATATTATTGATGGAGTTGAGTGAATACTGGTATCAAATTGCCAATTCTAAGTCAGAGCATTGTGAATTCAAGCACCCATTCCAGAGATTTGAGTCTGTAAACTAGGCCTATACTTTAGTGCAGCTATGAGGCAGCACTGTGTTGACAGAGATGTCATCTTTGGAAGAGGCATCAAATTGAAGTATTGTTTGCCTTTAATGCAGAGTCTTGACCAAATCGTTTCATCCTGATG
The DNA here is from genome assembly GCF_004010195.1 of Chiloscyllium plagiosum. Classification (NCBI taxonomy): domain Eukaryota; kingdom Metazoa; phylum Chordata; class Chondrichthyes; order Orectolobiformes; family Hemiscylliidae; genus Chiloscyllium; species Chiloscyllium plagiosum. Next base: position 20,998,718 of record NC_057741.1, on the reverse strand, counting down.
TGGGACAAACCGATGTTGGGTGAGGGAATGACTGAAATTCCAAAATTTAGTTTTGAATCTACTAGCTGTTCTTTTAATTGACCTAGAAAGCATGGGGATTGTGACAATCATATATAAAAATTAATGCCAGGATTTGCACATCATTACCTACTTCAATTTTATATTTCCTGGAGTTTGACATGTTTTAGCAAGGTGGATGGGTTTCTGAAGCCTTTGTAGACATAACTGGAAAGTAACATTTATAAGTGGCATTAATTAGCATTATGAAAATGTTGGGATGAATCAGACTATATCAATCACTGGATGAAGTGCTGTTCCGCATTCAACATTATTGAGATGTACCTATTCTTTAATTTTTATATTTGTTCACAATTCAGCCATCTGTTCAGCCTTTAAAGGAATGTAACAGACAGTCATCTGCTAAGGCTATTTCAAAAGACTTTGATGTAGTCAGCTATGCAAGGTTTTTTTGATAAGTTATGTTGTGAATGACATTCTGAATGCTTTGCTGAGCTCCAAACATCCATAATGGGGTTCTTCAGGGGTTGTTGCTAGAGGTCTGAGGAAGAGTGAGCTTTGTTTTAATTTACAGTTTTATGAGCTTATTTTGAAAAGGGCTTTGAAAGGCTATATATTTGATTGATTGATTATTTTATGCACTCTAAAGAGGTTTCCAGGTTTTTGAAAAGCTTTGTCTTTTAGACTTATAAGGTTCATGAGGTCACAATTTGTAACTTCACAAATTGACACCTCATTTTTTAAGAAAATATGCCTGATGCTGCTACCTGGCATAGCCTCCTGCAATCTTCACTGTAACCAGGGTTGACCCCCTGACTTGATGGTAGTGGTAGAGTGGGGAAATGTGGGCTATGAGATCGTAGATTGTGGTGAAATATTATTCTGTTTCTGCTAATGTCTCACAGTTCTTCATGGATGCCCAAGCTTCAGTTGCTAGATTGTTTGAAAATATCTCATTTATCACAGTTTTATTACCACCCTGCATTTCCCCATTGCAAATACGGAACTCCTCCACAAAGACTACAGTGCTCACTCCTTAAAATATTGTCAATTCTGATAGGTGCCTCTGCAAAAGGTTGGCTGATGAGGATGAGATTAATTAAGCTTTTTCCTTATTTTGTTCCCTCACCACCTGCACAGAGCCAGTCTTGCAGCTATGTCCTTTAGGATTTGGCCAGCTCAATCAGTAGTGGTACTACTGAGCCACTTTTGGTAAAGAATGTTTAAATCCCCCATCTAGATTCAAAAACTCAGGCTTGACAATTCCCAGTTTTTGGTTAATTCAATTGCCACTGATCAAATGAGCATTCAGTGTTCAGATCAAACCAAAAATAGCTTGAGCTGGAAATCAGTGCTGAAATTACCATTAATTATAGTGATCTGTGATGATGAAACTGCTTTTCATCTAGACAAAAGAGCAGATGGCTTGGGGTATTTATTTACTTTTAGCTACACTATTCAAAGATTGAAAGTGACTCCTAACCATCTAAGATAATAATGCAGAATTGATAGTTTGTTATATAAGTTATTGTCATTTTAGTTTTAATGTTTTATTCTGCTTTTGAGCAATTAATGAACCAATTTGATGCTCTGCATTTTTAATTCTATGTCTTGTCCTCCTTCAGTGCCTTTTGCAAGATGGACAATGTTCCCCAGTTAGACCACTTTTTCAATCTGAGCTTCCAACGAGCTATTCAGCCAGCCAAGTTAAACTGCAACACAAGTCCCAGTTCCCAGTGTTTCAGTATTTCAAGCACATTATTTTCAGACAGCCTGCCTGGAGTTCGGTGGCTAACATTACCCCAGGATATCAAAGTAAGTTAACCAAATTCAAAGGACTATTACAACTTGTGTGTGCAGTCAAACATTTTGATGCCCTATTTTGTTTGCAACTTTTTGTACAATAATAGCAAGGCAAGTTTTTCTCTGGTAATTGAGTAGCAAACTTGTAACTTAGTTTTTAAACATTTTCTCTTCAGTTTACTTAAAAATAATCAAAAGCTGTGAGAGATGTAGACAACTTTATAGAGAGACAAATAATTTTTAAAAACCCTGCAAGAACTGATAACAACTTCTCAAAAAAATGTAACCATGGTTTATTTTCTCAGTCTAAACCTTCTCCAAATTGAGCTTGTCCAGAACTGTTCTGTATATTTCCTAACTCACCAAATTCTATTTACCTTTCCTCTTTGTGCTTGCTTAACTTCTTTAGATCTTGGACTGACAACATCTGGATTTAAAAATTCTCATTCTTGCTTTAATATCCTTACAAGACTCATCTGTTCCTTTCTCTGAAGCTTCCTCCAGCACATCAACTCATTGAGATCACCGCATTTCTCCAGATCTTTGACAACCCTAATTTTAATTGCTGCATTAGTGGCAGTTGTGCCTTCAGTGCTCAATTTATTCTTTAAACAACTCTGCCTATCTGCTTCTCCTCCTCAAAGCTTTTCCTATGTCTTTATCACATTTTTTTGATCCCCTGCCTTGGTAGCTCTTTGTACAGCTCAGAGTTACTAATCACAAGAGGGAATTGATATTCTTCTAAAGATGCTTCCCATTTCATCACAAATATTTCACTATAGTTAGAGGAAATCGTCAGTAACTTGTTAACTTTGCCGTTGCACATAATAATCGAAGGACCTCACTAAGTTTCAATGCCCATCAAACTTTGTTTTATCTATAACGATTGATTGTCGTGATTTGTTTGGATTACTTTAGGCCTTCTGTTAAACTAGAGACATATATTGTTTGCTGCCTTGTAAACTGACTTTTCAAATGCAAAGTTCTAACCCCTGAAATGTCTGGAGAACATACCCTTGTAATCTTATTAATTCAGCTCATGTTATATGGTGTATTTTAACTGTATAGATGCATGATCTTTCCATAACTGGAAGGTTTCATGACAGTCAATTCATACCAGTTCAATGTATGCATGCTTTTTTTAATCACATTTCCCATGTCCTTTTTCTTTCAATGTGTGTTACTTGAAAGTTACAATTTATGATATTCAAACTGATAGTAATATTGTACCATCTCAGAGTGAAATATCTAATAACATTAAAGATAATGAATTTATGCTTTGCTGTTGAAGAAAAAATTAATTACAGCATCCTCTTTAAAATGTAAAATTCCATAATGTTTGCACAAGATGATCTCCAAGGAAAAAAGTTATAAAATGTTTTTTAATCTTCAGTGCCACTCAGTGGCCTCTTGCTGCTATTACATCTGATTTATCCCAAGCCCTTTTTGAAGCACAATAAAGAAATATTACAGTCGTAGAGATTTACATCACTGAAAAGGGCATCTGCACCAGTCAAAAACAACCACCTAACTATTCTAATCCCATTTTTCAGCAGTTGGCCCAAAGCCAAGTAGTCTTGGCATTACAAGTGCACATCTAAATACTACTTTAATATTATGAGGCTTTCTGACTCTACCACCCTTACAGGCATTGAGTTCAGATTTCCACTACCCTCAGGCTGAAAAAGTTTTTTTCTCACATTTCCTCTAAAGCTTCTGCTCCTTGCTTTAAATTTATGATCACTGGTCATTGATCCCTGCACAACGGTAAAGTTTCTTCCTGTCTATCCTGTCCATGGTCTTCATAATTTTATACATCTCAAACATGGTCCTCTCAATTTCCTCTGCTCTAAGGAAAACAACCCAAGCCTGTCTAATCTCTCTTCATAACTGGAACTCTCCAGCCCAGGAAACATTTGTTTGTCACTTACGTAAATGATTTATATTTACAGTAAAGATAATGAATTTTGCCAGCTTTAAGTACATTTAAGTCGTCATTGGATAAGCATATGGACATACATGGAATAGTGTAGGTTAGATGGGCTTCAGATTGGTATGACAGGTCGGCGCACCATCGAGGGCCGAAGGGCCTGTACTGCGCTGTAATGTTCAATGTTCTATTTATATGAGAATATAGAAGGCATGATTAGTAAGTTTGTGGATGACTTGAAAATTAATGGTATAGTCAACAGTGATGAACTTATCTAAGATTACAAAGAGATCTTAATCAATTAGGTCAATTGGCAAATTGAATTTAATTTGGATAAATGTGAGTTATTGGATTTTGGTAAAACAAACAAGGGCAAGACTTATACAATTAAAAGTAGCACCTTGGGTAGTGTCATAAAACAGAGAGGGGTTCAGATCATAAATCTTTGAAGTTTGCATCACATATAGACAGTGTGGTTAAGAAGGCATTTAGCACTCTTGCCTTCATTGCTCAGTCCTTTGAGTATAGGAGCTGGAACATTATGTTGAAGTTGCAGTTAGTGAAGCCTCTTCTGAAGTACTGTCCGTTTTTGGTCACCCTGTTATAGGAAGGACATTATTAAGCTGGAGAGGCTTCAGAAGAGATTCACCAGGATGTTGCCAGGAATGAAGGTTTGAGTTATAAGGAAGTTATACAGATAGACTGGGACTTTTTTCACTGGAGTGTAGGAAGTTGAGAGGTGACCTCATTGAAGTTTATAAAATCATCAGAATTATAGAGAGGGTTCAAAGTTTGTGAAAACATTTGTAGCTCAGGTGCTCGTTGTTGTGGTTCTGTTCACCGAGCTGGGAATTTGTGTTGCAGACGTTTCGTCCCCTGTCTAGGTGACATCCTCAGTGCTTGGGAGCCTCCTGTGAAGCGCTTCTGTGATCCTTTCCTCCGGCATTTGTAGTGGTTTGTACCTGCCGCTTCCGGTTGTCAGTTCCAACTGTCCGATGCAGTGGTCGGTATAGTGGGTCCAGGTCGATGATCTGTGGATGAGTGGACAATCGGAACTGACAATCTGAAGCGGCAGATTCAAACCACTATAAATGCCGGAGGAAACATCACAGAAGCGCTTCACAGGAGGCTCCCAAGCACTGAGGATGTCACCTAGACAGGGGACGAAACGTCTGCAACACAAATTCCCAGCACGGCGAACAGAACCACAACAA
>NC_057741.1:20990257-20993401 GCF_004010195.1 Chiloscyllium plagiosum | reverse complement strand
CAATAAGCACATCGACCTGGACCCAATATACCGGCCACTGCAACGGACAGCTGGAACTGACAACCAGAAGCGGCAGATTCAAACCACTACAAATGCCGGAGGAAAGGATCACAGAAGTGCTTCACAGGAGGCTCCCAAGCACTGAGGATGTCACCTAGACAGGGGACGAAATGTCTGCAACACAAATTATAGAGAGGGTGAATGGCAGTTATCTTTTCTCCATGGTGGGGAAATTCAAGACCAGGGGCCATATTTTTAGGATGAGAGGAGAAAGATTTGAAAAGAATATTGGGGGCAATGATTTTACACAGAGTGCTTCTTGTGTGGAATGAACTTCCAGAGGAAGTGGTGGGTGCGGGTAGAGTTACAACGTTAAAAGACATTTGGATAAGTAAATGAATAAGGAATCTTTGAAGGGGTAAGGACCAAACCCAGGCAGGTGGGACTAGTTTTGTTTAGGATTATTGTTGGCGTAGACTGGTTGGACCAAAGGGTCTGTTTCTGAACTGTATGAATCTATGACAGCTTGGTCAATCTCCTCTGTACCTTCTCCATTGCTATCACTTCCCAACTATAATGTAGATTCCAGAACTGCACACAAGACTTTAGCTGTGGCATAAGCAACCTTTTACACTTCCAGTGTAACCTCCCTGCTCTTAAACTCTATCCCTCAACTAGTAAACTCAACTACAACTTCTAGAACTTAAGTACTTTATAATCACTTTTTATTGTCATTTTGGACTGTTTTTATTGGCTTACTTTTTTTAATTCTGTAACAACACTTAAAATATCTGTACCTAAGATGGCACCAAGAGGCGCCATTACTAACCTTTCACTGCACTTATTCCAGTGCACGTGACAATAAAGACCATTCTATTCTAGTAAAGGCAAATATACCTTATGCCTTCTAAACCACTTTATCCACCTATCCTGATACCTTTAGGAGCTGGTGCACTTGCACACCAAAGTCCCTCTGATCTCTATTCAATGAATATTGCATTAAATAGGGATAATCATCTGACTTTAGCAATCTCTGACTTTTTTTTTTAAGAAGGCAATGTCCCAATGGAGGTTGGAAATCTTGCTGATTGGCACATTCAAGCTTTTTCTCCTTGTGACTAACACAAGTTTTATTTTAGAACTCAAAGCCATATATTGAAGTCAATGTTCCAGTAATTTGCAGATATCTCTGGTTTCCTATGCTGACATTTCTTGGTGTTTATTTCGTATTTATCAACCAGTGAAGTACAAAAATACTCCAAAACAAAAAAACTATTGGAGAAACTCAGCTGGTCTGGCAGTATCTGTGGAGAAAAAGGTTTGGGTCCAGTGATCCTTTTTCAGAACTAGAAGCAGCTAGGAAAGTGTGGTATTTATGCTGATGACAGGGTGGGAGGGGGGAGGGCAAAAGAGTGACTAAATAGTTGGAGATGGAGCACAGAGAGAGAGAGAGGGGGAAAAGGGTATGCAGACAAAGGGATTGTTGATTGTAAACCAGGAAAGAAAAGAAGCTAGATAATGTGCTAATGAGGCGTAGTTGAAAATATGTTGACTGTGTTGAAAGCACAGAAGGGCTTATGCCCGAAACGTCGATTCTCCTGTTCCTTGGATGCTGCCTGACCTGCTGCGCTTTTCCAGCAACACATTTTCAGCTCTGATCTCCAGCATCTGCAGTCCTCACTTTCTCCTGTGTTGAAAGCAACCCATTTCATAACTGGATCTGGGGTTGTAGAGTTGGGTTATAGATAAGGGCAGGATGTGTTCATGCTCTAAAATTGATAAATTCAATGTTGAACCCTGAAGACTATAAGGTGCCTAAGTGGAAGATGAGGTGTTATTCCTCCAGTTTACATTGAGCATCACTGGACCACTGCAGTGGGCCTGAGACACAAATGTTGCCATGGGTACACAGTGGTTTGTCGAAGTGACAGGCAACTGGTAGTACAGGGTCAGTTTACAGGAAGAAATGTTAACTCTGTTTTCTCTCTGCAGATGCTGTCAGACTTGATATGATTCTCCAGCAATTTCTGTTTTTATTTGTTTCAGATCTCCAGTATGCACAGTTCTTTGTTTCATTATACGAGAAAGTAACCCAATCTCTAAGCCCACAAAATCAGAACTGGAAGATGATAAATGAGATAATTCCCTTGTGGATTAATAAATGAGGTGTTGATTCTCTGAAAATTTACCACACTTGTCATAGGTTTTGTTAGTAAGCTCAGTGGAGGTGCTCTTGCAAACCTTTGCAATAATTGAAGCTTTGTGCTATAAACTACTGATTGTTTCAAGGACCTTTAACTGAATTGAAGGGTAACTAAAGTCAATTTAGGATAACTTTATATCTTGAGATATTGCAGCAAGTTTATTGCTTGCTTCCTCTCTCGCCTGTCTACCTTTCCCAAATGTTTTCAGCTTCCACCTTTTTGGCTTCCAGGTAACAATGGTAAGACAGTGGTTCACTTGTTAGCAATTTTTTAAAAAAGCCCACAGTAACTTGCACTGAATTTTAGACTGAATTTTCCTAAAGTGTAACTCCCGCTTTTCCATAGTGAAATGATATGGTTGGTAAATAGTGGATTTTTAATTCTATATCATATTATAGTTCTTAATTTCTGGATTTTTGTAAAAAAAAACTCAGTCAATGTACACTGTAAATGATTAGCTTTCAGTGAATCAACAGCTACATATACCATGTTTATGAAGTATAAACTTGCAGGAGTTTTAAGTAGGACAGAGTACCTGTTCTCCCTCTTCTTCCCTCCTCCACTACCTCCCCAAATGAAAAGTGCTTTGAAACTGTGCTGACCAAAGGTTCAACTGTCCAGGGCAATAATATGCAGGGGCATGGGAACCTAGACTGTAGCTTTAGGGTGCAGGACCTGGAGTGAAGGGAGGTTAGGAACATGGCATCAATTTCGAAGGAGGGTGCCTGTAAACAGGAAAGTGGCTTGAAGTGTGTATACTTCAATGCAAGAAGTATACGAAATAAGGTAGGTGAACTTGCAGCGTGGGTTGGTACCTGGGACTTCGATGTTGTGGCTATTACGGAGACATGGCTAGAACAGGGACAGGATTGCAGGTTCCAGGATTTAAATGTTGTAGTAGGGTGAGAGGTGGGGGTAAAAGAGGGGGAGGTATGGCATT
>NC_057741.1:20916769-20989624 GCF_004010195.1 Chiloscyllium plagiosum | reverse complement strand
ACACTATAGGGCAACCCATTTAATATGCACACCTTTCGATTGCGAGAAAAAAAAACAGAGCACCCAGAGGAAGTCCATGCGGAGAATGTGGCCGCTCCACACAGTCATTGGAGGGTGGAATCGAACCCCGGTCCTTGGCACTGTGAGGCTTCAATGATAGCAACCCTTAAATCTCTGTGGATTCACACCATTACTATAGATGTTGGAGGACGATGGCCTAATGGACCTATCACGAGATTGTTAATTCATAGACTTAGGTAACATTCCCCATGGCAGATGTTAGAACTTCAATGAGTCCAATGATGATGATGAAACAGTTGTCAGTTGTCAGGAAGAAAAACCATTTCATTCACTGATGTCCTTTGGGGAAGGCGATCTGTCATTCTTACCTCATCGACCCCACATGTGACTCCAGACCCGTAACAACCTTGTTGACTGTTACATGCTCTCTGGGCAATTACAGAAGCGTAGGAAATGTTTACCTACCCAGCAATACCCAAATCCCTTTAATTAAAAAAAAAATGGAGTTTCTCATGCACAGCCAAATCCCTGCTGCAGCCATAACTCCCTTTTTCGATTTTACTCTGGGATTGGATATCCCCACAGTGAGTGCATCATCACAAATATGAAATGATCAACTCCAAATTTGATCCAATTTAAAAGATCAAAAAATGCAGGAAAATAAGGCATTCTTCCTCCAGGTGTTGGATTGGAAGGTTTGCGATGAAGGAGACCCAGGACCTGCATGCACTTGTTGAGATGTTTATGCACGTGGCGGTAGGGTTTTTAAGTTCAGGTGTCCCAGAGATGTTTAGTGCAAAACTTGCACCCGCACCTCTCCCCTCACCTCCGTCCAAGGCCTCAAATGATACTTCGACATATGACAGAAATTTACCTGTACTTCCACCAATGTTACACCTGATGTAGTCTCCTCCACATTCGGAACATCTCTGAAACGCCAACACCAACTGTTATGAAGGGTTGGGTGTACTTTAAGAGGGTTAAACGCAGCAGAACTATCAGATGCAGCACCAAATGTTCTCAATAAAGTAAGAATGTAATATTTGGTAAAACAACTCGATTAGCTCGTTGCCTGGAGACAAAAACAAATTTGAATTCGGCCAATCAGTTTAAATTATATTTCGAAAAATATGAAACTCCAGTCCAGTTTTGAATTGATTATATTGACAATCTTAAAAGTCAATGACACAATCTGATGCTCTGGGGTATAAAACTGGGAAAATTTAATATTTGGGAGGAGAACTGCCATGCCACCAGTCTGCCTGAAAAATAGCTCTCTTAAAACTACTTTATAAATCTGTAATTTCTGATGCAGAAATTCCTATGAGGAAGATAAGAAGTCACAGGAAGATCCAAATAGATCAATTGAAAGCTGCCTGGTTGAGTGATAAGAAATGTGGTTTAGGAAATCTTAATTGGGAGTTTTTGGTAACTGATTTCATAGAAGGGAAGGTAAAAGATGGGTTAAAGTAAGTATTTTTTCATAGTTGTGAGTTAATTATTCTCTGTTACACTTTAAGAAATAAAGTAGTTAATTATTACTTTAAATAGAACTTGGCCATTCGAATATTTACAGATTACAGCTAAATATTTCTGTGTTGCTCGTTTTAAATTAGGCAGAAAAGTTAACACCGACCATCCCCACTGCTCCATGGCCGAACACTTCAACTCACCTCCCACTCCCCCAATGAAGGATATGGAGGCACTTATAGGAAGGATGTGGAGGCACTGGAACGGGTGCAGAGGAGGTTTACCAGGATGTTGCCTGGTATGGTAGAAAGATCGTATTAGGAAAGGCTGAGGCACTTGGGGTTGTTTTCATTGGAGAAAAGAAGGTTTGGGGTGACTTGATAGAGGTGTATAAGATGATTAGGGGTTTAGATAGGGTCGACAGTGAGAATCTTTTTCCATGTATGGAGTCAGCTATTACAAGGGGGCATAGCTTTAAATTAAGGGGGGGTAGGTATAGGACAGATGTTAGGGGTAGGTTCTTTACTCAGCGAGTCGTGAGTTCATGGAATGCCCTGCCAGTAGCAGTGGTGGACTCGCCCTCATTATGGGCATTTAAGTGGGCATCGGATAGGCATATGGAGGATAGTGGGCTAGTGTAGGTTAGGTGGGCTTGGATCGGCGCAACATCGAGGGCCGAAGGGCCTGTACTGCGCTGTATTCTTCTATGTTCTATGCTGTAGACAACCTTAATTGGTTCAAAGTAGAAACTCTGCCCCTCCTGGGGAAAGAAGCCCCCCCCCCCTTAGCATGCTGCTTGTCAATCGCATTGATCAGAACCACCAGAAGAGAATAATGACTAACAAATTGTCCCAAGAGAGATGTGAAGGTGTGTTCTAGATGTCAGGTAAGTCCAGGGATTTTGAATGGACCTGCTTTGCAATCCCCGGAGATAGGAAGACGTGGATAAGAGGGAAAGAGGGCATCTAATCAGAATATCTTCCATAGAAGGGATACTAACTTAGTGCTCTCCAGCAGTATAAGTTGCTGAGTTGCATGCCTACTCCCACAACTAAGCAATTGTGGTAAAGGTGGAAATGCTGCCCTTAAGTAGGATGGGTGTGAAGGGAGTCGCCCGACACCTGTTTTACTTTCTATCCCCGTACACTTGCGAGCATGATGGTAACAAGTCATAACGTTTCCCCCTGGTGTTAGGTGGAATGGCATTGCTACCTTTACAGATATGTAATAATCCTTGCAAGTATTTAAATCTTTAATTTCACATTTAAATTTAATGTGTTAAGCAGTCACTTGCTACTTTTCACCTGCCGAATCGTGAAGTACCTCTGGAAGGTTTTTTTAAAAATAAATTTGATGGTTCTGGTATATATTTTCCTCATTGCATCCTGCATTCAACTTATTCTAATTTCAGGTGGACATTGATACAGCAATGAGTGATCTAGAATCAGCAGACTTTGGAGAATTGGTAATAAAATTATAATAATTTGTGTTTGAACGCTCATTGATTTTTCATTATTTTCATTTTTATTCTTGTATTAGTTTTGAGTTATGAGCTGGAAATGACTTGTGGATTTTGAGAGAGCTTGCGTTAAAGGAGAAAAGTATACCAGTTTTGCTTGTTTGTAAGTTCAGGTGTGAAGGCTAATTGCAGGCTGATCCTTAAAAAGGTTCTAACAGACACAGCCACCCCAGGAAGAGCAATGTGCTTAAACACAAAGCAGAAGTTGGCTATTAACAAGGTCAGTACCTGGCAGTTGGTTCAAACAAGTCTGAGGAGACCCATTGTTCAAGCAGGTGGCAGTTGATGAATGATGATAGATTCTCTCAGAGGCCTCAATCAGTCTATCAGCGCGAGGCCAGAATTAATCTTGTTTCTTGAACAGTGTTTCCCAAGATGCTTTCTAAAATCTTCGAGATGCTGCTGAGACAGCTTGAAGATTTAAAACCTCCATTGCCTAATATGATACACCATCTTCGTGAAATCTAGAGTATAGAGAGATGCATTACTGCCCTTACCTGTGTGAGCTGAGAGGTAACTCTGATCAACATTTAAGAAAAATAACCAAGGAATCAAAATCTATCCCTGTGAAACAACACAATGTGAAAGCCACTTAATTAATCTGGCCAGTTATATTATTTTCTTTCATTTATCCCTTCGCTGCCTTTTGTGTGAAAGAGGGCTGGAAATAGATTTTTCAAGTTGAAAGCGCAAACATTAATCGGTTTACTGTGTTGTTTAATTTTCTTTATGCTAATATTATTTTTTATATAATAGATTGTTAAGTCTTTTGTTGAGATGCAAAACCAATATCTGTATATTAATCATTTGCTAAGTGAGGGATTATTCAATCAAAAGTCTGGTCAGGAACCAATGGATACTATTTGGAGATCTTCAAACTTTTCATGTTACTATGTTGCAAATAGAGGTAGAAAGGCTGATTTGGTTTGACTTGTTTGTCTCTGTGTCATAATACTTGGTTGTGTCCAAAGAATAACTAGCAACTCGAATTTGTATTCAAAATTTTGCACAAGTGTTTGCCAACCTATTTGATGGAAACATAACAGAATGGTTATAAAATAGCATAGAAGCTTTACAGAATTAAAAAAGCATTTGTATCAATGAAATGATTCTATTTGCATTTAATGTATGTCTACGCAATTTGGGAAACTATTTATTACTCTTAGTGTTCAGGACACTCAGGGCTCAAATAAACAAGTTAACAATGCTGAACATTCAGTTTAGATCAAGAGAAAAAACTCGATCAGAGCCCATCAGCTTACAAAAAAAAAGGCCTTTCAAATTCTACTGATCCACAAAGCTTCATGGCTTGGATTTTAGTGCCTCGAATTCGGTGCCCCTTTGCCCCATACACCATGATGAATTCAGATTGGCAATACATCATCATGACTCTGGACTCCAAAACTATTGAAGACAAGTGAGCATGGAAATCAGATGGCCACTCCCCATTTTGAGATTACATTTAAATTTGTCAACTGACAACCCAAATATATATAATTTTTTGTTGCTCAATGCATTTTTGAGAGATTGGCAGTACTTTATGGCAGCAATGATGAGTCAACAAAAAGGTGAAAGAATAGGCCTTCCACTAGGACCATGGATAAAAGGAGCAGTGGATTCTGCTGGTGAACCTGGCAGCATCAGTATGTGTTTTAAATTAATTTTACTAACGTTTTGGGGCATACTGTACAAGATGAAGAAAGATTGAAATAACAGGAAGCTTTTAAATTTGTAGTGACTTCCTATTGATGTGTACCCTCTCTGTCATATGACAACATGGTTTATTAATGACAACCAAAACACATGATTGAGCGTGAAGCCCCCTTCCATTTGTCTGTTAATTTGTTGCCTTCCTGTCATGCTGCGACTGATTGGCTACTCAGTGCTTCATTTGATGAGCTGAGATGTGATGATACTATGGCTTTAAGAGGTCCTGGGATTTTTTTTTGAGAGGTTTTGAGCCATAGGTGATGAGCTGTTTCTTCCAAGACAGTAAAATAAACAGCTTGTGAGGCCTTGGGTTTTTGTTTAAGTTGGAACAATAAAAGCAGCATGAATGGGTGGAGTCAGGCTCCCACAGAGCCAGAGTTATAGTTCAGCTTTCAGTAGTTGGAGTTTTGAATTTGGTTGTGGAAGCTGCTTTACATCTTTCTCAGACACAGCCAAAAAGCTGGAGTGTTCTCTCTCCGCTGCCAGGATTGCATGTGAGACAATTTGTTTTACTGAATTTGCCTTTGCTGAGAGTGTGTTTATGGAATGTTACTACATTGGAACAGTTGTTATTTAGTAGTTAAATAACCTGTTATTCTGTTAAGTTTTCCAATAGAGTTAAAGTTGTCTTAACTCTGCTTTCTTTTGTTTGTATTTTAACCATAGACTAAGAATAAAGTGTCTTTTGCTTAAAACCAAGTAGTGGAACCAATCAAGTTACATTTGGAACATAACACATTACACTACACTTGTCTTTAAATAAGTTAGGGTCTAGGCTATCTCCTTAATATATTTGAAGGGAGTTCAGTCTGGTCCATAACAGTAAGAGTGAGCAGATCACTCTATTTCCATTCCGCCTTCCTCAACCTGCTGACGAACACACAATCCCAGCCCTTTAGGTATAAGCAATAATATTTAAGTAGATATTCTTTGGTCTGTAAGTCAGTTTTAAAATGTGAAGAGAAGGGGGGTGGTCTGCCAAAGGATGAAGTATTACGACAGCTTCCTGGAAATGTCGCACACAACTTCATAAATACCATTTCTAGCAGTTAATGTATAATTTGACATGGTTTGTGTGTTGCCTTAATTGCCACATGCATATAGTTGATGAAATCTCTATATCTCTGGGAACCTAGCTGGAGCTGCAAACTCAAAGATCCACACTATCTGACTGGAATTATGGATAGAAAAATCAATATAAATTGTCTTTTCTAGCAAAAAAGGCTTCGGTCACCCAAGTTTATACATTGTTACCCACTAACCTTGGATGTCTCCAATTTAGCCCCTGAAAGATGCAGAGTAGCAGACGATGAAGCTATTGGTGACTTTGATTACCACTGTTAAAATGTAGGCAACCAGATCTTGTTGACAGCAGATCTTATTCCATTGAGCTTAAAATGTCTTGACTAGCTGATGCAAAAACCTGAGCCTCCTGAAATACTATGCTCCGGTATGTTGAGAAAGCTATTTCTCTGCATGTGGTCTTCTACAGTCTACAATTTGATGAATAAAAACCTGTCTTGAACTTATGCCCAAATACTCAATTAATGTTCTGGCTGGATGCATCCCTGTGCTCTGAACTCACATTTGGCAAATTAATTTATGTGTCAGTAGAAGCCAATGATTTTCTGGGAAAGCTAAAAACTGTGTTCTGGTTAGGACAGTCTAAGGATACATACAGCATTAGATTTAAATAAGAAATGTAATCGGCAGGTGAGATAAGGGCTGAATTATATGACCACTTTATTTTTAGTACAGCCACATCAAATTATAATGGTATGGTTTTTTAAAAATGTCATATCTGAATAATATACACCAAAATGTAATTAAACTTGTTTCACTTACTTATCTGAGATGGATTGTTTGCTTATGTCATTTGAAATGTAATTACAGCATTAATGATGAAAATAAAATTTAAATAGAATTAATGCATTTTCCTATATAAGTTTATCTTGTTGCAAACTTACTTTTTGATATTTAGTCGACTAATAACCAGGAACCTACTTAACTTGTTTCAGTCTGAAGATTATTTTGGCATTCGACGACTGTATGTGATACGAGGTTCTTGTCTTTTCTTCAAGGTAAGCTGTTGTTGATTAGAAAAGAAGAGTTAAGAGAAGGAGTCGGTTATAACTCGATAGGTTGCTAAAATTGTATTACTGCTTCAAGAAAATGATTAGATTCTCAGTGTGTTAAATAATTTGTACATAGTAGACCAAGAAGACTTTGCTATATAATGATGTTTTTGTGTTTATAAGAAAATAGTGCCACACCAGTATGAAAGATTCTGTTGACTAATTTGATGCTGAAATCTCATTAACTATTAATTGCATTTCACGCCAGATTATACAATAAAATTGAGTGATGTTGAAAAATGGTAAGTGGTTATTTTTGGTTTATTGGTTTTTAAGCATACAATATGTTGAAGTCAGTTGTGAATTCTATAGTATTGAATCATAACACCTAAAATTGCTACATGTATTTGCTTGTAAACTATATTTGTATTCCAGATCACTGATTTTTTAAAACTTTCTTAAAATAAGTACAAATTGAATTTTATATTTCCAAGTTTGAATTGCCATATCATTTATGCCTGGTTGATAAGCAAGCACCAACACCTTTAAAATCTCTCCAAAATTATATATACATAATGTAAAATTACTGAATAGATGCTATTAAATGCAAGAGCACGTTAATTTAGAATTGAATGTAATGTTAGTGCTGTATGTCATGATACATGTCAGAACCCTGAAATATTGTGGACATTTCTGACTTCAAATTCCAAAGTGAATTTTAATGGGTGGCCAATTATTTTTAAACACTGACATCTAGTTCTTGATATTCCCACAAGTGGAACCATCCTCTCCAACTCTGCCCTGTTAAAATTGCTCAAGATTTTATATGTTTCAGTTAAGTTGCTCTTGCTTTTATAAACTCCAGTGGACACAAGCCTAGCCTATCCGATGTCAATTTTTAAAAAATCTGTATCATGACATACTTTCATACCTATCTTTGTGTCATCAGCAAAATTTGGAACCTGTATTGTATCCTTTCATCCATTTTATTTATATAAGTTGTAAACAGTTGAGGTCTCAGCTATGTTTCTTGTGGCACACCACAATGTTTGCTGTTGCATCTCTTGTAAACCCATCCTTTAACACAAATAGTGAATTCACTTTACCAGCTCTGCTTTTGTGAAACCATCATTACCTTTCTTCAAATTTCAAAAAGTAATCTTGGACTCCCTCCCCTTTGATCATATATTGGTTGCTTCTACCTAGGGGTGCTTTCACTATGAGATTACTAACTAATCCCATCTCATTGCACAGTACCAGCTCTGGGAAATTTCTTCACTAGTTGGTTCCAGAACATGCTGTTCTAAGAAACTATCCTGAAAACATTTAATGATTTCTGCTATAAACACGCATTTCGTCAGCGCAAATTGGCTATAACGCGATTAATTAATTATGGAAGTTGTTTGGATAACACGAATGTTTAATTGAATGGATTTAGTGATTTTCTATTAGTGATCTTCTACAGCACGATTTGTTAAAGCGGTTTTCCATGGCGTGAGGTTGCGGAGGAACACAACTGTCTCCTAATAGCAGAATGACCTGTACCTTTGCCCATCTGACTTCTCCTGTCAATATTTAGAATAAAATCTCTCATATTATCATTATGCCTTTCTGACAACCTGCCATTATTTCTTCCTTTGCACCTTACCTGACTGGTTTCTGCTAAGGGGCCTTTGTGCCACTCACACAAGTGACTTCTTGCCTTTACTATTTCTCATTTTTACCCAAACTATTTCACATTTTGATTTCCTGAATTTCAGCCATCCCACTTTATTGTACTAATACAATCATATTTAACTGAACTAATACTCCACTTTTTCCTACTTTCCTCTCATTCCTCAGTGTTCTGTATCTTTCAAGATTCAGGTCCCAGTCCATTTCATCCTGCAATAACGACTACCAAATAATATTTAATCATTTCAATTTGCGCTCTCAATTCATCCATTTTGTTTGAATGCTATGTGTATTCAGATATAGAGCGTTTAGTTTTATTATCCACTTGCTTTGTAAATTCTAGTGTTATCTATTGGTTGATTCTTAGATTCATACTAACTGTCCATCGTCTGTATTTTATTTCCTATATTTTTCCTTTTCCATTTGGTCGTGACTCAACTCTTTGAATTACCACATCTTTCCAACTTATATCCCTTATAGCTTAAAATCCTCTCTACTTCTGTAGTTATGTGGTTGGCAAGAACACCAGCCCCAACGTGGCTGAAGTGGAGGCCATCCCATCAATGCAGATTCTTCTTTCATCAGTACTGACACTAGTGACCCCTGAAACAGAACCCACTTCTCCTACCATGTCTTTGAGCCATGCATTCATTTCTCTAATCTGATTTGCACTACACCAACTTACACATGGCTTATAGAATAATGCAGAGATTATAAGGTTTAAGGTTAGAGTCATAGAGTCGTACAGCACGAAGTAGACCCATCGGTCCAACTGCTCTAGGCTGACCAAGTTTCCCAAAATAAACTAGCCCCACTTGTCTACGTTCAGCCCATATCCCTCTAAACCTTTCTTATTCATATACCTGTCCACATGTCTTTTAAAAGTAGTAAATGTATTTGCATCTACCACTTCCTCTAGCAGTTCATTCCACATACGAACCACCTTCTGTGTGAAAACATTGCTCCTCAGGTCCCTTTTAAGTCTTCCTCCTCTCACCTTAAAAATATACCTCCTAGTTTTGAACCCTAGGGAAAAGACCTTTGCTATTTACTTTATCTATGCTTGTCATGATTTAATAAACCTATGTTAATTCACCCCTCAACCTCCTATGCTCATGTGAAAAAAGTCCCAGCCTATCCAGTCTCGCCTTATAACTCAAACCAAGCAGTCCAGCAACATTCTGGTAAATTTTTTCTGAACCCTCTCCAGTGTAATAACATCCTTCCTGCAGCAGGGCAATCAGAACAGTACACAGTACTCCAAAACTATCCTCACCAATGCCCTGAACAACCTCAACATGACAAACCAATTCCTATACTCAATGGTGTGAACAATGAAGAAAAGCATGCTAAATGCTTTCTTAACCATCCTGTTAACCTGTGACACAACTTCCAAAGATCTGTGTATCTGAACCCTTAGGTCTCGCTATTTCTCAACACTACCTAGGACACTACCATTAACTGTATGAGTTCTGATTGGTGCCTAGCTCCTCATACTGATGATGCAGAACCTCCTACTTTGCCCCACTGCCATTCCAAGTTCCTCTCCAGCCCAGAGTAGATGTCCTGAAACTGGGATCATTAGTAACTAAAAATCTAATGAAAATAGGAACAGAAAGTGCTAGAGAAACTCAGTAATTCTGGCAGCATTTGTGGAGAGAAACATAGTTAACATTTTGAGTCCAATGTGACTCTTCTACAGATCCCAAACAGTTCTGAAGAAGAGTCAAATTGGACTTGAAAATTTAGAACTTTGTCTCTCCCCATATGCTGCCAAATCTGGTGAGTTTTCCAGCCTTTTCTTTCCGATTTTCCACATCTGAATTTTTTTTTAATGTAGAAATCGAACAGCCTCTGTCTTGAACTTAATCAATGAGATTACACCATCCTCTGAAGCAGAAAATTTCAAAGTTCTTCCTCATCTCATTTTACTGATTTGCTCTTTATTCTAAGATTCTGTCCCTTGGTTCTACACTCCTCAGCCAGGGGAAACATCCTTTTAGCATCCACCTTGTCTTAGTCTTTCAACTCTTTGTAAGTTTCAATAAGATTACCTCCCATTCTTCTAAACTCTATAGGCCTAGTCCCCATAGTATCTTCTAATAGGACATTCCCATACTCCCAGGAATCAGTCAGTGAATCTTCACTATGCGTCCTCAGGAGCAAATATATTTTTACTTCAGCAAGAGCACCAGAGCAGACTCAGTACTGGGAAGAACTTGAATGAGTGTTGAGAAGGCTGAATGGAAGAACAGGAAGTGTTTGTATGTAGTTAAAATTTGCATACAATTTGTCATGACATTTTGATGTTGGTGTACAACCTACAATTATTTCAGAAATTGAAAATGCTTGTTGCATCATAGCAAATAGTCAGAATTGCTTTTCAATAAAATTGTATTTTTACATTTCATTTTCTTTACTAAGTTAAAAATCACAACACCAGGTTATAGTCCAACAGGTTTATTTGGAAGCACTAGCTTTCAGAGCGCTGCTCCTTCATCAAGTGGTTGTGGAGTATCAGATCGTATGACACAGAACTTGTAGGACACAACTTTGTCCAAGACCAGCACCTCTAAATCATTTTCTTTACTATTGAACGCTGTAACAATACTTTGCTCAACTTACTCTATTGAATTTGTATTATTTTTAAGGGTTACTTGATTGGTAGTCATTTGACCAAAGATGACCTCCTTGACATCTCACTTTACTGCCAGCATTATTGCTTACTACCCCTCGCAGCAGAGCAAAGGATTGGTCAGCTGATCATTTGGCGTGAGACATTCCCATGTAGATACCTTCCAAGAAATCACAAACTGATCATTGAGGACTATCAAGAGCCAAAAGGAAGACAGTTTTTGCTAATTGTTGGTTTGGTAGGCATTACTTATTACTTCATATATACTTTCTTCTGATACATAATATAGTCCAGTTTCAAAATAAGTTAACAAATATTATTGTTCGTATATTGTTGAGCTGTAGTCCTTCATATAGTGATTCTGTTACTGATGTAATTTCCATTGTTATAAAGTATTCAGATCTTAATGTGTAACTGCCTTCTTAATTAAAATAATGTCCATTCTATATAGTCACTAATTGACTTCAACAGTAAGAAACATTTATAACTGAAAATGATTAATGCACTAGTACAAATTTTAACAGCTCAAATATGGAGTGAAAACCACTTATCAAGTATGATGAGCTGATCCAACTTGCATAATAAGATACAAGAAGTGAATTGCAAATAAAATTGTAAAGAAAACAGAATTGTGCACTTTGTCAGAAAAGCTGAAGGCATTTATGTGAAATTCAGATTATCTGTCCAATGCTGGCTGAGGTGAAATCTCTATGTGGCAATCGTTCAGAATCATTTGCTGTTGAAAATTATCTTTATAGTTACGTCCATCAAAATTCATTTAAAATCTTAGTTTGCGTGGTTAAAAGGAGCAGAGAGATCCCAGCAGCA
The DNA here is from genome assembly GCF_004010195.1 of Chiloscyllium plagiosum. Lineage (NCBI taxonomy): Eukaryota > Metazoa > Chordata > Chondrichthyes > Orectolobiformes > Hemiscylliidae > Chiloscyllium > Chiloscyllium plagiosum. Next base: position 20,977,692 of record NC_057741.1, on the reverse strand, counting down.
GACAGCCTGACAGCACACCTCTGTGAGACTCAGAAGTGGTGGCAACAAGGTTAAAAGGAGCAGTGAGAGCAGAGTGGTCCCAAAAACAGACAGGCAGGTGGCAGACTTCCTTAAAATCAAAATGTGAAATCACAGGAAAACAAGTAGGTAACTGGTGAGTTTTCTCTTTTCTCTCATGACTGAATATTGGTTTAAGTTAAGGCCTGTAAGTGCAACTGAAAATGTTTTATATTAATAATTAATATTTTATAGGCCAGAACCCCTCAAAACATTTCAGAAAAGTACCCTAACTTTGCTAGTTGTTTTAAGCAGGTGTAACATGGATATTCCAGGAGGTCAAACCACTTAGTTTTAAACAAAACATATTTACAAGATTACCAAATGCAACACAAACAAAAGAGAACAGAATATCGACTAACTTAACCTAAGTGAAAACCCAACAGATTATATCAACTTAACGATGCTGTTGCAAATACTTGCAACAATCCCCATAAACATCCCTTGGTACGAAAGATAAAATCAAACACAGGGTCTTACAGGAGACACATCAGAGAGAGAGAGAGGGTCAGCATGGACCTGCTTCTCTTCGGTCCAGCAGCTTTACAACTGACTGACTGCTTTCAGGGAATAGCCAGACTACCAAAAACCAAATTAAACCAGAGAAAAGCTGGGAGAACTGGCCGCTCCCCTTTTATTGTACAAGTTCTTTTTAACTTGAAAGCCTGTTGTCTGAGGCAGTATCTGTTAGCAATAATCAAATTGTGCCTAAAACCCTTCAAACCTAGATGTTTCAGAGTCTGTGTCTGTTAAAACCTCTTGCGGGGGGGAAGCCATGGACAACATAACCTTGTTAAAGCAGCAACATCATCACACTAATGTCTTCACTTGTTTGACTTAGGTGGTATTGATTGTTGATCTGATATAAATAAGAAAAATATTTTTATAGTCTTCTTAAGTTGGAGCAAGAGCCCATATTGTATTTATTTAAGCTGTGCCTGAAGATGGGAAATCCTAGATGCTTGAGGTGGTCTGATTATCATTTACAGTAGAGACATCTCTGGCTGGAGCAACTCAAGCTCTGTGTTTTGGAGCTTGAGCAACATTTGGGGATACTGTGGTGTATTCACAAGGAGGAGGTTCATCGATAGCTTGCTTCAGGATATGGTCACCTTGCAGCTAAAAGTAATACAGCTAGAGAGGGAATGGATGACTGCCAGACATAAGAAAGGGATTGGTCAGTTACAAAGTGAATTGACAAAGTACATCTTGCTTGCAAACTGTTGTTCAGCCTTGAATAACTGCGAGTATGACAATTCATCTGTGGAGTTGAAAAGTGTGGTGCTGGAAAAGCACAGCAGGTCAGGCAGCATCCGAGGAGCAGGAGAGTTGATGTTTCAAGCATAAGCCCTTTATCAGGAATTCCTGGATGAAGGGCTTATGCCCGATACATCGACTCTGCTACTCCTCAGATACTGCCTGACCTGTGCTTTTCCACTGCCACACTTTCCGACGCTGGCTCTCAGCATCTGCAGTTGTCTCTTCTAGTTCATCTGTGGAGGCCAATCAGAGTCAAGGCACTGTGGGTGGTCCAGCTGTCATTGGTGGAGAGAATAGTAGTCAGGGATTCATAAGTAAGGGAAATGGACAGAGGCCTATGTGACCATGGACATGACTCGAGGATTATATGTTGCCTCTCAGGTGCCAGGGTGAAGGATGTCACAGAAATGCTGCAGGACATTCTGAAGTGGAAAAACAGTTAGAGATCATGGTCCGTACTGGGACCCATGGCATTGGAGGAAAGAGAAATGAGGTCCTGTAAGCAGACTTAAGAGTTAGATAGGAAATTGTAAAGCTCGACTTCAAAGGTAGTAATCTCTAGATTACTCTCTTTGCCTTGCAGTAGTGAGTGTTGGAAGAGGAAGATAGAGTAGATGAATATGAGGATGGAGAGGTGGTGCAGGAGGGGTGGCTTTAGATTCCTGAGGCAGTGGGACTCTTTTGGGAAAGGTGGATCTATACATGTTGGACAGGTTACATTGGAACAGGAATGGGACCAACAACAACATTGGGAAAATTGATAACTCCCTTTGGACAGATTCAAATTTGAAGGGATGTGGGATACAGACAAATAGATCAGGTGGAAGAGTAGCTGAAGTGGAATTAAAAATTAAAGCATTATTGGGCAAGATAAGGAAGAAATGAATTCAGCAAGGCTATATAGAATATATTTTAATGCAAGGAGCATAAGGAATAAGACAGATGAGTTGAGGTGATATCATCAATATGACTTAAAGATGGGCAAGGTTTGACTTAAAGATGGGCAAGAGTGCCAGCTCAATATTCCTGGTTATTGGGAAACAGGGGAAAGGAAAATGGGAAGAGAAGAGATGGGATTCTCAGTATTGTTCAACAAATCCATTACAGCAGTGAGAAAGGATGATCTTTTGGAAGAGTCATCAAATGAGGCCACGTGGATAGACATAAAAATACACAAGAGAATCAAACATGCTTTTGGATTTGTACTATAAAGCCTGCAAACAGTCAAGGAGAGATAGAGGATCAAACATGTAATGAATTTCCAGAGAACTTTATAAGAATAATAAAGCATAATAGGGGATTTTAACTGCTCAGATATTAACTGAGAAAGGGTCTTGGTTTCACAGTAGCTCCAAAGTTGCAGAGCCCCATCAGTACTACACTGAGTGACAACCCAGAATTTCAGATCTCTGGAATGGAACTTGAATCCATAGTTCGATGACAGAAGCAAGAGTGCTAACACTGAGCTGCAGCTGACTGAAGACTGTAACCACTTTGGGGAGGACTTTGTAATTTTAAAATGGAGTTCCATGTATAAAACAGGATGCTGTATTTAGAGTTACCAGAATTTCTCAGTTTAAATGATTCTGAACTTATTAGTGACTTTTATAAGGAATGATCAAACAGCAGAAATAGGAAAAATCTACAAATATTCTGTGGAACAATTTATTACTATCATATTTGGAATTGATATCTTACTGACCAGAATACCACAACCGTTGATTCCTTTTTACTGTATGTATTTATCAGTTCTGGGTGGCTTAAGACTTTTTGTAAAAAGGCAAAATACCTTCAAGAAATAAAGAAGCATATAATGTGGAATGGGGTCAGAAGGTCTGCTATATCTGTAACTTTTTTTTAAAGATATCTAGTTAATATCACTTCTTTGTTCTTTATCTGTAGCCCTTAAAATTTCCTTTAATCAATAGTACTTGGACCTTATTGTTAATATTTTATTTTATAGTACATACAATGAAAAGATTAATTAACAGTTGCCTCTCTTCAGAGACATTTGATGATGTGTGTGCTGCTGGAAGCAGGAGGGTGTGCATCCAAAGTAAATGGAAATCCAGGACCTGACAGTGTTTATGTTGATCAAGTTAAAACCACCTTACTTCAGCTTGAAGGACTAGAAGCCAGAATACAAGAAAGACTTGATAGTCCCTCCATTGCATGTTTGTCATGTGCTGATTGGTTCTTTCCTTCTTCTCGTGATAAGTTTGAAAGTTCTCCTATCATTAGCAAGTTTCAAGGTGCAACTAAATCAATTCAATCACCAACAAGTCGAAGGGCACTATTTGGAGACTCCAGCCAAAGGATACAGAAATCCAGTCCTCCAAGGCACACTGGTGTCTCTGATATTACTAGTGAAAGACATGGAGATGCTGGTTCCTTCAGTATGAACTTTAGTCCATATTCTACATCTGACACAGTCAGGAGGCTTCCTCGAAGAGAATCCCAAGGGTCTGGTGGATCTGAGGGCAGTGGAAGTATATTTAAGGTGAGGAAAGAAATCTGAAGATGTACATAACATGTACATGTTTTTTTCCCCAGTTCTTTAACGATTATATTCAAAGCATTAATCTAGAATTCATGGCCTTTGACAAAGGAAAGCCACTGTTATTAGAACAAGTGAAAAAGAATTCTGGTTAAAACCTGGTTCTGAAGAACATTCATGTCAGACTCAAAACATTAACTGTATATCTCTTTACAGATGCTGCCAGACATGTTGTGTTTCTCTAGCATTAATTGCATTTATTTCAGATTTCCAAGTATCTTGCCCTTATTAGAACCTGGTTCCAGTCAGTTTCCACTACTTTTCATGCCCTTTGTGAAATTCTGCAGGGGTGAGGGGTAAGGGGAAGTGAAGTGTCATTAGCAAGAAATGCTATCAATTTCCTTTACAAGGAAAGCTGATGGTTATTCCACTCTATGCCTAATCTAAAGCAATAAATTGCTATTGGGAAATGAACTACGCTATACAAATCTTTAACTCAGTATATATGAATTTCAGTGCCAATGTGATGACAGATATGTACGCCTTACATCCCAAAGAATGAAGGATCATATCTGACAGCATGTCCCTTGAGCTCTTACGAAGTCATCTAAACTCGAAGCATTTTCACTCCATAGATGCTGCCTGACCCACTGTCCAGAATTTTTATTTTCATGTCCCGTCAGCTGTTCGCAGCAAGCAAGGTATTATACATAACTAGGAGGAGAAAGTGAGGTCTGCAGATGCTGGAGATCAGAGCTGAAAATGTGTTGCCGGAAAAGCGCAGCAGGTCAGGCAGTATCCAGGGAACAGGAGAATCGACGTTTCGGGCATAAGCCCTCTAGCCTGTACCTGCAAAGCCAGCAACTCAGTGTCTAACAGAAAATGTGATTCTAAAACTGGACAGCATTTGCTGGTTAGCCCTGAATACATGATGAATTATGCTGACAAACAATATAGAATTGTCAGTCAGGCTCACAGTTTTATGCACTTGTGTGCACTGGAAGCTGCGTATGTTAATACACAGGACATTGTTGTTTGTAGATATAATGAGAGTGTATACACATTTCCGGTTCGAACTCAACAAAATAGGTGACATCTATTTGCTGGTTCATTTCTCAGGGCAATGCTCTAACCAATCAGATTCAACCTACCTAGTTTGAAATTTAACAGCTTGACTGTTTACAGCCCATCAGCGTTAATAGGTGCATTCCACATGACACATCTCTACCAATCAACACTCTCCTCTCATTCACCATAAATATTGGTTCATAGAATTCCCACGGTATGGAAACAGGCCCTTCGGCCCAACAAGCCCACACCAATCCTCGGAAGAGTAACCCACCCAGACCCATTAACATATCCTATATTTACCTGTAAACAATGCACCTAACCTACAAGTCCCCAAACGCTATGGGCAATTTAGCATGGCCAATTCACCTAACCTGCACATCTTTGGATCATGGGAGGAAACCCATGTAGACACAGGGAGAATGTGCAAACTTTACACAATCACCCAAGGCTGGAATCGAACGTGGATCCCTGATGCTATGAGGCAGCAGTGCTAACCACCATGGTTTTTCCTTTTGAATCCCCTTGTCATCTTGCAAAATGCCCTGATGAGTACAAAATGAAAGGCTTCGGCAAAATTACATATCCTCCATCAGGTGTATGATAATATTAATCATACTACCAGCAGGCCTTGGATTTTATCTTTGCCTTACCACATACAAGGTGTCATTCTGCATTTTGAGAGTAGAGGATTTCAGCATTTTGTTCTAGAATACACTTTCAAAAATTAATGTTAATTAAAATCTTTAAACTGGTAGGTTAGTTCCCTGATGTCCTCATTTTTCTTGTTCAGTGCCAAGATCCATTCATGTTTTAAGTCTGAAACATCATTTTAGTAACCTAATTGAAAAATGAAAATCAAAAGTCATGGGTCTATCCCACAATACTGCCCTACAGTTAAGACAAGATGTTAGAAAGATAATGAAATGATAAAAGTAAAGATTCTGTATCTGATTGCACGTTTATAACAAAATACACAATGATAGACACAATGAAGTATATAAATATGATCTGACAGCCATTGAAATATGGTTTCAGGATGACATGCTTTCGATATTAAATGTTGAAGGGTATATTGCTTCAAGAAAAATTAGGTAAAGGTGGCGGGATGGCTCAGCTAATGAAAGATAGCATTTGTGCTATAATTAGAGATGACATTCGTTCAGGGGATCAGGATGTAGAATCAGATTGGGTAAAGATGAGAAATATCAGGAAAAACAAGTTACCATACAACTAACTACAGTGTTGGCGAAAGTCTCCAAGAAATACTTGTCGTAAAGGGACAAAAGTAATTATGGGTGACTTTAATAAACTAGAAAAATTAGGTTGGTAGTAACGTGAAAGAGGAGTACATAGAATGCTTTCCAGATAATTCCTTAGAACAGCACAACTTGGAACTGACAAGTAATTTGTAGAATTTCAGTTAGAAGTGTCATTAATGTTTGGGTTGTAAATAAACGCTTGGACACCCTGGGAAGTAGTAGATTATTTTTTAAACAGTAAAGTGAATAACAACTACAAATCTTCTAGCCCTTAGGATCCAAGAAATTATTGAATATTTCACAAAAAGTATTTGCTTCAATGTAAATTGTTCCCTCCATTTGTGTCATTGGTGGTGAGATTACTTCCCATAAAACTGAACATTATCTGGAAGTTTCATAAGGCAAGATAAACTCGTTTGATGTGTGTTTTCAGTTTTCAATCTCTTAACCTGGATGTGGAGGTTCTAGTGTTGGACTGGGTTGAACAAGGTCAAAAATCGCACGGCTGATGGAAATGTGTTGCTGGAAAAGCGCAGCAGGTCAGGCAGCATCTAGGGAACAGGAGAATCGACGTTTCGGGCATTAGCCCTTCTTCAGGAAGTGGTGGAGAAGGGCTAATGCCCGAAACGTCGATTCTCCTGTTCCCTAGATGCTGCCTGACCTGCTGCGCTTTTCCAGCAACACATTTCCATCTCTGATCTCCAGCATCTGCAGACCTCACTTTCTCCTCAAAAATCGCACGGCACCAGGTTATAGCCCAACAGGTTTATTTGAAGACACAAGCTTTTGGAGCGTCCCTTCTCTTTCAGGAAGAAGGAATAAAGCCCCGAAAGCTTGTCCTAGAACTGTTATCATTTAGTCATTCAATTGTGCCTCATTTGGCAAGACATTGAGATTGTCTGTGCTCTATTTGAGTATCAGATGAATTTTGTCTAAACAGTGAAATGGAAATTCTCTTCATAAACTTGGAAAACTTCTGTGATAGTAAAATGTATAATAATTCTGTTAAAGTGCCTGATTCATCAGATACTTTTTGAACAGCAACAATGATTTGATTCTGCTCGTCATCACCATGCTTAATAGCACGAATGTGTTGCCTTTCCTATTGAGTACGCAGATATATATGTATATAATGCACACATAAATGTGTATATTTAAGAAAGTAGAACAATGCTAACCAGATCTAATCCATTCTTACGCTTTACATTTAAAGGTAGCTGTTTAATGAAAATTAATTAATATTGATCTTTTAATACATTTACTCAGAATGAATTGGTTTAAAAACTGAATAAACTATTTCAGAGCAAGAAGAAACAAAACTTTCCCAATCCATTTTATCTGGGAAGCATGAAAAAAAGCCTTTCTGAGTCAGAGACGGAGGAAATATACAGCATAACAAAGTAAGTTAAAGCTTTTAATTTAAGACTTTTAAACACGTATTTATGCTATAGTTAGTAACAACGATTATGGCTTTCCCCTTTAGTTTCTGACCTTGGTTTCAGTTTCTGTTTTCATTGTTTCTTGTTTTCTTTACTATCTTGAATAAGATCTGTTATGAGCATCTTTTATGATATAAGATATATCATTGAAGTTCCTTTTGAATTATACACATTGTGTTGGATATTACTCCTGAGCATTAAAAAGAATGTACGCAAAATACAAGCATTGAAGGTGCTGACAATCATGTCCGAAATATAATGCATGTGTTTAAAAAAAATGTAAAATTGACATTAGGGTACAGAATATTCCATGACTCTTTGAAGGGGAGAATGGATATCAAACGTCCATCGAACACCAAGAAGAGGTGATCAAAAGGAAAAATGTTATAACTGTTAACTGTGAAAAGAGAATCAGTAAGGAGGTCAGTTTAGGATTAAACTGTCAAAGAGTGCAACCAAGATGACTGAAAATCAGTCTCTGACTAGATATAGTTATTTATTTGATATTGGGATCATAGAATCAATGAAAACGGACTGGAGTGGAGAGCTAGAGATAGTTGTAGAGGTAAAGTAATTGAGGTCATATAAAGTAATCAGTAAATTAGATTGAGGATTTTTGAACTTAATGCGTTGAGACTCAACAAAGATTTCTGAGTTACAGCAAACAGAGCTTTGTATGTTGGAGTGTGCAGGCTGGCAGTTTTGTTTAGGTTGATGTTATCAGTGGAGCTGTACGTATGCAGGAATGGGCTGATGAAGGGCTTCTTGATGAAGGGCTTTTGCCAGAAACGGTGATTTCACTGCTCCTTGGATGCTGCCTGAACTGCTGTGCTCTTCCAGCATCACTAATCCAGAAGTCTGATAACATGTTGAATCAGATTTAGATTCCAAATCTGTCAAAGTTGTCAGCCATTCTCACTCAGAGTAGCAGCTCCAACAGGGTGATGTCCATAAGCTAAAGGTTCAGACTGGTAACTCTCGACTAGCTAAATTGCCAATCAAAATGTAGTTGAGCCATGCTAAAGCACAAAATTAGAGAGCCCTGAGCAAGCTATCATTTGATATTAAAATCTACGTGTGAAAGGACATTCAAGACCTAAAAGTACGGATAAACTTGTGAGAAAGTTAAGTGTTGCCAGAGAGAAGGTAAAGTTGTTATTCAGCAAGTGGAAAATCTGGTGTGAAGTGAAAAACAGACAACTACATAGGATGCTGAGAATGAGGAGGACCAGAGTATGACCAACCATGTGATACAAGCCCATCTTGCTCAGCTGTTGGAGACCATAAAAATTCCAGCAGACAGCTATGGAAACTTAACCAAGTTGTCTAATGCTATAAGCTGCACGATAGAACTGATAGATAAGGCATTTGTAAATAGAGTACATTCTTCAAATAAGGAACCCAAAAAAGATTAATGAGCCTAAGAGTCAATTGAATGCCCACCTGTTCAGATGCCTGTTTCCCTGGCTGAAACTACAATGGCCAAAGAAATGCTTCCAGATTTCACGCTGCAGCATATAAACATAGAATATATTTGACTGCGTTGATGACATGCCAGACTGTGTCTGAATGTGATATGCTAAGTCAGAAAAGATTACTGAGTTTTTCTGGACCTACCTCCCAGCAGAGTTTAGTGCTTTTCACTGTATAAAGTCAGGCCATTGCAAGATTAGATTGGATTAGATTAGATTACTTACAGTGTGGAAACAGGCCCTTCGGCCCAACAAGTCCACACCGCCCCGCCGAAGCGCAATCCACCCATACCCCTACATTTACCCCTTACCTAACACTACAGGCAATTTAGCATGGCCAATTCACCTAACCTGTACATCTTTGGACTGTGGGAGGAAACCGGAGCACCCGGAGGAAACCCACGCAGACACGGGGAGAATGTGCAAACTCCACACAGTCAGTCGCCTGAGGCTGGAATTGAACCCAGGTCTCTGGCTGTGAGGCAGCAGTGCTAACCACTGTGCCACTGTGCCGCCCAAATGTGCACAAATTGAAAACAAAATACATTTTTCACATTATTACTGCTTTACTGAGATTTCATTTGGGAATTTGTTTTTGACAAAGAGCACAGGTATATGCAAATCAAGTTACATAAGATCTTCCTTGTCAACCTTGAAGTGCTGCTTAATATGAATTTGTAACAAATCCTCTAAATTAATTCAATGTAATGTCAAGCGTTTTAAAAATTCTTCCATGGGATATAGTTGCTGACTTGGACTGGGCCAGCATTTATTGTCTACCTCTAGGTTGCTCTTGAGATGTTGTGGTGAGCTCCTTCTTGAACTACTGCAATTTGTTGTAGGTAGATTCACAGTACTGTGTCATGCAGTTCCTTTGTATTCTGGGTCTGGCTGTACAAGTTTCAGTTCAGGTCTATGGTATAGCCCCTATCAATATGACCTACTGGCATCACTGACAATGAAATTTTCCATGATAGTGTTCAATCTGAGAGTAGTTGGGGATGGGGCTGAAATTGGAAGTGATTGTAGATCTGGATAGAGGAAATGACAGTTTTCTTTTTTAGAAATTAAAAGTATCTTGGGTCTTTGCACTTTAAAGCAAGAAAGGAGGAGAAGATATGGTTCCATTGTAGAAAAGATGTGCCTGGATTTGTCTTGCCCTGCAATATAATCTAGATGCAGTTAAAGGATTTGCTGAGAAGAGAGAAATATGGTGATACATGAGATGAAGTCCCCTTTGCAACAACTAAAAGGAGGAAAATAGACAAAGGCAGAGACCACATGGACAGTGATTCAAATGAGAAAGAAACCTACACTGCTGTCTGACACAGCAGTGAATCAGCACAGCTACTGCCTTTGCTTGTGAGTTCAAGTATCTCTGGACATCGGAGTGCGTCTAAGGAAAATCAGCAAACAGTGAAATTCACAGCTAAATGTGGAGGAACCTGTGTAGGGGAGCTCAGAGCATGGGCGCAGCTAAGTGCATAGTTTTTAAGTGTAACCTTACTACTTTTTGTAAATCTACAATAGTGAGTAAAGTGGATTCTTCTTTGATTATTTGTTTTATTAAGATCTGTCTCTTGATTAAATTTTAAATATTATAAGATATGGGTACTAAGTTAGCCTAGAGCAGTGTTTGTTAGAGCAGTAAGAATACGTCTATAAATTGCTAAGATGCAAAGATGGCCTTTAGTAGAGTGACGTGCTCTTCCTGTCCGATGTGAGAGATTTGGGAGAATTTCCATGTTACCAGTGATTATCAATAAGCCTGCTTGGTTGCGAATCTTATTAGATTGCGTGCATTGGGGTTGGAGTGGCAGTTAGAGACAATGAGGAATTTGCAGGAACCTAGGGGGTGTGATGGATGGCAGTTTTAGAAAGGGAGAAAAACCACAGATACAGTTAGGTAAATGGGTTACCTGCAAGAAAGGTAGAAGAGGGAGACAGGTAGTGCAGGAGTCTCCTGTGGCTATCCCATCTCAATCAAAATGCCATTTTGGAAAATGTAGGGAGGTGATGGACTCATAGCACGAACAGCCACATTTCTGGTACCGAGACTGGCTCTGATGTGACAAGGGTTATGTCAGGTTCCAAGCAATTGATTGTAATAGAGGACTCTCTAGATAGAGGCACAGACAGACGTTTCTGTGGCTGACAGCAAGAAATCGGAATGGTGTGTTACCTCCCTGGTGCCAGAATCTTGGATGTTTTTGAGAGATTGCAGAATATTCTCAAAAGGGAGAGGGACCAGCAGGAGGTCACTGAACGCATTCAAACTAATGACATAGAAAGGGGAAAGGATGTGATTCAGAAGGGAGAATATATGAAGTCAAGCAGGAATTTAAAAGGATGTCCTTGACAATAGTAATATCTGGATTACTCCCAGTGCTACGAGGTGGTGAGGGTAGGAATAGGAGGATAGAGTAGATGAATGTGCAGCTGAGGAGCTGGTACAAGGGAGAAGGGTTCACATTTTTGAATCAATGGAATGTCTTCTGGAGTAGAAGTGACCTGTATAAGAAGGATGGATTGCTCGTGAATTGGAAGGGGACTAATATACTGCAAGGACATTTGATAGAGCTGCTCAGGAGGATTTAAACTAATAAGGTGAGGGAATGGGACCCAGGGAGATAGTGAGGAAAGAGATCGATCTGAGACTGGTACAGTTGGGAAAAGGAGCAACAGAGCAGGATCAAAGCAGAGAACTAGGTGGGACTGATAAATTAAACTGCATTTATTTCAATGCAAGAGGCCTAACAGTGAAGACATGGTTAGGAACATGGGACTGGAATATCATATCAATTACAGAGACATTGCTCAGGGGTGGACAGGGCAGGCAGATTAATGTTCCAGGATACACATGCTATAGGAAGGATAGAAAGGAGGTCAAGGGAAGAAGTGGAGTAGCGTTTTTGGTAAGGGATAATATTAAGGCTGTACTTAGGATATTTCTGGGAATGCATGCAGGGAAATTATTTGGGCGGAACTGACAAATAAGAAAGGGATGATCACCTTATTAGGATTGTATTGTAGACCCACCCCCCAATAGTCAGCGGGAAATTGAGAAACAAATTTGTAAGAAGATCTCAAATATCTGTAAGAATAATAGGGTGGTTATGGTAGGGGGTTTTAACTTTCCAGACATAAACTAGGGCTGCCACAGTGTTCAGGATTTAGATAGAGAGGAATTTGTTAAGTCTGTACAAGAAAATTTTCTGATTCAGTGTGTAGATGTACCTAGTAGAGAAGATGCAAAACTTGACCTACTCTTGGGAAAAAAGGCAGGACAAGTGATCGAAGTGTCAGTGGGGAGCACTTTGGCACCAGCGACTATAATTCTATTAGTTTTAAAATAGTGTTGGAAAAGGATAGACCTGATCTAAAAGTTAGAGGTCTAAATTGGAGGAAGGCCAATTTTGATGGGATGAGGCAAGAACTTTCAAAAGTTAATTGGGGGTGGATTTTCCCAGGTAGAGGGACTGCTGGAAAATGAGAAGCCAACAAAAATCAGGTAGTCCAGAGACCGTATGTTCCTGTTAGGGTGAAAGACAAAGCAGGTAGGTGTAGGGAATGCTGAGAGAAATTGAGGTTTTGGTCAAAAAAAAAGAAAGAAGCATATGTCAGGCATCGACAGCAGAGATTGAGTGAATCCTTTGAGTATAAAAGCATTAGGAGTACACTTGAGAGAAATCAGGAGGGCAAAAAGGGGACATGAGATAGCTTTGGGAAATAGGCTTAAGGAGAATCCAAAGGGCAAAAGGGTATCTAGGGAGAGAATAGGACCCTTCAAAGATCAACAAGGCAGCCTATGTGTGGAACCACAGGAGATGTGAGAGATACGACGAGTATTTTGCATCAGTGTTTACTGTGGAGAAAGACATGGAAGACATAGAATGTGGGGAAATAGATGGTGACATCTTGAAAATTGTCCATATTACAGAGGAGGAGGTGCTGGATGTCTTAAAATGCGTAAAGGTAGATAAATCCCGAGGACTTGATCAGATTTGTCCCAGATCTCTGTGGAAAACTAGGGAAGTAATCGCTGGGCCCCTTTCTGAAATATTTGTAACATTGATAGTCACAGATGAGGTGCCAAAAAACTGGAGATTGACTAACATGACGCCACTATTTAAGAAAGATGGGAGGCAAAATTCAAGGAACTATAGACTGGGAGCCTGACGTTGGTGGTGGAGCTTTGGAAGGAATTCTGAAGGACAGGAATTACATGTACACAGGAACCTCGATTATCCAAATATCAATTATCCGAATATCTGATTATCCGAAGGAGATCTCGAGGTCCCCAAAGGACCATTACATCAAAGATGTGTTTCCAACACTGCTTGCGTCTTTTGTTTACAGTGATTGAAAGTGAACTCTGCTTACTGAAATGCTGCCGAAAACAGTCCTGGACTGATGGGAGCTCACGCACCGTCTCAAAATGACTGACCTCCCGCGTGTTCTCTCTCCCCACACTTTCCCTGGAGTTCTACATACGGGTGTACCCGAAACCCCCCTTCCCCAGATAATATCACCTACATTGTCCTGTACAAGGCAAAGGTGGAACCTCTCAAAAAGTTGCAATATAAGTGTGTGTGTGTATTTGCGTTTGCTATTTGGAGACTCAACCCCCACAAAAGGCGGCAGCAGCAGCAGTCTTGTTGGTGTCCAGTCCGGCTGCCCCAGAGAGGGGTGGGGTGGGCAGGGGGACGTTGGATGGGTTTGTGGGGCGGGCGGGGTAGGGGGCAGGCGGTGTTGGACAGGTTTGGGGCTCTTGTGCAGTGTGCTGCTACCTCGTTTCCTGAACAGGGAGTGGACTTAACAGAAGACACAGCACCAGGGACCTGGGTTCGATTCCCGCCTGTCTGTGTGGAGTTTGCACATTCTCCCCGTGTCTGCGTGGGTTTCCTCCGGGTGCTCCGGTTTCCTCCCACAATCCAAAGATGTGCAGGTCATGGTAAATTGCCAATAGTGTTAGGTGCATTAGTCAGGGGTAAAAATAGAGCAGGGGAATGGGTTTGGGTGGGTTACTCTTCAGAGGGGTGGTGTGGACTTGTTGGGCCAAAGGGACTGTTTCCACACTGTAGAGAATCTAATCTAAAAAAATACTCCCAGCCCCAGAGGAAAGGCATTGAATCAACTAAGCACATAATCAATTATCCGAACAAAATAGCGCCTGCTCATCTCGTTCGGATAATCGAGATTCCTCTATATTTGGAAAGGTGAGGACTGATTAAAGATAGTCAACGCGGCTTTATACATGGGAAATCATGTCTTACGAACTTGATTGCGTTTTTTGAAGAAGTAACAGACAGGATTGATGAGGCCAGAGCGATGGACGTGATCTATATGGACTTCAGTAAGGCGTTCGACAAGATTCCTCATGGTCGACTTGTTAGCAAGGTTAGATCGCAGGGAGAACTAGCCATTTGGATACAGAACTGGCTGGAAGGTAGAAGACAGAGGGTGGTGTTGGAGGGTTGCTTTTCAGACTGGAAGCCCATGACCAGTGGTATTCCACAAGGATCGATGCTGGGTCCACTGCTTTTTGTCATTTATATAAGTGATTTGGATGTGAAAGTAGGAGGTAGAGTTAGTAAGATTGCAGATGATACCAAAATTGGATGTGTAGTGGACAGTGAAAAAGGTTACCTCAGAGTGCAAAAGGAACTTGATCAGATGGGCCATTGGGCCAAGGAGTGGTAAATGGAGTTAATTTATATAAATGTGAGGTGCTGCACTTTGGAAAGGCAAATCTGGGCAAGGCTTATATTCTTTAATGGTGTTGTCCTAGGGAGTGTTGCTGAACAAAGAGACCTTGGAGTGCAGGTTGATAGTTCTTTGAAAGTGGAGTCGCAGGTAGGTAGGATAGTGAAGAAGGCACTTGATATGCTTTCCTTTAATGATCAGAGAATTGAGTATACGAGTTGGCACTTCATATTGCGGCAATACAAGACATTGGTTAGGCCACTTTTGGAATATCATGTGCAATTCTGGTCTCCCTCCTCAAGGAAAGATGTTGTGAAACTTGAAAGGGTTCAGAAAAGATATACAAGGATGTTGCCAGGGTTGTAGGATTTGAGCTATAGGGAATAGGCTGGGGTCGTTTTCCCTGGAGTGTTGGAGGCTGAGGGGTCACCTTATAGAGGTTTATAAAATCATGAGGGGCATGGATAGTGTAAATAGACAAGTTCTTTTCCCTGGGGTGGAGGTGTCTGGAACTAGAGGGCATAGGTTTAGGATGAGAAGGAAAAGATTTAAAAGGAACCTCAGGGCAATTTTTTCACACAGAGGGTGGTGCATGTATGGGATGAGCTGCCAGAGAAAATGGTGGAGGCTGGTGGGTATATGAATAGGAAGGGTTTAGTGGGATATGAGCCAATTGCTGGCAAATGGGACTAGATTAATTTCTGATATCTAGTCGGCATGAACACATTGGACTGAAGCGACTGTTTCCATGCTGTACATCCCTATGACCCGGTGGGGATTAGTGAATCAATAGGAATGTGAAGAAAACTGTTAAAGAGGTTGACATTGATAATGGTATTTTGACAAGTAGAAAGGCAGATGACAGGGAATTAGAAATTAGCATGAAGTGAATGTTGGAGGCGTTGTATGAGTTTTAAGTATATATGGAGATGTAGGTAATAAAGGTGTTTTCCTAAAGAAAATAGAGTTGGCTCTGTTGAGTGAAAACTGAAAACTCAGACCTTGCATAATAGTGAGGTCAACTGAGTATTCTTATTAAAGGGAAGACCGTATAGAAAATTAAAGCAGAGAAGTGAGAATGAATATCAATATAATTTAGAAAATTAAAATCATCTGGCACAGAAGCAAGTGAAGAGGATGGTAACAAACACTGCAAGACTTGAGACGACAGTGAAAAATTCTTTTAATGGCCATGTGGAGCTGACCCATAAAAAGTGGTTCTCCTTGTAAAATAGCAATACTTATTTTGAGTCTGAGCTGCCCGTGAAAGTCCACCAGTCTTACATATTAAAAATTTAATCACATGAGTGGTTTGCTACTTTCCAACTATTTGGTTAGAAGTTTATGAGAAGCAAATGGACAAATTTGTGATGAGATTTGCAACCGTACAGGAGTTTTTCCTTCAATTACATGACACAAATCCAAAGAACCTGAGTAATGATGAATGTTTGGACACGGAGAATGGCAGTTTGTGAATTACTTGTACATTAAATATTTTCATAAATTAAAATTTAATATTTCTCATTTGGCAAATAAATACCTGAGGAAATTTGTATCCAGTTTGTTAAAGATCTGCTACTTTATGTTTTACAGATTGACATCAGGCACAGAAAATACTCTATTTTATTATATTTCATTAGAAACAACACAAGGGATATTCATAGCACCAACACACACAGAGGTTTCACAGCTCAATGGTTCCGTTCACTCACAGCTAATCAAAAACTTCCATCGCTGTTGCTTATTGATACGGTCAGTTTTCCAACAAACCTTGGACCAACAGGTGAGATTGTTTAAAATTTATAGTAACTGGGTTTATTTGTATTTGCTATTTGTACTGCTATTTGTAGCATATATATTGTATAGATATGGGTAAACGCACTAAATATTCAGTCAACTGAGTGGTGCAATAGAATGGGGAGAAAGTGAGGTCTGCAGATGCTGGAGATCAGAGCTGAAAATGTGTTGCTGGAAAAGCGCAGCAGGTCAGGCAGCATCCAGGGAACAGGAGAATCGACATTTCGGGCATAAGCCCTTCTTCAGGATAAGAAGGGCTTATGCCCGAAACGTCGATTCTCCTGTTCCCTGGATGCTGCCTGACCTGCTGCGCTATTCCAGCAACACATTTTCAGCTCTGGTGCAATAGAATGGGCTAGCATACAGTTCTTTTCTCTGTAGGAACTGACTTTGAATCTAGCCAAAATAGATAGAGTGCATATTCTAATTTTATTGGCTGTGAATTTCAAAATTAACGCCATTCAATTTTAATGGATATTCATCCAGGGCATAACTTTACCCATATTTCAACACCAGTTGTCAGTTTTACAAAAGACACAATTTGTTCATTTAAACATATAATCTCATAGAAACCTTATAAAATTCTAAGATGATAAAACAGAGTAAATGCAAAAGGCTATTCTCACTGACCAGGGAGTCCATAACCAGGAATCATAGTCCAGGGATACAAGGCAGATCTTTTAGAACAGTGATGAGCGGGAATTTCTTCACCCAGAGCTTAGTGAACTTGTGGAATTCTCTGCCACAGGAAATTATTGAGGCCAAACATTTGAAGACTTTCAGGAAGAGTGGAGATATAATTCTCAGGTCTAAAGGATGAAAGGATATGAGGAGAAAGCAGAAACAGTGTACTGAGTTGAATGATGAGGTCTGATTACATTGAATGGCAGAGCAGGGTTCGAACAGCCTACTCTTGAATTCTCTGTTTCTGTTTCTTGAGTTCTCTGACCAAAGGTAGGATCGTCCCACAGCTCCATAGTCTCCATCATGGGCAAAGCAAGGATACACATTCTAAACCGATCCCAGCTGGACAGGGATTGAATCCCATGCAATTGACAATAATATAGTGCAAATTGACAATCCAGCCGACTGAGTCTAAGCTGCTCTCCAAGGTGCTGTAGCTCGTGCACTTTGACATCTATATTGTAGCTTAGAGTGATGGATAGTGATAGTAGAGGCTCCAGTTTCTTTCCATTACATAGCTGACCGGAATCTCTCTGCTGTAGCTGCTTAACATGGATATGTTAGAAGGAAATACAAGTTAATACTCAAATCTTTTGGGGCAGAGATATGAAAGCACTTTCTTTAATTGACTGTCACCTCATGGAGTAGGACTTGAAACTGGAACTTCTGGCTCTGAGGAAGAGTTACTATGTCATCAGACCTCTGAGTTACTGCTGTTCTATCGACATTTTACACTGTTAGTCTATCAAGAAGCCATGTAAACTAGCATCATAGGAAAAATAATATGAGTGATGGTCAGTACTAGCATTGAACAGTGTGTTTCTGAACAGTGATTTCCTTCTCTGCATCTTTATTTTGCATCTCACATATTTCAGCTGTATCTGTCAAGATGATTTCTGATCATCTGTGATTGTGAAGAAGCTATATTTTAAGAAGTATTTTACTATTTGAAAATATGTTTATTGTCAATTGTAGAGTAAAATCTGATTCATAACTCGACTTTTTTTATCTTGTATATTTTCAAAAGGAAAGGAAATACTCCGATATTGTTGACAATTCAAGTCAAATGAATGTGAGGAAAAATAACATAGGACTTGGTACAGTAAAAGAACATGGTGTCTTATTCCAGTGCAGTCCTGAAAACTGGACTGATCAAAAGAAACCACCACCTATCATGTCCTACTGGGTTGTTGGGTGAGTGAGCATCACCTTGATGAATTGCAATCATTTTTGAAGTTCTGATTTCTTAGTTTGTTCTTTGTACAATCTAATTTTTATAATCTAATTTTTATTTTCCAGATTTAGTTGTGGTATTCATAAAAACTAACTAAGCCTTAACGGTTCCTGAGTATTGTTCAGAATGTATCAATCAAAAACAGGCTTTTCACCCCATTTATCTGATGTGGTGTCTGTGGTTCACATAAGTCTTCTCCTGCCTATTTAATTTACCTCATCCCAGGCTTTCAGCATAAGTTCTGTTCTCTTTTCTCTCATTTACTGATTTAGTTTTTGTGGTTTGAAAGCATCTGAACTTTTTGGGTCCACCGTTAGCTATTTATTTATGCTTTTAGATGAGAATATAGGAGGCATGTTTGGTAAATTTCCCGATTATATCAAAATTGGTAGTATAATGGACAGTGAAGAAGGCTATCTAAAAGTACAATAGAATCTTGATCAACTGGACCATTGGGCCGAGGAATGGCAGATGGTGCTTAATTCGGATAAATGTGAAGTGTTGCATTTTGGTGAGGCAAACTAGGGCAGGATTTACACAGTTAAATGGCAGGACCTGAGGGAGATTTGTCGAACAGGGATCTAGGGGTCCAGGTACATAGTTCCTTGAAAATGGTGTCACAGGTAGACAGTGTGGTGAAGAGGGCATTTAGAAAGCTTGCCTTCATTGGTCAGAGCATTAAATAAAGAAGTTGGGACGTCATTGGTAGGGTGTACAATTCTGGTCTCCCTGCTATAGGAAATATGTTATTAAACTGAAGGTTGCAAGAAAGGTTACATAAACTGGAAGGTTTGGATTATAATGAGAGGCTGGATTTGCTGGGATGTTTACACTGAGGGGCATAGATCAGATGAATAGTCAAGGTACATTATCCAGGGTAGCGAAGTCCTCAAAACTAGAGGACATAGGTATAAGATGAGAGGAGAAAATTTTAAATGGGACCTAAGGTGCACACAGTGTCGGGGTGTGTATATGAAATGAGCTGCCAGAGGAAGTAGTGAAGGTGGGTACAATTACAACATGTAAAAGACATTTGGACAGGTACATGGGTAAGAACGTTTATAGAGAGATAGGCCAAACGAAGGCAAATGAAACTAGTTCAGCTGAGGAGACTTGGTCAGCATGGACAAGTAGAGCCAAAGGGCCTATTTCCATTCTATGACTCTCTGATGCTATTATTTACTACTGGCTTCAGAGGGCAGTCTATCATTGGTGAGGTAAGTCGTCACTATTTGTTAGATTGTAAATGTACTGAGACTGTCACACAGATTTGCTTGACACCTGGCTTTTGAAGGCAAATGGAATTCAATTTGTTTTAAGTGTGACATGAGTATGAGGCGGCTGTCAGCTATCCTTTCAAACAGAAGTGTATCCGCTCTGCTTGTTCCTACAGCTCTCTATCACCAGAAAAGTGGATCTCATTTAGAGTAGCCATGCCGTTTGGAGTTGTGATCACTTCTGTGATTTGTTTGCATTATTTCTTTCCAGACAGTATTTCTTGAGATTATCTATTTTTTCTAACATTGCAAATTGCAAAACTTAGAATTTACTTGACCCAGAAGATGGTAATCCCATTGAGTTTACTAAGAAAAAGAAAATGGAGCAGAATATTTTTTTGAGCACTTATTCTAACCTCTTTCCAATTTGGGGTTAGCAGTGGGTATCCTGAAGAGGACTGCTTCCTAAAGATATCTCTATTCAAACATAGTTACTCAGTAATTTTCCTGCATTGTTACCCAAATACAGTATTTAACTTGGAACGCTCAAGTACCCAGTCCTGTCCCCTTCACCAGTCCTCTGTGGCAGAGGAAATTTTAGTGGACCCAAATAGCAGGCTGCACGTGACTTGAGAAGTCTTGATGCACCATTAGTGTTCATATGCTCTTGATGAGTCAGTGGTCAGCATTAGCTGTCAAGTCAGACTACAATGACTGAAACCATCATGCAGCTCAGTGGTTTCTGCCTTCGCAGCTGATGAGATAGAGCCAAGGACAAGGCTGTGAGCCTAGGAGTCCCGAGTCAGTATTCTACACACTGATGACTAATGACTGTTGAATACAGTCAGACCTATGCTGGAGCAGATGAAAACAAAGTTTTTTGTACTCATTTGTGGAATGTGGGTGTCACTGGCTGAGCCAAAATTTATTGCCTGAATAGTTGCCCTTAAGATTGTGGTGGTAATCTGCCTTTTGAACTGCTGCAGTCCATGTGCTGTAGGTAGTCCAACAATGCCATCATGGAAGGAATTCACACATTTATCACATTATCTCACATTTACATCAGTCAAACCTTATTCATTGCTTAATTACCCAGTCTTCATGCCTTCTAAATTTGTCTCATGATGTACTGCACTGGTCTTTTGTGGAATCTGCATTCCTCAGTTCAGTATCATCTGCAGAATTTGATATTGTGAAACGTGATCATAAGACCAAATCATTAATGTAAAATGTAAAAATTGCAATGGTCGCAGCACCAATCCTTGTGGAATATCACTTTTTACCTTTCTCCAATCTGAATAGTTACACTTTCTCTCTTTGAAATTTATAGTTACTTTACTAAACTTGCAGCTGTTTCTCCCCTGAGTATTGATGCCCTAAACTCTGTCATGACCCTTATGTATGATACTTTAATTCTCCTTTGGAGAATTTTTCAGGTTTAACTTGTACTGGGATGACAGTGGCTTGGATCATCTGATGCAAGATCACAAGTCATAGAATCTTTACAGCATGGGAAGAGACCGTTCTGGCAAATTGTTTCCGTGCTAGTCATCAAACACCCATCTAATCAAAACCCAGTCAACCTAAAATGTTAATTCTATTTCGCTTTCCATTCATGCTGTCTGATCTAAGTATTTCCAGCAGTTGTTTGACTTTATTTCAGATTTTCAACACCTATAGCATGTTTTTTTTAATTTGACTTGTTTTCCTTTTTGATAATATGCTTTCATTCATCTCCCTTATTCTTGTAGTTTCTATTCACCTTTCCTCACTGAAAGAACAGTCTAGAAAACTATTCCCAGGCTCCCTCCAATATCTGATAGTAAGAATTGCACAACTGCAGTAGACCAGCCTATCCAATATTCATTATCTTCCAGTGGGGGACATTTGGCCTTACTCAGCACCTCCAGACAGCAACCAAGTTTAGATGGCAATTCAATGTACAAACTTGTACTTATCAATTTCTAACAAATATTTTTGTTGACTTTGAATTTAGTTTTAGGTTTCTTGATGTTATTTTTGCTGCTGGCTTATTTTAATGTTTTCTGAGTGCCTGAAAAGAATTTCATCACATATCCAGTGTACCACATAAGTATCAAATACTCACCTAAATCTAATCCCAGATCTGTGTAGAGTTAACTGGATGATGGATGGTTGTAAAGTAGCGAACCTGTGGATTGTTGTTGACCAACATTCTTGTACTGGGTTTCTATTTAGCTGTACCTTGTCATTGAGGTAGAAATGTCAGATAAGATGCATTATTTGAATTCAAGCCATAAGCAGGGAAGCAGTAATGGCTCTGTGTTCTGCTGCCAGGACTAGATGAGATCCAATGAAGTTTAAACCTTTGTTTGCCGTGTGTGTGTGAGAGAGATGAATTTATTATTGATCACGTGTGGTTATGTAATTTGCATAATATGGTCAGATCTTTTACAGTGAAACAGTAAAATATTACTGAATTCATCCAATTTTCTTTCTATCCTACAATCCTAATGATCCTAAGTTGCTTTAAATTTCAAAGATACAAATAACCTGATTTACTATTTATAGTACTATTTTCCCATGTCAGGGGAAGAACAAGATTAAAATGTTTCTTCTCTATATTAGTGAATTGGCCTTATCACTATAGTTGTTTCGAGTGTAGTGTCCAATATGAGAGCATGCTGTTGTCCAATTAAATGATCTTTGTGTCATCTTGAATTTCCTTGCAACTTTTCGTCATAGTTTGCAAGCATAGTTTGGGAAATGTACCTTCAAAGAGTGAAGATCTGTAGAACTGCACTAGTATTAAAGAACAAGAATGCAATTTTGACTTTATACAAAATGTATTACAAAGACTGAGCCACATATTTAGTAAAATGTTTTATTTTCATGTCATTGCAGAAGACTTTTAGTAGATCCTCATCCTCAAGAGTTTTATGTGTGTTTCCATGATTCTGTGATGGAGATTGCTGTGGAGCTTGCTTTCAAACTGTCTTTTGGATTAATTACATAGTGAAATGCTGGTCTACGTTCATTTCAGTTCATTGACACATTCCAAAATGTTCAGAAAACTAGGCTTATGAAAATCGCATGATTCATAAATTTTGTTAATGAAACAAGTATTCTATATTTATACAGTCACTGTGATTGCTAACTGACTTGTCATGGCTTATCATGCTCTGAATATAATTGTAATCTAAATGGAATGAAATAGATTTACAATATGTTATTTTTTTACTGGAGTTTGATTGTTCTGACTGTATGTATAAATGTAAAATTTGTTTTTAAACTTTTACTTGAAATGTGCCTTTGATAATTATTGTAAAAATTCACTTTATGCAAAATAGTCCATGTTAATTATAAATGACCAGGTATGTAAACTATAATAAATGTAGCAGTTAAGATGTTGACTTTATTGACAATCATTGCAGTATTTTGTTCTGTGTGAATGGCATTACAGATCATCCATGGTCCAGGAATGAAAAAATAAAACTTGGCAGTATCAGGAAAATGAAAGAATGACACCAGATTTATTTTTTAATAAGGGTTTTGATAAAAGACTAAGCATTGCACTATAAAGGATGGCATTACTTCACTGAAGGTGATTTTAGTCTGCAGTATATTATTTGAGGACCCAAGTAAAATAGTCGTACTGAATTCCAAAACAAGATCATAAGAGAGATTGGTATACTATGTGAACAGTAATTGAAAAAAGAGATTTTAAAATTTTAAACTCAATTTTAAGTTTTCCCAGATTGAATTTTGTAAATTCAAATCCTTTTAATTCTGGTCTCTGTGCAAGCAAATTAATGTTTTTTTTCTCAGAAAAAAAGAATGTATATATCCTCTGCAAATTCAACCCTTTTCTATTGCCATAAATGTAACACATATCAAACGCCTTTATTTATTCCTTGTTATTTGCAATTTGTTTCTATATTTTCACAAGTAAATGAAAATATTTTTTATTTAACTCTTCATGTTCTTCAAAGTTGGATCATATCGCTATATATGCCTATCTTCTATAGCTAATTGTACTTCTGTATTTAAGTAAATGTCTCTTATTTCTCCCTATTTGCTCATCAGATATCGGTCTCACTGCCAATGTCATAATTTAATGCCCATTTCTTGTTTACTTTGATGGTGAGCCATAAAACCTACAATCTGTTTGGTGTAGCTGCTGCATTGCAGCTGTTAATGGACTTACGGGACTTTAACTTGATGGTAATAAAACAACTGTGAAATATTTCCTACTCAAGATGACAGTTTATCTTCAAAGAGAACTTCGAGGTGATGGTGTTCACATGTGTTTGTTACATTATGTATTACAGGTCAGTTGTTTGGAAGGTACTATTCAAGCAGGCTTCTTCTTTCCTGCAATGTATTTTATAGATAGTACATAATGCTGCATGGGATATGGTGATAAAGGGAGTAAACCTTTAAGGTGGTAAATGGGGTACCAATCAAGTAGTTTTTCATGTATGATAAATTTCTTGAATGTTGTTAGAGCTGCATTCATCCAGGCACATGGAGCATAATTCTATCACCTTTATTTGTGTTTGGTGGAGGGTTTAAGGAGTCAGAAGATTAGATATTCATCAAAGGGCCAGGTGAGATGAAGAACCCTAGTCAACATCAATTAGAGGATCAGGCAAAGAAGGACCCTGTGGCAGGGAGTCAGAGACAGACCTAGATTCATTGGAGCTGATTGGAATTGGGGCACTACAGAGAAGGAACTAGCTGTTTGTTAAGTCTTGATAAGTGATAAGGTCTCTAATCTTAAATTTTAAATGTTAGATCTTTAGGATACTGCGCCATTTGGTGATACGGTTAAAAATGTACAAAAAGCAACATAAATAATTGAAGTGTCTGAAGCTCGTGCACTGTGTGATGCATTGGGGGGTGGTCACGAGTTGCCTGAATTCTTTGCACTAGGGGGAAGTCACACCACTTCAGATTGGATCTTCTGATTTGTGAGGTGAGCAAAAACAGGATGGGGAACTTTGACTAAGTCACGTTACAGGAGCTAGAATACAGAAGTGTCAGCCTCTGCAATCATCCAATGCACTTGAGGTTCTTTCAGCTTGTTTAGGTATGAGAGGGGGCTGCAGAGTATAAACTCACTGTGACACCATTTAAGGAAGTCATTTAAATAGTTGGAGCAACAAGGAATGTACTTTAGGGGATGGATGGAGAGTGATTCACACTGTTCTCTGTAGAAAAGCGGAAGAGTTCATGCAGCTGTTTGCAGGCCCTGTGCAAGGTTCTACAACATATGCTCAGGGATCAAAAGGATCTGGCAATGGAAGAGGGTAAGATTCAGTAGGTACCAGTGACCTAGACAGCATTAGAAAAGGGGTTCTGCATAGAGATATGAGGAACTAGACATGAAATTAGAAAGTAGAACTTCACAAGTTAAAATCCCTGGATTAGCATAGGATTCATAATACTAGAGAGGTGAATATGTGGCTCAAAGACTGTTGTGGGATAAAGTGGGTTCCAGTGGTGAGTGACTGCACCAGTACTGGGGAAAGTGGAGCAATACCATTAGGACAGTTTACACCCAAACTGTGCTGTGGCCACAGTTCTTGCAATCTGCACAACTAGAGAAATACAGATGATTTTAAAGTGAATGGGAGGGTATAGCCAAGGATGAAATTCAGAAACATAATTTCTAATACTGCAATAGCTGTCTCTTACCTTGGTTCCACTGTTTGGTATACCAAACATGCCACACATCAACAAGTAAAGACAAGGTAGGAAAGGAAAATAGTAATATGGATAATCAGAATCAAAGAATGGCAGGGTAGAGCAGACAGGGAGGGGGAAAAAAAGCTTTGGCATGCACCAGCACTGAAGACAAGATGTCACAAAGACAAATGACAAATCTTTGCATTTTAATGTGTGTAACATTCATGACAAAGTAAGTGAATTGATAGCCCACATTGAAGCAAGTAAATGCAGTTTGATAGCTATGATGGAGATGTGGTTTCAAGATGACATGAAGGGACTGAATATTGAAGGATATCAGATATTCAAGAAAATTAGAAGGCTCACTAAGGTGAAGTGATAGCATTGTATTTCAAGGATGAGGAGGTCATAGAATGCTTTCCAAATAGTTTTCTTTTAAAGAGCAGCACTTTTTGGAACGAACCAGAAAGCAGGTTAAGTGGACTTGCTATTTTGTGATGTAACTCAAGCCAGTGGAAAATTTCTCCCTGTTTCTCACTGACTAATTTTGCTAAGATTACTTGATATTATACTCTGTCAAATGCTGTTTTGAAGCTAATGGCATTCATTAAACTCGTCTCTGGAATTCAGCTCTTATGCCCAACTTAGGATCCTCTAATGTTTTTTCACTGCATGGACCAATTGGCATGCACAAAATTTCTGAACAGAAACGCACCTTAGAGAAAATTTAGTAACGACTAGATGAAAACTGGCAACTCAGTTCCCCTCTTCAACTTAAATTGGCCCACAAAGATTTTATGTTCCTTTTAGCATGGTGCTTATTGTAATGGAAAATTATCCATTTACTGTGAAATTAATTATCCATTTACTGTGAAATTTAAAGAGAATGCTTTTCTTCAAATCAATGCTGTATTGAGCTTTGTAAACGATGCTTTGATGAAGGTTTGCAGTTAGCTTATCTCTGTTTGAATTCTGTAAACATTCAACTCGACCTTGTGATAGTCGAACTCAGCGAAAGCTGAAGAACTGTTATGCCTAGGACCAGGGGATGAGAGGATAACAACTTGAATTTCCCCAGTCTCTGCCCTTGAGAGAGTGTGATAAGGAACGCTATCTGTGTAATGTTTCGGTACTCCTGCAGGTGTCTGTGTAATGTTTCTGTACTCTTTGCATTGAGGCATCTGACTTAGTGTAATGAGTCAAAATCCTGCAGGATTTTTAATAAAGACCCTTTCTTTGTTCTTGCTAATAATTGAGTCAAGTCGATTTAATTTCCCCGACAGTTATACCTTTCTCCAATTAAAATGTAGTTAACTAGTTCACCAGAAACAATAAGGAGCCAATTGAGGTTTCCATGAGTGAAAGAAAACAATTGTAGTGTCTGCTAACCCTGAGAAAAATAATGACGATATGACATGATATCAATTGCCTGCACCCAAGTATAAATTTGAAAATTTTGAGTGTCTCGTTCAAATAGAGGATGAGAGATGTATACAGCTCAGAGCTGTTAAGGCATAAAGGTTTTAAACTGAGATTATTTTTAAAAATCGATGTCTTTTATCCTAGGCAGCACCGAATATTACTTTGTACTTTGGGTTCTTGGTGTTCTGATGTTTATATTTAACTAGTTCTTTTCTTCTTGAGAGATTGAATGAGCAATCTTTCTGGCCAGTTCCAGTTATAAACTTGTTTCCCTTGCTGTGCTTGAAATTAAAAGGAGCTTCCTGAAATGCAAATAATTTGAGTATTCCAATGTCTAAGGTTATTGTTTCCAAGTTTGATAAATGTAGGCAATGTCTTTCATCTCCTAAATTTAAAAAAATCATCATACACATGGAAATCAAAATGGGAGATGAGGGTTTCTTCACCCCTGACTGTGCGGCCTAATT
The DNA here is from genome assembly GCF_004010195.1 of Chiloscyllium plagiosum. Lineage (NCBI taxonomy): Eukaryota > Metazoa > Chordata > Chondrichthyes > Orectolobiformes > Hemiscylliidae > Chiloscyllium > Chiloscyllium plagiosum. Next base: position 20,950,440 of record NC_057741.1, on the reverse strand, counting down.
TTGTTCATTCCATGCAAACAAAACTGCAGATGCTAGAAATCAAAAACAGAAATTGCTGGAAAAGTTCAGGTCTGGCAGCATCTGTGGAGAATATTTCAGATCCAGTGACTCTCTTTCAGAACTCTCCACATATGCTGCCAGACCTAAGTTGTTTTTTCTCCATTTGGTCAGTCAATTTGGTTTACAAAACGTGATGATATTATGGCTTTAAGAAGTGTATTTTGCCCTTTTTTCATATGAAGCGGGATTGAGGTGAAAAGCAGTCTGCTTCAAGCCAATAAACAGCTTGTGAGGCCTTGTTTATTTTTAAAAGTTGGAACAATAGAAGCAGCCTGAAGGGGTAGGGTCAAGCTCTCTCAGAATTATGATTTTAGTTTTAGCTTTCAGTAGCTGCTGGGGTTGTGAAAGATGCTACATCCCTCTCTGTGCTACAGCTAAAAGCTTGGGTTGTCATCCTGCTTCTAGAATTGCATGTGAGACAATCTATTTTATTGCGTTTGCCAGGGGTGTGCTTATTGGAACATTTAATGAGTACTTTATTATTTTAAGTATTTGATAGTTACAGTTAAGCCAATTTGTTTCTTTTATTTTATCTGTACTTTTAACTGCTGTATATGAATAAAGTGGGTTTTGCTTCAAACCTAATAGTTTGACCAATCAAATTGCATCCAGAACACAACGCCTGGTACTGCCCGTAGTGTTAGGTGAAGGGGTAAATGTAGGGGAATGAGTCTGGGTGGGTTGCGCTTCAGCGGGTCACTGTGGACTTGTTGGGCCAAAGGACTGTTTCACACTTTAAGTAATCTAATCTAAAATAAGAAACTGTTAAGGTCTAGGCTAACTCCTTGACATGGTTTGAGGGGGTTTGGTCTAGTCCATAACAAAAGCTTGGCTAACCTGCATAAATCTTAGAATCCTTTCAGCGGCCGTGGCCATTCAGCCCACATCGATTCTCCAAAGGGCATTCCATCCAGACCTAATTGCCCGTCACCCTGCATTTACTGTACCTATTGGACACTATGGGCAATTTAGCATAGCTAATCCATCTAACTTGCAAATCTTTGGACTGTGAGAGGAATCCAGAGCACCAGCAGAAACCGGTGCAGACATGGGAGGACATGTAAACTGTGCACAGACAGTTCGTCTGAGGCTGGAATCAAATCCAGGTCACTGGCACTGTAAGGCAGCAGTGCTAACCACTGTGCCACCCAAGTGTGGACGGATTAGGTTAGTGCAGTTTTTCCTTTATCAATACAGAGTTATAGAGATGTAGAACACGGAAACAGACCCTTCGGTCCAACTCATCCATGCCGACCAAATATCCCAACGTAATCTAGTCCCATTTGTCAGCACCCAGCCCATATCACTCTAAACCCTTCCTATTCATATACCCATCCAGATGCCTTTTAAATATTGCAATTCTACCAGCTCCACTACTTCCTCTGGCAGCTCATTTCATACATGCACCACCCTCTGGGTGAAAAAGTTGCCCCTTAGGTCTCTTTAATATCTTTCCCCTCTCAACTAGAAATGGAGCAAAACTCAAACTGGACATCATCAAGCAGTTCACCGACTTCTCTAACAACTTCAACTTCAACCCCACCCTCAAATTCACTTGGTCTATCTCTAACACCTCCCTCCCCTTTCTTGACCTCGCCATTTCCGTTTCTGGCGACGGTATATGGACTGACATTTACAATAAACCCACAGCTTCCCGCAGCTACCTGGACCACACCTCCTCCCAACAGCTATTCTGCAAAAACTCCATCCTGTTTTCCCAATTCCTCCATCTCCATTCCATCTGCTCTGATGAAATGTTCCACTCCCAGCATCCCAGATATTCCCCTCTTTCCAGTAACATTCTTTCCCCCCACTCCAATCCAAACAGCCCTCCGCCGCAACTCCTCCATTCCTTGCTCCACTGCTCTAAACCCCTTTCCAAACAAAATAAAGACAGGGTCCCGTTTATCCTCACTTTCCACTCCACCAGCTCCTGCACCTAACATGTCCTCAAACACTCCGCTAACTCTAATCAGACCCTACCACCCAAAACATCTTGCCCTCTCTACTCCTCTCTACCTTCCACAAGGAGCATTCCCTTCACCACTCCTTGGTTTGTGCCACATTATTCAGCTGACCATCCACTCCACCCCCCCCTACCCTGGCACCTTCCCCTGTAACTGCAAAAGATGTAACTGCCCATACCCCCTCTTCCTCACCTCTATCCAGGGCTCTAAAAGTCTTCCCAGGTGAGACAGAGGTTCATCTGTATCTCCTCCAACCTAGTCTACTGCATTCACTGCTTCTGATGTAGTCTTCTCTACGACAGTGAGACCAAATATAAAGTAGGTGAACATTTCACCGAGCATCATCGCCAGACTCTGAACAGCCAGCCTGACCTGCCAGGCACTGCCAATTTCAATTCCCTCTCCCACTCCCCCTGCGATATGTCCATCCTCAGCCGCCTCCATCGCCACAGTAAATCTAACCGCACGTTGGAGTAACAGCACCTCTTCTTCTGCCTGGGCAGCCTACAACCCGGAGGACTTAGCATTAAGTTCTCCAATTATCAAATAGCCTTTTCACCCATCCTATGGCTCCCTTTCCATCCCCACCTCCTTCCTTCCATTCCACCTTGCACCTCACTAGCTTCTCTATATCCCTGCCCCAACCTCATCCCATGTCCAGCCCTTGCTCTCCTCCCTGCCTCCTTGACCTGCTGTTACCTGTCCATCTTCCTTGCCAACTATCTGCTCCACCATTCTAACTTCCCTCCCTGCATCAACCTATTGCTATTGCATCCTGCATCAACCTATTGCTATTGCATCTACCTTTCTACCAGCCTAACCACCCCTCCCTCTTTTTATTTCTGAATTCCCTTCCCCCTCCCCCATCCTGATGAAGGGTCTCGACCAAAAACTTTGACTTCACCTGATGACGCCTGGCTTGCTGTGTTCTTCCAGCCTCCTGTTTGTCGACTATCATCAAGCTGGTATTGGTGTGACTTGGTAAAACCTGTTTTGGTTAGGGAACGGTGGTGGGTAACTTTTCCCCTCTTCTTTACAAGATAAATTTAGAGCAGTGATTTAAACCTTTTTCAGTGTTGTGTTTTAGAGGACTTTTTGGTAATTTGAAATCAAAAGAAAAACCAAAAGTTCATTTCCAAAACATATGAATAAAAACCAAACACCTACTCTATCAAATACATAGACAGATACAAGTAAAAAAAAGAGATGCAACATGCACTTAGATTGCTAAAAAAGTAACAAGAAACCAATCCGATGTATAAAATGATTATTTGAGATAAAAAGCATTGCAGGCCCGAAGGATTGTCTTGATTTTTTGCAGTCAATGTAAGTTTCTAGATCTTGCATACACATTGCAGCAGAGCTTATATCAAGGCTGCAGGTGAAGACAAATAACTACTCTTTTCATTGCCTGAGGCAAGTGTCTGTTCAAGTCATTGTTGTTATATTCTTACTGAGTGATGATCTCTCTTTGCTGTTGATCTCTGTCTTGCTGAGTTGACGTGTAGGGTGATAAGATGTCAAACACTTCTCCTGTTAGTTTTAGTTATAGCATTTCAATTTTTATGTGTCCCTTTGTCCAAGTAATGCCATGGGAGCCAAGATGATTTGTACATCCCAACGAGAAGGATTGATGTCCAATCAACATACATAGCTCACTGATATTACACCTTCATGGTGCCAACAGATCTGGTCGACATTGGTTTCACTTCCTTTCATTGAAAGATGAGGAGTAGTCAATATACACTTGGAAAGTCCCCATTTGTATTTTTAAGTAACTTCCTAAATGATCAGTCTGTCTGTTTGGAATAAAATATAGAACTGTACAGCACAGGAACAGGCCTTTTGGCCCACGATGTTGTGCCAAACATGAAGCCAAATTAAACTGATTCCTTCTGCCTGCTGTTATCCCTCCATTTCTTGCATATTTGTGTGCTTATTTAAGAGTCCCTTAAGTGCCCTATCATATCTGCCTCCACCACTACCCTGACAGCATGTTCCATACTCCTACCACTCTGTTTAAAAAAAAATTTGCCCCTCACATCTCTTTTGAATTTTCCCCCTCTCACCTTAAATGCATGCCCCTAGATCGAGACATTTAAACTCTGGGAAAAAGACTCTGAAGTTCAACCCTATCTATGCACCTCATAATTTAATAGACTTTTATCAAGTCTCTCCACAGAAAACAATCTGTGATTTACAAGCCGCTCCTTACAACTCATACTCTCTAATCCAGGCAGCATCCTGGTAAACCTTTTCTGCACCCTCTTCAAAGCCTCCATATCCTTCCTGTAATGTGGTGACCAGAATTGAATGCAATACTCTTGTGTGTGGCCTAACCAAAGTCTTATAAAGCACCAACGTGACATCCTGACTCTTACTCAATTCCCTAAACAATAACTACATTTGGGGTGGCACAGTGGTTAGCACTGCTGCCTCACAGCACCAGAGACGGTTCAATTCCCGCCTCAGGCAACTGTCTGTGTGGAGTTTGCACGTTCTACCCGTGTCTACGTGGGTTTCCTCCGGGTGCTCCGGTTTCCTCCCACAGTCCAAAGATGTGCAGGTTAGGTGAATTGGCCATGCTAAATTGTCCGTAGTGTTAGGTGAAGGGGTAAATGTAGGGGAATGGTTCTGGGTGGGTTGCTCTTTGGAGGGTCGGTGTGGACTTGTTGGGCCGAAGGGCCTCTTTCCACACTGTAGGGAATCTAATCTAATCTAATAAAGGCAAGCATGCCATATGCCTTCTTTACCACCCTATCTGTTGCAAAGCCACATTCAGGGAGCTATGTACCTAAACTCCAAGTTCCCTCTGTACATTAATGCCATTTAGGTTTCTGCCATTAACTGTATGCATTTTCTTAACATTTGATCTCCCAAAGTGCAGCACCTCACACTTGTCCAGATTAAACTCTATCCACCATTTCTCTGCCCATATCAGCAACCAATCTATATCGCATTGTATCCTTTGACAACTTTTCACAGTATCCACACTCCAAAAATCTTTATCATCTGCAAACATACTAACCCAACCATCTACATTTTCATCCAAGCCATTATATATCATAAATAGCAGAGGTCCCAGTATGGATTGCTGCAGAACACCACTGCCTTATATGGGCAAGACAAGTCACCATGGATCCCATGCGTCTTAATCTTCTGGATGAGCCTACTGTGGGGGACTTCATCGCAAGCCTTAGTAAAATCCATGTAGACAACATCTGCTGCTCTACCTTCATCAATCACTTTTGTCACCACCTCAAAAAATTCAATCAAGTTAGTAATACATGACCTGACCTGCACAAAGCTATGCTGACTTTCCCTAATTAGGCCATGCTTTTCCAAATGCGCATAAATCCTATCCCTAAGAATGCTCTCCAATAGCTTCCCAACCGCCAATGTGAGACTGACTGGTCTATAGATTCCTGGATTAACCCTACTTCACTTCTTGAACAGAGGAACAACATTAGCTACTTGCCAGTCCTCCAGGACCTCTACAGTGGCTAGCAAGGATACAAAGATCTTGGTCAAAGCAATTACAATCTCCTTTTTTTGCCTCTCTCAATAACCTGGAGTAGATACTAGCAGGCTTTGGGACATATCCATCATAATTCTCCTCAAAAGACCCAACACCACTTCTTTGTTGACCTTAAAAAAAGCATATCACCCAAAAGCCATTTTCAGAGAGAACAGTATCCATTAATCCATGTAATTCCCTCTAAAAAGAGTCCACTGCTCAAATTATCTTTATGACCACAGTATAACCATCACACAGTGTTGATTACACCTTCTATTACTTTGATAATTGATAAGTAGACTGATAGTGCAGTGATTAGCTGATTTGGATTTGACCTTTTTTGTGGATGGAAAATCCTGTGCAACCTTGCTGACTGCTGGTCTTGGAACTGCATTAGAATAGCTCATCAAGAGATGGAGCTAGTTCTGGAAAACAAACGTTCTGTACTATCGCTGGACTGTTGGTAAGACTATAGCAAGAAAGCAGAAAAGATCCCTTAGGGATGATAGATAATGAACCCATTTAATTTGACCTACAATACTGATTACGCTGAGAGATTTTGCCATCACACTGCTCACAAGCTCCTCAATTATCTTGTACACTAACTCTATAGCAGGTGCCGTAACCTTGAAATCAAGGTGGAATCCATTCTCTCACCTTGCACACACATACAATAGTGCAGTTATGAGACACTGCCAAGTGGACAAGGCACTGGAACTCACCACCTACATGCACATCAAGTACAAGAAACTAGAGAAACTTGGCATCACCACCAGCAGCAACCAAACCTCCCCTGGCACCAAAATTGAAAATGGTACCACCACAGGGAAATCGGTTGTCAACTTACCTGACTACATCCTTCAACCGAACAAAATTGAAGTTCTCAGCTGAGGGCTCAATTTCTGCCCCACCATCAAAATGGATCCCACTGGTCTTGCAGCAGACACCAGGGAATTCATCAGATGAATGAGACTCTGGGAGTTCTTTCAGATGTCAGCAGCGAGACCAATGAGATAACCAATGAACTGGAACAGTCGACTGGCAGATCTGTAGTGGAGTGACCAAAGGAGGAGTTGATTTCAATCCCTCCAGAGGGCTGTTGCCTTGGGCTGGAAATTGTAGGCTGAAACTGTCAGGAAGTGCATGAACGCCAGATTCATCAGCCGCACCCAAAAGGTAGCACAAAACATTATCCAAGCATAATGCAATGGCATCCATGCTCTCAAGACTAATCACAATATTATAGTCAAACCAGCAGACAAAAAAAGAGCCATTATCACACAGAATAGAATGGACTACTGCAAAGAAGTATTCCAACAGCTGAATAACCTGAAACACTACAGGCAACTATCTGCTGACCTGACCAAAGAACACACCTGTGAATTCAGCAGACTGGGATTAAGAATTTTGATCCAGTCCTTCAGAGTACAGTACGCGCTCTCGTCCCATGCACTTCTCGCGTAGGGGACTTCTGCTGCCTTCCAAAAATACACAAGGCCAACACATCTGGACATCACATCATATCAGGCAATGGAATTCTGTGTGACAACCCCTTCGGCTATATCGAGGGCAGCTCGAAACCCAATGTTCAGGGAACCCCCCCAGATTCTGCGGCAACACTGCAGATTTCCTACAGAAACTCTTACATCTATGGACCAGTCAAACCAGGAACATTCCTCATCACAATGGACGTTTCAGCACTGTATACAAGCATCCCCAACGATGGCAGTATTGTTGCAACAGGCTCAGTGCTCAATATGAACAACTGCCAGTCTCCAGGCGCCATCCTACAACATATCCACTTCATCCTCAATCACAACATCTTCACCTTCGACAACCAGTTCTTTTTCCAGACACATGGAAGAACCAGGGGGTTCAAATCTGCACCCCAATGTGCCAACATCTTCATGCAGAAGTTCTAACAAGACTTCTTTGCTGCACAGGACCTCCGACCAAAGCTCTACACCAGATACATCGATGATATTTCCTTCCTCTGGACCTATGGCGAGGAATCGCTGAAACAACTGCACAGTGATATCAGCAAGTTTCATCCCATCATCAGCCTTACCATGGACTACTCTTTAGAATCAGTTTCATATTTGGACACGCATCTCCATCAAGGATGGACACCTCAGTACCTCACTCTACCGTAAGCCCATGGATAACCTCACAATGCTGCACTTCTCTAGTTTCCACCTAAACATGTTAAGACAACCTTACCCTATGGAGAAGGCCTATACATACACAGAATCTGCTCAGATCAGGGGGAACGCAACAAACACCTGAAGGTGTTGAGGGATGCCCTCACAAGGACAGGATACGGTGCTCAATTCATCGATTGCCAGTTCCAACATGGCACAGCGAAAAACTCACAACCTCCTCAGGAGACAGACACGGGATACGACTGAAAGTCTCTCGGCTCCCAGGAGGTATTTGACAATGCCATGTTCTTCACAGCCTTCAATACATGACATTGAGCACCTCACCAAGATCTTACCTGCACCTCCACTTCTCACCTTCAAACAACCACCAAACCTTAAACAGACCATTGTTCACAGCAAACTACCCAATCTTCAGAACAACATTGACCACAAGACCATACAACCTCTGGCAACCATTGCAAGATATGTCAAAGCATAGACATTGATACTACCATTACCTATGGGGGCACCACCTACCACATGCATGGCAAGTACTCACGTGACTCATCTAACGTTGTCTATCTCATATGCTGCAGGCAAGATTCCCAGAGGCATGGTATATTGGAAGAACCAAGCACACGCTACGAATGCAGATGAATGGACACCACAGAACAATCACCAGACAGGGATGTTCCCTCCGAGTGGGGAGCACTTCAGTGGTCAAGGACATTCAGCCTCAGATCTTCAGGTAAATGTCCTCCAAGGCAGACTTCAGGACATGCAACAATGCAGAGTCGCCAAGCAGAGGCTGATAGCCATGTTCGGTACCTATGAAGATGGCCTCAACTGGGATCTTGGGTTCATGTCATACTACAGGTGACTCAACCACATTATACACTGACACACAGACACGCAGACACGGATACATACACACAAACTCTCCCACATAAACACACTCACACAGACCCTCTCTCATATATACGCAGACACACACACTTTTTCTCTCTCACACACACACACTCTCTCACATGCATATACTTCCTCACACACACTAACTCTCTCACACACACTCATACAGACCCACTCTCATACACACCTACTTGCCCTCACTGTCAGACATATACTCCCTCACACTCTCGCATAGTCTGTCTCAAGCACAGTCTCACACACACTCACACGTATGCTCTCACATACGCATACTCTCTCACACACTCCCTTTCAAGCACACACACATTCTGTAAAAAGCACACACGCGCGCACACACACATCCATAAACTCTCCCTCTCTCACACACACACACTCTCCCTATCCCTCACATATGCACACACACATATAAATCTATAGGGTGAAATTGCATTTGCGTATTTAAATTTGCAGGTGCATTCTATTTTGTTCAAAAAGCATATAATCTGTGAACAGTCAGTCAATGTGACATTTTATAAATTCCTACTTTGGAAATAAAACCAGTCTGGCTCCAGGATGAGATACAAACATGCTTGAAACATGACCTCCCACCTAAAATGCATTGTTTGACCTAAGGTGTCCCTTTGTTCTGATACAACCTGAAGTTATCTTGAGGTAGGGATTTACATATTAATCAATTGAAACCTACACCTCTATTCTAACTGATTAAAGACTTAATAGCCATCTAGTTTTGTTCAGTGCGCTTACGTATGTTGTATGACCCTTTTATCTTTTACTATAAATTCTGTGTCGGATGTATTCTCTCTCACTAGTTGCCTGAGGAAGGAATGGGATAGACAGGCAGGAGGCTGGAAGGACACACCAAGCCAGGCAGCATCAGGAGGTGCCGAAGTCGACATTTCGGGTATAACCCTTCTTTCAGGACTGGTGGCGGGTTTAGGGGGAGCAGGAGGTAAAGGGGGTGGCAGGGACAGGGTGCTGAAGTGGGGATAGGTGATGTTAAGTTGAGAGTGTGGTGCTGGAAAAGCACAGCAGGTCAGGCAGCATCTGAGGAGCAGGAGAATCGACGGTTCAGGCATCCTGATCCTCAGATGCTGCCTGACCTGCTGTGCATTTCCAGCACCACACTTTCGACTCTGATCTCCACCATCTGCAGTCCTCACTTTCTCATAGGTGAAGACAGATAGAGGGTACGACTTGGTTGGTCAATGGGAGAAGGAATCCGCTTGGTGGCAGGGAGCAGTGGAAGGATGGGAAGTAGCTAGGAAGGGAGTTGGGGGATATGAAGGGAAGTTATTTGAAACTGGAGAACTCAACGTTGAGTCCTCTGGGCTGTAGGCTGCCCAGGTGGAAGATGAGGTGTTGTTCCTCCAATTTGCATTGTGGTTCCCCTCTACCTATCTTCACCTATACCCACTTCACCACCCTGCCCCCACCACTCCCTTTATCTTCTGCTCCCCCTATATCCACCCTAGACCTGAAGAAGGGTTGCACCCGAAATGTTGACTTCTCCACCACCTGATGCTGCCTGGCTTGCTGTGTTCTTCCAGCCTCCTGCCTGTCTATTTTGGATCCCAGCATCTGCAGTTTTTTTGTCTCCGAGGAAGGAGTGCGAGTGCTGAAAGCTTGCAGTTTCAAATAAACTTGTTGGACTATAACCCGGTGTTGTGTGATTTTTGACTTTTGTCACGACTCATAACATTTCTTGTATCCAGTGCATTCTGTCATTATTTTTACTCATTCTTTGAATGTTGGAATTGCTGGCTGGGCCAGAATTTATTCTCCATTGCTAATTGCAATTGAGAGGTTGGTGGTAAGCTGCCTTCATGAACTGCTGAAGTCAGAGAGTCATAGAGATATACAGCATGGAAACAGACCCTTTGGTCCAACCCGTCCTTTGGTTTGAAGTAGACCCACAGTGCTGTTAGGGAAGGACTTCCAGGATTTTGACTTCTGGTTGAAAGTTGTTAAAAATGCTTCAGCTTTATTTTTTTTTTATGGCTGTGCTGGGCTACCGTATCATTGAGGTTGGGAATATTTGTGGAACTTCCTCTTCCATTGAGTTGTTTAATTGTTCACCACCATCCATGACTTGATGTGGCAGGACTGGTTATTATTTACTAATCTCATGAAAATAATAAAATGCATCATCAAATACATACATAAACATGAGTATCATGTGTACAGCTGTTAAATGCAGGGTATTTCATTCAAACATCAAGCACTTTTGCAAGACAATCTCAACTGGTAAGCCAGAAGACTTCTTCAAGATTACAAAGTTTCAAACAGTTTATAAACTACTCTACAATCACAGTGCTGCCAACAAAAGAACTGGAATTTGGGACAACATAGCAATGACGTTGGATAATTGCCATCATGTAATCTGATTAAGAAATGGAGGAGGCAATTGTCGTACCCAGATGGGTCCACATTACATCTCCTGATAAAGAAGGAATTAAAATCGTTTACATAAAGATCAACTTGGGAGCTGAGAATATCTCGCTTTGATGGAATATATTAGTTTCAGTTGTGGAAATTGCATCATCACTGAATGTCTTATTGTATGATCAAAGTGGGTATGAAGCAGAATGTCCTGAGGAAAATGTGTTGTGATATTGGTTACTGAAATGAACTACGTACCTCACACAATAAAATTGCTTTTCTGCTTTTGCACTTAGTAAGTTTCGTTTCCAAGGTTGATTTTAACTCCACAATGTCTTTTCAGCTCAAAAGCCTCACTTAAAGTTTGATATCTTGTATCCTCAATAGTGGCAGAATTTGTGGAATCTTCACATTCTCCCTGATTATACTCATCAAATTTGCTTTATGACTAATGCTTCTTTTGAGATGCTGAAAAGATAGAAAGTCTTCCACTATTTGCTGTTGCAAACCTATTTTCTGCTTGCTACTCTGCCACAGTTATTGAAATGTAGTTCATTTGTATATTCTGGAGTCTGACAATTGTCTTTCCAAGTTAGACATACACAGGCAACTTTTCATTTTCAAAATGGGCAACTCATCATACAAATTTCCACTACCTGCCCTGCAGTGTTTTGAGCCTATGTTCCCAGTACATTAACCTGAGTCTGAGATCATTTGTCCAGTAGCCACGACCTCACCGCCTTTTTCCCCGATTAAAAATCACACAACACAAGGTTATAGTCCAACAGGTTTATTTGAAAGCACTCGCTTTTGGTGCACTGCTCTTTCGTAAGGTAGCTGATGAAGCAATACAGCTACATGATGAAGGGGCACTGCTCCAAAAGCTACGTTCTTCCAAATAAACCTGTTGGACTATAACCTGGTGTTGTGTGATTTTTAACTTAGTCCACCCCAGTCCAACATCGGTTCCTCCACATCACACTTTCCCCTGGTGTCAACTCTCACAACTCTCACATGCACCCCCTCACAGACTTAAGACACTCTGCACTCACTACACACACATACACTTTCTCACACTCACAACCCCAAGCCCAGACAGACACATACACAGACAGACAAAGACCCACATGCACACATATATTTTGTGGGGTGAATTTGTACTTTCAGGGTTACATTGTACTTTACTCAAAAACTGCATGCATTCATGTAGAAGTCTGAGCTCAAAAACTGCATCAATTTATGTAAAACTCCGTTATCTCATTTTTTAGATTAGAATCAATCTAAACATCAGGTCCTAGACAGAGAACACAGGGGGCCAACACCTTCAACACATTGTCTAGCTATCACCATTGTTAACAGCTAACCCAAGAATGCAACTTTTTTTAAAAAAGGTTTTGTGATTTACACCTGAAGGAAGTGAAACTATCACTGTATTCTAACAGATGAAAGGCTTGACAATGTTTCAATGTATAATTTCAGTTACATCACACTGCAAATTTTTGCTATAAATTCTGTGTTAGGATTGAGCCGTTCACTACCACCTGAAGGAGCGTCGCTCCGAAAGCTAGTGCTTCCAATTAAACCTGTTGGACTATAACCTGGTGTTGTGTGATTTTTAACACAAATAAAGGGAACGCAGAGAACATAAGGGAAACGTAGGCGTTAGCACAGGCACAATGCTGCCCGCACCTGCTGAGCATAATCATTACTTCCTGCCCACTTCAGCATGAGTGAGTAAAGCTGACCACAGCGTGACATCATACAGTCCAAGGCACGTGGTCTGCCGTCACAGCCAGCAAGGTCTTGACGTGTTCTCAAAGTTTCAGTCCCGAGCGAGGCGAAGAGTCACGTGGGTTGCTCTTTGTCTCGTGCTCAGGCGCCGGTTAAGCCTCGTGCCTGTCGCAGTTCATATCCGCCGCCGTTAGACATGGCTGCTGGCTCCAATATTTTCGACTTAACGTCCTTTGTCAAAGATCTTCTAGCTGGCGGTATTGCCGCCGCCGTCTCTAAGACGGCCGTCGCGCCCATCGAGAGGGTGAAGTTGCTGTTGCAGGTCCAAGCGTCAAGCAAGCAGATCAGCGTCGATCAACAGTACAAGGGAATTATTGACTGCGTAATCCGGATACCGAAGGAGCAGGGTAAGCGGCGGGCATATAAAAACCGGCCGGCTGAAGGATTTAACGATTTTTTGAGACCGTTGTTATTAGTTTTCTGTTTCTATAGTCGATTTGTAAATTTCGCCCTTCGCTTCCTTTTTTGAATATTCGTTGAGCGCGGCGCGTTGGTTTGACGTTGATGGTATTGACAGTGAGTCCCCAAGCGCCAGCGGGGAAGGTGCCGCCGCCGAGACCAGCACGTGGGCAACTCTGCTGCAGACCCCCGAGCGCTGCCAACCTGGGGGGGGCTGGAGTGACAGGTGCTCAACAACACCATCCTGAATGTCATGTGCTGCCTGCACCTTTTGTCACCTTTTCCAATTTTCGTCTTGAGTAGTAGCGAATAAAATGGACCAAACCATGCGACCAGAAAAGTGCACTTAACTGTCTAAACGGAAAATGTATGTTACACCTCCTGTCACAAGGAGTATTTCAGAATAGTAAACGAGGGAAGATTCACTTCGACGTTCACCATAAAATGTGATTTTTGTACAGTTCTTTGTCAAATACGTCAATGGATTTTCCAGACTGCTCTTTGGAAAATGGATGAAATTTAGAGATTTGGCATTACTGTATCCAGGATATGCTGGCCATTATGCCATTCTATTATGATTCTGTGTTTGATATAACATGATGCCTTGAATCATGGTGTTCTTAACTAGCTTTTGCAATGCTGTGGTTCTGTTTGCCAAGCTGGAAGTTTTTGTTGCAAACGTTTGGTCCCCTGTCTAGGTAACATCCTCAGTGCTTGGGAGCCTCCTGTGAAGCGCTTCTGTGGTGTTTCCTCCGGCATTTAGGGGGATAGCTGGTCGTGTCGTTTCGTGGCTAGTTGATGTAGCCACACACGCAGATGACAAGCAACATGAATTTGACTGGGACAATACTACCATTATAGGGCAAGCCAAACAAAGAACAGCCAGGGAATTCCTAGAAGCATGGCACTCATCCACAAACTCCATCAACAAACACAGCGACCTGGACCCAATATACCGGCCACTACAGCGGACAGCTGAAACTGACAACCAGAAGCGGCAGGGACAGGCCACTATAAATGCCGGAGGAAACACCACAGAAGCGCTTCACAGGAGGCTCCCAAGCACTGAGGATGTTACCTAGACAGGGGACGAAACGTTTGCAACAAAAACTTCCAGCTCGGCGAACAAAACCACAGCAACGAGCACCCGAGCTACAAATCTTCTCACAAACTTTGAGCTTTTGCAATATTACTGTAGTATCTCTGGCCATAAAAATGAGTTATTTGCTGGTCTGCTCCAGCACTATTCTTTGCCTCAAAAACCTAAATTCTACACAATGATTTGGAATAATATTTCCAAGTATCTAAAAGAAATTGACATGATATTAGCCACTTATCTTTATGATTTGATTCTGATCTCCTGTTATGGTGCCTTCCTTTGTAAGACCATAGCTCCATCTAGTCTTCTGAATAATTCTGACAATAGACTTAATGGAATATTGCATAAAATCAGCACAACCTTCAGGTAAATCTTCCACTTGCATCAGTCCATTTACAATTAAACTACACCTGAACTTATATCTAAGCTGAAAAATGAGTGCAGTCACAATGGACTTTTGAAAAATTCCAAAGGATCATACTGACTTTCTAAAATTTTTAAGTTATTGTTTTATAATTGCTGTGATGCAGTTTTTTAACATATGAATACTTTATCATAACTTGATTTTGTGCTATAAGATAACATTTGATCCATCTACCTTTGAAATAGGTATCAAACTAGTTCTACTTTTTTTCCCTCCTTGATCGTTTTTTATTTCTTTTCACACAAATATCCAATTTCTTTGTTTAAAAGTAACTCCAATTTTTTTCCACTACCCGTTCAGACAGTACAAAATAAGGCACAACTTTAAAACATCTGCTCTTCCCTCTTATTTTATCAGTTATCTTAAATCTGGATTCTCTAGTTGCAAATCCATCCTCCAGTGGAAACCATTTTCTTGTATTTACCAGGAATCTGACACCTATAAGTTTTCAGCATGAGAAAAAACTGGGGTTTCCTTCAGATCACACCTCTGGGGCAGTATGTAGAGGCGAAATGGATTGGAGGTCAAGAATCAATCTTTGCAGGACACCTGAGATAATGGAGCACAAAAAGAAGCCTGTTGCAAGGGACCCTTTGCTGTGATTAGTTAGGTAAGAATGGAATCAGGTGAGAGCTAGCTAGCTCGACAATGTTGAGGTACTACATGAAGACAGTGTGGTCAGCTGTGTCAAAGACTGCCAACAAGTCAAGAAAGATGAAGAGTAAAAATTTACTTTATTACAATCATATAGGATGCCATTTGTTATTTTGAGAGCTGTTTTACTATGCTATGTCGGGGTGGAAATTTAGATTTGAAGGATTTAAACAGTGTTACAGGAACGATGAAAATAGATTGGGAGAATACTAGAAATGGGAGATAATTTCTTTTGAGGGGAGAAATAATAACAGCAAATTTTAAAGGAGAGAGACAACAAAGGAAAAGAGCTTTTCACAATTCCTGCTAATATGGGGCCTAGAGGGAAAGTTGATGATCAGCAATTAAGTAGAAATGGGATCAGTTGAACACAAGGCCTCCACTCAGTGTAAGTGGAAGTAGAAAATAATCCATACAAGGAAGCAAATTCAGGGTTAGTATGGTAGATTCCCTACAGTGTAGAAACAGGCCATTGGACCCAACAAGTCCACACCAACCCTCTGAAGAGTAACCCACCCAGACCCATTTCCATCTGACTGATGCACCTAAAACTATGGGCAATTTAGCATGGCCAATTCAGCTGACCTGCACATCTTTGGACTGTGGGAGGAAGCCAGAGCACCCAGACGAAACCCACACAGATATGGGAGAATGTGCAAGCTCCACACAGACAGTCACCTGAGGCTGGAATCAAACCCAGGTCCCTGCTGCTGTGAGGTAGCAGTATGGAGAGTAACATGAAAGCAGATCTAGCCAGTGTGCTAAGGGAAGGACATGAAATAGAGGCAGCTAATTGGATAATCTGTTCTAGCAATACATAAGTTAATGAGTTGCTTACCTTTATTTGAGATGGAGATGTGCATTTGTCAATCTTTAGTATGGAGTTTCCCAAACAATGGGTCATTGTTGTATGTGTACCTTGCCTTTTAAGAGAGTTCAATTTTAAGGACTGTCAAATGTTGTCACTGTCTTGCAGTTAGTCAGCTGTACGTCTGCAAGCTTTAAACACAAATCATTGATTTTACTGTAATGTTAATTTCATAGCTTATTTTACTAATTCAAATAAACTAATGCCAAGTTATTAAATCCTTGATGAAAGATTGATTACTAGACCATTATTATTAATATGACACAGTGAACTGAGTCAGTGCTCCATAGAAATGTCATGCTGGTGATGCTTGTCGTACTTGAATAGTTGACAAGCAAGTTAATCTTCAGGTAGAACACAAAGACAGCCATCCTTAATTGTACTAAAATGCATGATATAAACCTGTATCTTTGTTAGTTACAGTGCCAATGTTGAAAACAAATTACTGCTAAGCACACAAACCACTATCAAGAAGCCAGTTTAACTCACTTGAGAAGGGCTAGTGATGGGAATGTGTTGCCAGATTGATCACAAGCAAGGGAAAGTCAAAACATATTGTCAGAATGTACACAAAATTCACTCCTATAAATTGGAACACAGCAGTAGTTTAAGTGTACACATTTAAAACATCAGGATTAGCCCCTTAAGAAATGAAAAAATCCTCAGAAGGTGTGGACCACATTAGAAAACCAATTCAGAGTCAGATTAAACTTTCATATTCATCAACTAGAGTTGATATTATTTAGACAGCCTACAGAATCAGAGACCACTCTGCGAACAGATGCAGAGAAGAGAATTTGTGTTTTTTCTCTCGATTGGAGAGTTAGCACATTATTTCATCCATCTCCAGGGAAGGTTTTGCTGGACAAACTGAAGATCTATGACATCAAAGCTACTGAAGGATAGTATAAGTAAAAAGGCAGTCCTCGGAGGTCAAAAAGTTCACAAGTATTAAGTACAAAGTTGATGGTTGATTGACTAAGATCACTAGAACATCCAGCATAGCAAGACATGTGGAAAGTATGATCTTCTGTTTGTGCCAAGGAAATGGCCAATTCCAATGACTCTTTCATGGCCTATGGCTCAGAAAGAGTCATTGGCAGAGACGAAGCAATAGAGTAAAGCTTAACGCAGCAAAAAAAATTGTGCAACAACTTAAACAGACTTTGCATAAGGAGTATCTTCCAGCTATAAGAAAGACCATTTTGTATCCGGCAAGAGGCATATTAAAGAAGTGATCGACAAACTAGAATCTGACTGTATATTTTGAGATAGTGGTGAATGTATGTTCACATTGATGTTTTCTATGAGATTGGCAATGTCACGACATGCAGATGTTGCAAAAATTCACATTTTGTGCTCAAAAAGCTGGTTACTATTCATTATTACCTCAGAAGAACACCAGGGCACATGCCAGTATATTACTCTTATGACTTTTGAAAAAGATGTACCCACAGATATAGGAAGTCAGGACAAAATCTACAAATGCAAATTTTTCTGCACACCTGGTTCATCAATTCCATTTTCAGGATCAATGTGCTAGAATGCAAGTACCATCTATTTACCTAACTACCACAAATGTTCAACATGTAGACACAGCTTGACCAGCAATGCAAGTAGACCAATACATCATGACATTGGATTAGTTACAATCCATGGAATCCGTCAAAAATCAGAAAGATGGCAGAAACTGTACCAGACTATTCACAGAACAGAATATGAGAGAAGAATGGGACTCTTCACTTTCTTTTAAATTAGTGGAACTAAAATCTCATCTCTCTACTTTGTACAAAAATAAATGAAGTTTAAAAGAAAAAAGCTAATCAATAGCTCAGGATTAGTTCAAGCTTGAGATGCATCTGAGATGGAATGTTTTAGGAGACACCTCCGTTTAGCTCACAAAAATGAATGATGAGCTGAAAGGATGAAGTACAAGATCTGAATAATAATCCAGTGAAAAGATTATCAGTTTACAGGGTGACCTGGGGCAGTTCTCAAGATAAACTTAGGCTGAGCAGCCAAAGAAACATTGATTTGAACTTAAAGCAATGCTGGAGAACATGAGACATGGAGGAAAAAAACAGATGGAGATACACAGATATCACACAGGAACCTGCACATCAATCACAAGACAATCCTTTCAGGAATAAATGTCACCAATGCTGCTATAGTGGAAGATATCAAGGCGGACATGGAAGAAGCCAAGCAATCCTTGAACAATAGGTGGAAAAGGTCCATGCTTCAAAGAAAATAAATTTTAAAAAATTGAAAAGGCTGAACATTTATTACAGTTGATTATGAACAAGAAAGTATACTGTATCAAAAGAAAGTTTAACACTTCGATAGAATTAGAAGAATTCAGGGTATAAAATCTAAAGCTTAAAAAATGATGGAAACTCTGAAAATAGTAAATGCTAAGAAGATTTGACCACCCAAACAATTGTTAGTGGCTAACGTGGAACAAAACTTGACTGTAGTTCATCAAGATAAGTTATGGAAAAGCAACTGCAGTCCCCAGAAGAGAAGCATGGTAATACAATTTGGGAGTGATGTTATTTATAAAAATCAATGACACTTCCAGACAAAGTTACTATTATGAGATTGTACATATCAGCAAATTACCATTTGTTAGTTACATTTTCTTTTGGAAAGAAGAGGACTGCTGTATGTATATCTTGTCTCTTAACAGAGTTTACTTTTTAAGGATTCCATACTCCATGTGTATACAGTGCCTGGCAGTTTGACTGCTGTAGTTCTATAAGCTACATGCACAAACATCAGTTTGTTTGATGTAATGTCCGACTCTATTAGCATATTGCAGTTTTAAATAAACCCACTGAGTTTAATCCTGATGAATAATTGAATGCAAGATAATTATCAATAACATGATAATAATGACCTTGAGGTAAGTTCACAAAATGAGATTGTGATTTTTTTTTATTGTGGACTGAAATTAGAAAAGAACTGTTTAATACTCCAGGATTGCAGAGATTCCTGCATGTTTTGAAAGCAAGCAATTTGATTCTCCATTGTAAACACTGATTACGCAGCTGTGGGCTACAGCAGTGGCGTCAGGCAAGCTGGAGTCAGAGTTGTAAACAAATGGAGCTTTGACAATGTGTAGCAGATTAATTTGTGACTAGTGATCTGTTACCAATGCTAAAGACTGTCTGCAAAAACTGATTGTTTAACTGCCTCAAAGCCAGCTTTGGGCAGTGAACATGACACACTACCAATGTAGGAGCTCTCTCTGTTCTCTGCAGGAAAAACCATTTTAAACTGAAAACCAGTTTATCTTTCCATCAGGAGATGCTGTAAGCTGTGACTTGATAAGCCAGGGACTTTTTGTAAAAGTGAATCAGCCACCCTGTGCCTCTTGGATGCCAGTGGAAGCATCTAGAGAAGGACATCTGAGAAACAACATTTGACCAGCACAAGAATCATAAAAGTTATCTCATAACCCATTGTAAAGAGGAACCACTGAATGTTTTTCCAGATTTTTCCTTCATTCGTAACCCATCTTTTCCTACATACATGTGTGTCTATGTATGTGAGAGATGGGAAATTTACAAGAGAATTAGAATGTTAATTAATAGTTATGTACAGATGGTTCAAAATTATTTACCTGTAGCTGGAACTTAATTACTGTAATAAATAGTAATTTTTGTTAAGTAACAAAACCTGAACCATACTTTCTGTCAGCCTGTTGTTGTTCTCTTTACCCCTTCAAATTATCCTGCAACTGCAGGGCCATACTTCATCCTAGCACCAGAGAAGCAACATACCAAGGCTATGGACATAAGAAGGACTATCTGTTCCCCTTGTGAAAGAATCCCATATCACTCTTGCTCTTGCTGCATTCTCCTGAGGAACTAGGCCCCCGTCAATACCCACCAAGTGTTTTACTCTGGTGGTCACTCGTTTAATTTCCGCCTGCATTCTCTTTACTTGGTGTGTGACCACCTCATCTTGTGAATGCTGCACAGTGAGTACAGCTGCTGCTCCAGATTGGAAGTGCAGATTCAAGTAGCTGCACCTGAAGACATGTCCTGCACCTGTGATCACAGTGGACGTTGGAAGTTCCCCTGACTTGCCATATCATATAAGAGGAAAATTCCACTTAGATAAACTGTTCACCATGACTTGACCTATTCTTGAATTACTCCATACAGACTTACTACTTCTACTTTAAAGAATATTAAATATATACTTGGGCAAAAATAATAGTGGCTTCAACTAGACCTGATCCAGAAGTTAAAGTTCTAATTTGAAATAAGGCCAGTTTTGATGGTAATAGGCAAAAACTTTCAAAGGTTGGTTGGAAGAGGCTATGTACAGGTAAAAGGATGGTTGAGAAGTGGAAGGCCTCCAGAAGTGAGAGAGAGAGTCCAGAGGCAATATGGTCCTGTTAATGTGAAGGGCAAGGCTGGTGGTATGTTTAGGGAATCCTGGATAACTAGAGGAATTGAGATTCTCGTCAAGGAAAATAAAGGAGGCAGGTATAGACGCTGGGATTGAATGAATCCTTCGAGGAGTACAAGGGCTGTAGGAGTATACTCAGCAGGAAAATCAGAAGGGCAGAAAGGAGACACAAGATAGCTTAGGTAAATAGGGTTAAGGTGAATCCTAAGAGATCCTACAAATACATTAAGGGCAAAAGAGTAACCAGGGAAAGAATTGGACCCCTTTAAAGATAACTCGGCATCTATTCGCTGGAGATGACTGAGATATTAAATGAATATTTTGAGTCCGTTGTTTGCTGTGGAGAAGGATATGGAAGCCAGAGAACTTAGAGAAATAAATAGTGATATATTGAAAAGTATCCACATTACAGAGGAGGAGGTGCTGGATTTCTTAAAACACATAAAGGTGGATAAATCCCCAGGACCTGATCGGGTATACCCCAGCACTTTGTAGGATGCAAGGGAAGTAAATGCTGCACCGAAGATGATCTGCAAATGTTGCATAAAAGAGGTGTAAATGACAGTGCTGCAACAATCTCAGTCGGTCAGTTGTAGCAGTATTAATATAATTTTAACCAACAATAGTGCAAAGATCGGGTCTTTAATTTAACTGAGGAAAACTGGGGGGGAGGGGGATGGTACTCGCACAAAAAATGATGTGCAAGCGTTGCAGCAGGTAAGGTGTTAATGACACTGGTCCAACAATCTTAGTCAGTCAGTTGTCTTAGTATTGAAAGAATTTTAACACATGTAAATAACTGACATACTGAAGATTTAAAAGTGCATGACATAGTCAGTGGTGTCTTCATTCCCTCTACGACTTTTTCTGAGTTCGTATCTGGTGTAACTGATTGAATTTGTTGTACATACTGTACTTAGCATGTCTGTGAAAAGAAAGCACACCACAGTGACAATTGAACAGAAAAGTGAGATTTTACAGCACTTGGATCGTGGTGAAAAGGCATCGAGGATTGCACAGGAGTACAACATTGGAATAGCGACAGTGTCTGATATTAAGAGAGCAAGACCAGCGATTGAGAAATTCATCAGCCTAAGTGACACTGCAAATGCTCTAAAAAGAAAATCCATGAAGCCAGCAAAGGATGGGCAACTCTACCAAGCAGTACTTTTGTGTTTTTCACAGCAACATGAAAAGGGAATTTCCGTATCTTGGCCCGATGATACTGGAAAAAGCTGCCAATTTCCATGAACGCCTCCACACCGATGAGTCTGATCACAGTGTATCATTGGGCTGGTTACAGCACTTCAAACATCATCACGGCATTAGGCAGCTCAGCGTACTTAGGGCAGAAGCCTGCGGATGACAGCATCGTGGAAAACTACACACTAAAACTGCAATCCATCATTCATGAAGGAAAGTGAACCTGAGCAATTGTACAATGCAGATGATGGTGGATTGTTCTGGCTTGCACTGCCAGATAAAACACTTAAGTCCTTCAAGGAAAAGCAAGTGTCAGGACATAAAGCGCATAAGGATCGGATCACGATTTTCCCTTGTGTCAATGCCACCGACACTCATAAATCATCGCTTGTCTGCATTGGGCGATATGCCAGTCCCTGTTGCTTTAAAAATTGTGACAAGAAATTGTTTCCCTTGAGGTACAAAGCACATAATAAGGCATGGGTGACATATCCACTTTTCTCATCCTGGTTTCGTGAAGACTTTGTACCTGCTGTCAGGTCACATTTGTCAAGCAAAGGACTCGAGCAACATGCCCTTCTGCTTGTTGACAACGTGAGGGCACACACTGTGAAAGGCAGCCAGTTACAATCAGCAGTGTTTGTTTCTCCCACGCAACACCACTTCAAGGTTGCAGCCGCATGATCAAGGAATCATTGCAATTATGAAATAATATTACTGGCGTGACATGTTGCATGTTGCCCTGGGTGAAGACAATGCTGACAAAGTACTGCAGGAAATCAATAAGGCAATCACAGTCAAGGACGCTATATTCATGATTGCTGAATCTTGGGACCGCATCAAGCCATCAACAATTAGACTGTTGGTACAATAGCTTGTGTGTTGGGAGCCATGCCACTGAAGCGGACATCCATCCAGAAAAAAAGCATAACCACTGACATCACCGAAAACTGCAGGCAACTGGGTTTACGAGACTTTGTAGAGACAGAGATTCATGCTTGGATGAACTGTGACAACGAAATTGGAACAGAGACACTCACCGATTATCAAATAGTCGACGTAGTCACAGAGGAACAGCAGGAATGTATGAATGGTGTAGATAGCAAGGAAAATCTGATACCGACACTACCTCCAGTCCCCGTTAATGAAGCTATTGACAGTTTGCGACTTTTCATGGAGTGGTACAAAGCACAAGATGAAGTTGATGCTGTTGAATTGATGCATCTTAGTCCAATGTTACTGTTTGCAAAAAAAAAGAGACAGCACTTCCTCAAGCAACAGCGGCTGGATAATTTCTTTGGAAATAATAATCAACCTCCACTTCAATAAATTATTTTTATTGTACAGGTACAGAAAAAGTTAGCTGAATTGTAAAATGTTAAGAATTTTTAAGCGATATGCAATGTTTGTAGAGATTTTAGTGATCAAATAAAATAATAACTCTGTTTGCATGCTTTTTTAACGCAGTTATGGGCAGTGCAGCTTCCTTTGTTTAACATCAAATCAATTTGCCAAATAATCAATTATCCAAATGAAAACCTGCCCGCCCAAGGACTTCGGATAATCGCGGTTCCCCTGTAATGGATAGTAAAGACGGTTATCGCTGGATAACAACAGGACCATATGGGCCATTGGGCTGAGGAGTGGGAGATGGAGTTTAATTTAGATAAATGTGAGGTGTTGCATTTTGGTAGGGCAAATCAGGGTATGATTTACACAGTTTATGGTAGAGTCTTTGGGAGTGTTATCAAACAAAGAGACCGGGGTGCTGGTTCATAGTTCTTTGAAGGTAGAGTTACAGGTAAGCAGGTTAGTGAAGAAGGTGTTTGATTCATTTGCCTTTATTGGTCTGTGCATTGAGTGTAGGAGTTGGGATGTCATGTTGCAGCTGTCCAGGACATTAGTCCACTTCTGAAGGGTTTTTCTCTGGAAGGTTAGGGGCTGAAAGGTGACCTTCATAGCGGTTTATAAAATCATGAAAGACATAGGTAGTTTAAATAGCTATGGCCGTCTTCTCAGGGTAAAGAAGTCCAAAACTATCACCTAGGTTTAAGGTGGAGAGGGGAAAGATTAAAAGGAACCTGAGGGGTAACTTTTTCATGCAGAGGGTGTATTGAACAAGCTTCCAGAAGAACTGGTGGGAGGCCGGTACAATTATGACATTTAAAAGGCATGTGGATGAGTATATGAATAGGAAGGGTTTAGAGGGACATGGGCCAAATGCTGGCAAATGGGACTAGATTAATTTGGGATATTTGGTCAGGATGGACAAGGTGGACAGAAGGGTCTGTTTCCGTGCTGTATAATTCTATGACTATTACTTTATATCAACTCGGAAACAAACTGTGTGAAAAAATAAGCCCATGCAATATAGGGAAATGTGGCAAGTTGAATCCAAAATTGGCTGTGACAGAAAATAGAGTAATGGACAACAACACAAATTGCTGGAAAAGCTTAACAGGTCCAGCAGGATCTGTAAAGAGAAATCAGGGTTAACGTTGCAGGTCTGGTGACTCTTTCTCTTCAAAGGTGCTGCCAGATCTTCTGAGCTTTTCCAGCAACTTTGTTTTTGTTTCTGATTTACAGCATCCACACTTTTGGTTTTTGAAAGAGTAATGGGCAATGTATATTTTTGAGAATGGAAACCTGTTTCCAGTGGCGTTCTACAGGGCTCAGTTTAGGTTCCTTGCTTGCAATGTTGCGGATCTTTTAAACAATAAAACAGACTTATTAAGCAAAAGTAATGAATATCAAATAAAATGAACTTATTTATTGATAACACAATCTATTTGCTGATAATGCAAATTCAAACAGTTTTAAACACATAATAAAAGCATAATCTCGTTCATCCCAAATCATTCATAGAGTCACAGAGACATGCAGCACAGAAACAGATCCTTCGGTCCAACTCATCCATTCTGACCAGATATTCTTAACCAATCTAGTCCCATTTGCCAGCATTTGGCCTGTATCCCTTGAAACCCTTCGTACTCATGTACCCCTCCAAATGCCTTTTAAATGTAATTGTACCAGCCTCCTCCGCTTTCTCTGGCAGCTCATTCCATACACGTACCACCCCCTGTGTGAAAAGGTTGCCCCTTTGGTCCCTTTTAAATCTTGCCCCCTCACCCTAAACCTATGTCCTATAGTTTTGGACTCCCCCATCCCAGGGAAAAGACCTTGTCTATTTACCCTATCCATGCCTCTCATGATTTTATAAGGTTGGCTTTCAGTTCCAACGCTCCAGAGAAAATAGCCCCAACCTATTCAACCTCTCCCTATAGCTCAAATCCTCCATCCTTGTAAATCTTTTCTGAACCCTTTTCAAGTTTCACAACATCCTTCTTATGGCAAGGAGACCAGAATTGCATACATTATTCCAATAGTGGGAGAAAGTGAGGACTGCAGATGCTGGAGATCAGAGTTGAGAGTGTGATGCTGGAAAAGCACAGCTGGTCAGGCAACATCCTGGATTCCTGATGAAGAGCTTATGCTCAAATTCGATTCTCATGCTGCTCGGATGCTGCCTGACCAGCTGTGCTTTTCCAGCACCACACACTCGTATTCCAATAGTGGTCTAAACAAAATCCTTACAGTCACAACATGACCTCCCAACTCCTATACTCGATGCACTGACCAATAAAGGTAAGCATATCAAATGACTTCTTCACTATCTCCCTGTGACTCCACTTTCAAGGAACCATAAACCTGCGCTCCAAGGTCTTTTTGTTCAGCAACATTCCCCAGAACCTTTACTATTAAGTGTATAAGTCCTCACCTGATTTGCCTTTCGAAAAATGCAGCACCTCTCGTTTATCTAAATTAAACTCGGCATTTGCCATTATCCCACCTGATCAAGATTCCATTGTACCCTGGGGAAACCTTCTTTGCTGTCCACTACACCTCCAATTTTGTTGTCATCTGTAAACTTACCATACTTACTATGTTAAAGTTACAAAAAGGTCAACATCCGTTGTACACAAACCCTTGAAGACTACTCACAAGATCCCTTTCTCTAACATCTCAATAGACTTAAGATGACTGTAATTTCAATTCCTAGAATGGAGCATATGATAGCTTATATCTGGAGCTATTATACATTTGAGTTTAAATAAACTCAGCTTTAGATCCACTTCAGGGCTTCATCCAACCTCTTCCGGTCTTATCACTAACTTTAACTCTATAGTAATCTAGTTTACTATATTCTCCCCTTCTCAAGAATACGGCTGTATACTTGCAATCCCTGTACAGGCTTCACAGAACTGCCTAAAACAAAATAAAACTGAAACAAAAGCCTCTCAACTTTTCTCAAACATTAAAAGAAAAACTAGTCCAGAAAATTCTAACAGAATTATTGAGGTACAGTTGTCTACCTTGATAAGTTATAAACTCCTAAATTAAGCAAAAACCCTTTAGGTTTGAAAAGTAGCCCTTTGTAATCAGTTTTTCTTTAAATATCACCATGGCTACAGAAATACTTGCAAGTTAGTTAACATCAGACATGCAAAAATCCCATGTTAACTCAAAAGTCAAACCCAGACTTAAATGAAATTAAAAATGTGTGTAAATCAGATAGTTTATATCACATCAGGATAATCTTCAAATGAGGACAGTTTTACAATTGCAGTGCAACTCCTATTAATGTGTTCTGTGGGCCAACCAGATCTAACGATTAATGATAAAAAAAGTTATCATCTTCATCAAGTGGCACTGCTGCATCACAGCGCCAGAGACCCGGGTTCAATTCCCGCCTCAGGCGACTGTGTGGAGTTTGCACATTCTCCCCGTGTCTGTGTGGGTTTCCTCCGGGTGCTCCGGTTTCCTCCACAGTCCAAAAATGTGCAGGTCAGGTGAATTGGCCATGCTAAATTGCCCATAGTGTTAGGTGAAGGGATAAATGTAGGGGAATTGGTCTGGGTAGGTTGTGCGTCGGCGTGGACTTGTTGGGCCAAAGGGCCTGTTTCCACAATGTAAGTAATTTAATCTAATCTAATTCATTGAATTTAACTCTGCTTTCTCTCCACAGAAACTACCAAACCTCTTGAGTTTTTCCAGAAATTGCTGTTTTTGTTTCCAATCTTTACCTCTCGCAGTTCTTTGTTTTACTTTAGTTTTATTTGCATGTTTTTTTCTACAAAACCTTTGCAAACACTTCTTATATTTAAATTCTGTTTTTTCACTAACTGCAAGTCTTTCTGATACTTTCACTTTCTGTATCTGAAGACAGTTCTTTGACAAAAGTTTTCTCTACTTTAGGATTTATCAGTTTTTGGCGTGGCAACTTAGCAAATGTGATTCGATATTTCCCAACTCAGGCATTGAACTTTGCCTTCAAGGACAAGTACAAGCAAATATTTATGGCAGGAATTGATAAAGAGAAACAGGTATGATTTAAATAATACATAAAATAGTTACATTTAATTTTTGTGTTGAAGCTCACTCCCTCTGGTGCACGAGGCAATAAATTTTAACATGAAAGCATATGCTATCCCAGGAATGTATTGTGTCTGAATCATTAAGAGGCAGTAATAGATATTAAACTGCATTACACTTTTGTAGCTTTAATGATTCTTCTGTTTTGCTTGTATCTTTCTATTATGTTACTTTGTCCTTGGTCCTTTTTCTATTCAGTCTGAAAACTTGAATCACAATGAAGTTTTAAACCGTATACTTAACCTAGAATCTGGAGAGATGTAAAATTTGAAGCAAACAGAAGAGAATTGAACACTGTTGATTAGATGAGAGATGGATATACCATTGTTGATAAGCCATGCCAATTGTTGAGAAAATAGTCTGAATATCTATACCTGAAAATGTTAATGTCCAGTTCAAATATTTATTCACAAGTGCAATAATATTTTCTATTTCAGTTTGGTAAATGGTTCGTAGCAAATTTAGCATCTGGAGGAGCTGCGGGTGCCACATCTCTCTGCTTTGTATATCCCTTGGATTTTGCACGAACGCGCTTAGCTGCTGATATTGGCAAAGGTAGGAAAATTGGAATCAAATTTCCAGCCACTAGCTGAAACAGCAACACATGTAGTGAGAACTCTCTCCACATGATTCAACTCAAATTTTAAACAACGTAAGAGAACTCAACATTTTGAGAGGATGGGAAGCTGCGAGGAATAGATTTAAAAAGTTGAGATTCAGAAGGTTTATACTTGGAGGACTCTGATGGTAACAGTGTGGAAGTAGGAAGAAAAGCTGTTAGTGCAGAATGATTGATTAGGCAGATACTTATAGAATCAAATAAGAATAATCCATTGACGTGGACAGCAGAAAAAATGCATTCAGGGAGTAAGTATGATGTGGTGAACCGTCATATTTAAATGAGTGTGATTGAGTACATTGAACTATGATCTCAATCGCAGGATTTAATTTGTAATACTGGCTAGAGCAAATATCTGTTTTTAGCAGAAATGAAAATGGCTGAAATCCTGAGTGCAAAGGTTCAAACTAGGATTGCATGACAGGTGGACAGATTTGGAAAACAATTAGTCAGGAACATAGGAGAGGAAAAGGAGATTGGAGATGCAGCAGCAACGCTCAGAAGCAGAAGGGAGGAATGGTTTGATGGTTTTGACAAAGAGAGGATAAAAGTACTCAAGGGTTTACAGCAAAGAAGTTAGCTCATCGCATACATGTTGGCAGAAAAAGAACCATTCAATTCTATCCCACCTTTCACAACAAATAGTAATGGGAGTGTGGATCAATCGATTTTTACAATCCCAGTCAGGAGATTATATAATCCAGAATAGCCGAATTTACCAAGAAAATTGTAGGTAAGTTTCCTCAATTTTCCACCTTAACTGATTGCAACAAAATGTGCTTTAAAGAAGAAGTTTTAACCTTTTTAGTGCTCTGATTCTGAAGAATGGACATGATAGGTTTTTTTTTAATAAGTTTAGAAAAAGGAAAGGATAAGTATTTAATTCTCAACCCACCAATATCATCACAATGGCACCACTATAACATAGACAAACACAAACAAAGGTGATTAGAAGAGGATACACATACTTTTTTTTAGTGAAGTCTGAGAAGCCACTATTAATTCTCAAGTCTGTCAAGATAGAATTTTGAAAAGTTGTAGACCTATTGATTCTCTTTTGTCCCACTGAGGGAATGGAGGTTAGAAACTTCTGGAAACACATTTGGAGTATTTTTCCCTTTGTAATTGTAGGTTTCTGACTTTGCTGCAGTTGAAGATGTCGTCAAGTCCAGTAGGAAAGGTCTGACTTTGTTCCACCTTTTCTGTTTTGCTGGCAGCAATGATGGCCTCCATTTTAGACTCCAAGTACCACTAAATTGCAGTGGCACAGAAATAATGGATGTCATTTAGACCACTGAGCCTTACTAACATGCTAGCACCAACACCAGGAATTCCGGGTCAATCCTTTTCACCCTCCAGTTTGATCAGTGAAGTTTTCCTGCAGATAGGAAACTGATGCAGGGTTTCTCCTCTATTTAAATGGACCGTGCCACCATGTTGCCTACAGTTCTGGGTTGCATAAAATCCAGCCCACGTTGCCTCGTATCTCTTCAATTGTCTGTGACTGGTCTCCTTCCTATCGGAAAAATGTTGTGAAACTTGAAAGGGTTCAGAAGAGATTTACAAGGATGTTGCCAAGGTTGGAGGACTTGAGCTATAGGGAGAGGTTGAATAGGCTAGGGCTGTTTTCCCTGGAGTGTCGGAGGCAGAGGGGTGACCTTATAGAGGTTGATAAAATCATGAGGGGCATGGATAAATGGACAAAGTCTTTTCACTGGTGTGGGGGAGTCCAGAACTAGAGGGCATAGGTTTAGGATGAGAGGGGAAATATATAAAAGAGACCTAAGGGCAACCTTTTCACGCAGAGAGTGGTACGTGTATGGAATGAGCTGCCAGAGGAAGTGGTGGAGGCTAGTACAATTGCAACATTTAAGAGATATCTGGATGGGTATATGAATAGGAAAGGTTTGGAGGAATATGGGCCAGGTACTGGCAGGTGGGACTAGATTGGGTTGGGATATCTGGTCGGCATGGACAAGTTGGACCGAAGGGTCTGTTTCCGTGCTGTACGTCTCTATGGCGGGCTTTTTTTTCCGGAAAGAAAAGCCACATGTCCCTTGGAATATAAACAACGTTTTGTATCAGTTGTATATTTTACCTCTAGTCTTCTGTATTTTTCCCATGAACAGATTTGTCCAGTTTTTGTGGACAGTCTTCATCTTATCCCATTGAAGTAAGTAGAGAAAATAAGAGTGGCAGAATGTGTTGATGTGCTCAAAGGACAAGGAAGTATTAGGGGAATAGATTGTTCATGATGAGTCCCACTCTGCCACTTGGTAGTTTTGGTAGGATTTGTATATCAGAAACCAGCTAAACTGGCAGGCAAGGGACTGTGTTTAACACTTCACCTGCAAATAGTGGCACCTGCAACAACGTAGCATTGCTTTACTGGTAGATGAAAGTTTTAGCCTAAACCATGTGCTTTACGTCCTGGAGTGAAGTTTAAAATCTTACTCATGAGAGTACAGCCAACTGAACCAACTTTATATAATTAATGTAATTATTGATGTACAACCACAGAAGACTAATCCAACATCTTTCACATTTGCAATTACCAACTGAGTTGTTCAAAGAAACTTAAGTTGTAGTTAAGATGTCTTTTAATGTAATCAAACATATTCTTTTAAACTATAGGTCCTGAGGAGCGGCAATTTACCGGTCTCACTGATTGCATCACAAAAGTTGCGAAGCGGGATGGACCCAGGGGACTTTATCAGGGATTTGGTGTTTCAGTGAATGGCATCATTGTATATCGAGCTTCCTATTTCGGGTGCTATGACACAATCAAAGTAATGTTTTATAAGTATTTCTGATGTAAATGTGTGAAAAATTATATGCTTACTTATTGAGAATATATGGTGCATTTTCCGATAGTTTTTTTTTTGGCATTTAAATATTTTAAATCTTCTTTATTGTAACTATATATATGTATATATATTTCACTTACATATTTCAAAATCTCCTTGTCCCAGAGATATCTGGGTGAATTGGTAAAGGAGTTACATTACTGAGGGGAGGATTTTGGATTAGAGGAGCAATGTATGTAGTCTCATAGGTGGAGCTATGAAACAGCAAGGGGCAGTAGACATTGATTGGACTTATTTATGGACCGTTAAATATTAGTATTACTAGGAGGCATGGTATTAATCAGGAGATGACAGAAGTGTGTTTCTACTATTTTAAAAGTGCTGGAAAATACATTCCTGTTCAACACCAAATGAATTTCAGAAAGTTTTGTTTGATCGATTTCATTGAATTCTTTGAGGAAATTAACAGAGCAGGAAAGTGGCATACTATTAATGTCGTCTAGATTTTGTCTGAGAAAGTTGCCTGGAGATTCAATGAGCTGAACACTTTTTAATATAGTTTTCAGAGATTTTAGCTAGAATTTTGACAAATAATTTTTGACATAACACTTCTCATCATATATGTAAAAGCTAATGGGATCCAATTTTTCATGAAATGTATTAATGAATTTAGCTTAATGTCTCCCATATTTAAGAGGTTGACAGATATTTCAAAAATTGACTCCGGTTGATGGTGAGGAAGGAATCTGTGCACTGTCAATGACAGTAGTCTGCTCAGGTGCATAGAAAAGCAAAAATTGATATTCAAGCTGCAAATGTGTATGTTCATACAATTGGGGAGGGCACAAAGGCAAGGATTATATCTCCCAGTACTACTAGTATTTAGCAGTCCATAAATAATTCCAACCAGTGTCTATAGCCCCTTGCTGTTTCATAGCTCCACCTAAGCAGACTACATATATTGATCTTCTAATCCAAGCTCTTCCCCTTAGTAATGTAACCCCCTTACTAATTCAGCTAGATACCTCTGGGACAAGAAAATTTTGAAATATATAAGCAAAAACCATTTCATGACACTCTGAGAAAAACTCTGGAATAGGGAGTATATGTCAACTGAGTCATTGGATAGACATATGGATGAAAATGGAATAGTGTAGGTTAGATGGGCTTCAGATTGGTTTCACAGGTCGCACAACATCGAGGGCCGAAGGGCCTGTACTGCGCTGTAATGTTCTTTGTTCTATGATTCATAGAGTCATAGAGATGTACAGCATGGAAACAGACCCTTCAGTCCAACCTGTCCATGCCGACCAGATATTCCAACCCAATCTAGTCCCATCTGCCAGCACCCAGCCCATATCCCTCCAAACCCTTCCTATTCATATACCCATCCAAATGCCTTTTAAATGTTGCAATTGTACCAGCCTCCACCACATCCTCTGGCAGCTCATTCCATTCACGTGCCACCCTCTATGTGAAAAGGTTGCCCCTTAGGTCTCTTTTATATCTTTCCCCTCTCACCCTAAACCTATGCCCTCTAGTTCTGGACTCCCTGACCCCAGGGAAAAGACTTTATCTACTTATACTATCCATGCCCCTCATAATTTTGTAAACCTCTAAAAGGTCACCCCTCAGCCTCCAACGCTCCAGGGAACACTGCCCCAGCCCATTCAGCCTCTCCCTATAGCTCAAATCCTCCAACCCTGGCAACATCGTTGTAAATCTTTTCTGAACCCTTTCAGGTTTCACAACATATTTCCGCTAAGAAGGAGACCAGAATTGACCGCAATATTCCAACAGTGGCCTAACCAATGTCCTGTACAGCCACAACGTGACGTCCCAACTCCTGTACTCAATACTCTGACCAATAAAGGAAAGCATACCAAAAGCCTTCTTCACTATCCTATCTACCTGCGACTCCACTTTCAAGGAGCTATGAACCTGCATTCCAAGGTCTCTTTGTTCAGCAACACTCCCTAGGACTTTATCATTAAGTGTATAAGTCCTGCTAAGATTTGCTTTCCCAAAATGCAGAAAACAGAACAGATTAGTAAGTTAGTTAAGAAAACATATGGCATGCTTTTCTTTAATTTTCATATGCTTAGAATATACAAATATAGATTATTCTAGAACTGTGTAAGTGTATTAGGCTACAATTATAATATTGTGTACAGTTCAGGTCTCCACAGTACTGGAAGGATGTGATCACTTCAGAGAGCTTACAGAGTAAATTTCTGAGCATGTTGCCAGAAGTGGCCCATTTTAACTGTTAGTAAGATTGGCTAGGCTGGAGTTGTTTCCTTTGCCACACAGGACACTGAGCAGAGATTTAATTGAGATTTAATATCATAGAAGGGTTCTTGCATGAATGGACCATCTGTAATGTTCTTCTAATGTAATTTTCACAGTTTAAATCTGTGCTCTCTGGTTCTTTGATCCTTTTGCCCTATCTACTTTGCCCAAAACCCACATGACTTCGAAGACTTCTAACAAATCTCCTCTTAACCTTCTCCAAGTAGAATAGCCCCAACTTTTTCAATCTTTCAATGTAACTGGGCCCAGAAAATGATCCATAGGCATGATTCCAGGGAAGAGGCACTTCAATCTGTTGTCTTCACATCCTTCATAAAGTGTAATGCCGGTTACTGTAAATTCATATTTTGTAAAGGATTGACATAATTTTTCTGCTTTTATATTCCATGCTAATTTGTTTGTAAAACCGAGGATGCCATATGTTTATTAACTGTGCTCTCAACCTGTCCTTCTACTTTTGATGATTTATGCACATAAACACCCAGATCCTTTACTTCAACACTCTCTTCATGGGCGGCATGGTGGGCGGCATGGTGGCAGTGGGCGGCATGGTGGCACAGTGGTTAGCACTGCTGCCTCACAGCGCCTGAGACCCGGGTTCAATTCCCGACTCAGGTGACTGACTGTGTGGAGTTTGCACGTTCTCCC